>NW_022437043.1:6163088-6229676 GCF_009761245.1 Sapajus apella | reverse complement strand
TATATATATATATATATATATATATATATATATATATATATATATATTCATTCATTCATTAAAGCATTGTGTGATGGGATTTCAAGGTATGTAGATATAATGTATAAGATAATTATAATATAAAGGCAGGAAGACTAAAGGGACCTAAATGGTGGTAAGGTTTCTACATTCCATGTGAAATAGTAAAAGATTTATTCTAAGTAGTCAATGAAGAGTTACGTATGTATATTTTAATTCCTAGATGATGAATCACATTAAAAAATATACAAAAAGATAGAGTCAAAACACAATAGATAAAATAAAAAGAAATACTTCAAAATGTTCAGGCCGGGCATGGTGGCTCACACCTCTAATCCCAGCACTTTGGGAGGCTAAGACGGGCGGATTGCTTGAGCCCGGGGAAGTCAAGATTACACTGAGCCCTGATCACACCACTGCACTCCAGCCTGGGCTACAGAGCAAGACCTTCTCTCAAAAAAAAAAAAGTGAACAATTGTATATATTTTTTATTAAAATTTTTAAAAAGAAAAGAAAAAAATGTTCAAGTAACCCAAAGGAAAGCAAGAAAGCAGAAAGAAACAGACAGTCTGGATAGATTTGTATCTATTAAAAATTGAATTCATATTTGAAAACCTTTTTGTTTTTTTGAGACAGAGTCTTACTCTTGTCACCCCGGCTGTAGTGCAGTGGCACAATCCTAGCTAACTGCAACCTCCACCTCCTGGGTTCAAGAGATTCTCCTGCCTCAGCCTCCCAAGTAGCTGGAACTACAGGCATGTGTCACCATGCCCGGCTAATTTTTGTATTTTTAGTAGAGACAAGGTTTCACAATATTGGTCAGGCTGGTCCCAAACTCCTAACCTTGTGATCCACCCGCTTTGGTCTCCCAAAGTGCTGGGCTTACAAGTGTGAACCACCGCGCCCAGCCGGTGGTTTCTTTAAAAACTAAACATAGTATTACCATACCATACAGGAATCATGCTGGTTTGGTATCTACTCAGAGGAGCTGAAAACTTAAATGTCCACACAAAAGCCTGCACATGGATGTTTGTTTATTTATGTTTCATCTTCTAGTCTATACCTTTGCAAACACATGGATGTTTGAAGAAGCAGCTTTTTTCATAACTGTCAAAACTGGGAAGCAATAAAGATGACCTTCAGTAGGGAAATGGATAAGTAAGATGTGATACATCCAGAGAACGGAATATTATTGAGCACTAAGTAGAAATGAGATATTGAGCCATGAAAAGACATAGAGGAAACGTAAATGCATATTACTAAGTGACAGATACATACTATATGATTCCAACTATAGATGACATTCTAGAAAAGGCAAAACTATGGAGACAGTCAAAAGATCAGCGGACGCTGGGAGTTAGAGGGGAGGGAAAGATGAATAGGCAGAACACAGAGGATTTCAGGGCTGTGAAATTACTCTGTATTATACTATAACGGTAAAAACATGTCATTATACAGTTATGCCAACCCATAAAATGTACAACGCTAAGAGTGAAACCCTCCTGTAAACTGTGGACTTGGGGTGATAATGATCAATTATAACAAATGCACCATGCTGGTGAGGGTTACTGATAATGGGGAGGCTGTGCATGTGTGGGGGTGAGGGGTATATCGGATATCTCTGTACCTTCCTCTCAAGTTTGCTGTAAACCTAAAACTCCTCTTTAAAAAAAAAAAGTTTTCTTTTTTAAAGAAGATAAAGTTGCCAGGCCCGGATGGTTTCACTGGCAAATTGTGCCAAACAGCTAGGAAAAAATAATATCAATTCTACAAAATCTCTTCAAAAAACAGAAGACAGAAACACTTCTCAAATAGCATTACCCTGATACCAAAACCAGAAAAAAAGAAAGTAGGGGAAAAGTACAGCCCAACTTCCTTCATGAACATAGAAGCAAAAAAGAATCCTCAACATAATATTAGCAGATTAAATCTAATATACAAAAATGAGACACCATGACCAAGTGAGGCTTATCCTGGGGATGGAAAACTGACTCAATATTCAAAAATCAATCAATGTGGTCGGGTGCAATGACTCACGCCTGTAATCCCAGCACTTTGGGAGGCCAAGGTAGTCAGATAGCTTGAGCCCAAGAGTTTGAGACCAGCCTGGCCAACATGGTGAAACCCCATCTCTACAAAAAATATAAAAATTAGGCATGACGATGTATGCCTGTGGTCCCAGCTACTTGGGAGGCTAAGACACGAGAATTGCTTGCATCCAGGAGGCGGTTGCAGTGAGCTGATATAGCACCACTACACTCCAGCCTGGGTGACAGAGTGAGACTCTGTCTCAAAATAAAATAAAATAAAATAAAAATTATAAATGCCATCTACCATATTGACATTCAAAAGTAATTGAACCACATAATCATATCAAGTCACGCAGAAAAAGCTTTTGACAAAATTCAATGTTGACTCATGATCTTAAAACAAAAACTCTTAGCAGCCAGGTGTGGTGGCTCATGCCTGTAATTCCAGCATATTGGGAGGCCAAGGTGGGTGAATCATGAGGTCAGGAGTTCAAGACCAGCCTGACCAACATGGTGAAACCCTGTCTCTACTAAAAATATAAAAATTAGCCAGGTGTGGTGGCACGCGCCTATAATCCCAGCTACTCAGGAGGCTGAGGCAGGAGAATCACTTGAACCCAGGAGGTAGAGGTTGCAGTGAGCCAAGATCACACCACTGCACCCCAGCCAGGGAGACAAAGTGAGACTCCGTCCACCAAAAACAAAAAAAAACCCTCTTAGCAAACAAGAAGATAACTTCCTTAACCTGATATAAAGTATCTACCAAAAAAAAAAAAAAAAAAACCAACACCAGAAAACAAAAAAAAACCCCTATAGCTTAGATCACACTTCATAGGGAAAAACTAAATGCTTTCTCCCTAAGGTCAGAAATGAGGCAAGAATGTCCATTCTCACTCCTGCTATTCAACATTGTAATTGAAAAGCCTGACCATCTGTAGTGCCTCACACCTGTACTCCCAGCACTTTGAGAGGCCATGGTGGGCGGATCACTTGAGCTCAGGAGTTCAAGACCCCTGGGCAACACGGCGAAACCCCATCTCTACAAAAAATACAAAATTTAGCTTGGCGTGGTGGCACCTGTCTGTAGTCCCATCTACTCAGGACGCTGAGGTAGGAGAATCACTTGAGCCCAGGAGGTCGAGGCTGCAGTGAGCCGTTGATCACACTACTGCACTCCAGCCTGGGCAACAGAGCAAGACCCCATTTCAAAAAAAAAAAATTTAGTGATGGAATGTTGCATGGGTGAGGGGGTGAGAGAAGGGAGTGACTATAAGGGAAGGCACAATGGAGTTCCTTAGGGTGATGGAACTGTTCTGAATACTGATTGCAGTGGTGGTTACAAGAATCTACACGTTAAAATTTATAGAAACTCCCCCAAAGTCGATTCTACTGTGATAATTTTTTAAATTAACTTTTTAATTGTATCAATCAAGCAGTTGAAAATCTTTGTGTGGGGTTTTATTTGGTTGGTTGGTTAGTTGTTGTTTTGAGACAGGGTCTCATACTTTCGCCCAGGCTGGAGCACAGTGGCCCAATCTTGGCTCACTGTAACGTCTCCCTCCTAGGCTCAAGCAATCCTCCCTCCTCTGCCTCCAAGTAGCTGGGACTATGGGCACATGCCATCATGCCCAGCTAATTTTTGTATTCTTTGTAGAGATAGGGTTCACCATGTTGCTCAGGTTGGTCTCAAACTCCTGGACTCAAGCGATCCTCCCACCTCAGCCTTCCAAAGTGCTAGGATTTCAGACGTGAGTCACGGCGCCTGGCCAGAATCCTTATTTTCTTTAAAACTGTTTTAAGACAGGTGTATGTATGCCTAAATACTAGTTTTGTTTGGTTTTGAGCCATATATGAAAAGATACATATATTGTGTCCTCTTTAGCATCTGGCTTTTTTCACTTAACATTGTGTCTGGGTGTACCTTAGTTCACTCCATCTCATACGTATGCAGTATTCCATGGTGTCAATATGGCACAATTTACTTATGCATTTCCTGATGATGTATAATTGGGCTGTTTCCAGTATTTTGCTATTGCAAATAGTTTTACTACATAAACATTCCTGTGTGTCTCCCAAGTTTACATGTATGGGCAACAATGCTCACCACAGGTAGTTTATAGTGGCAAAAGGTAAATCGAACACTACCTAAATATCCAATAGGAGGATAATAATAAATGATGGTATGTGATCCAAATCACGTCAGAACAGGTGAGTCATTATTTGGATCAATTATCCAAGTGCTAGCCTGGTGGCTGTTGTGATGATGACGCATGGATCTAATGACTGCATGTGGGTCTCAGTAACTCACGGTGAGCTCACTGGGCTCATCGTGGGGCTCCGCGTGGGCAGAGATGAGGACAAACAGGAAGGAACAGTGACACAGCAGCTGGCCACCCCAGAACACTACAGAGACAACCTCTCCTGGTCCCCAGCCCACAGATCTGCTCACAGCCTCAGAACTTCCCCCGCCTAACTGTCTTGAGCACTTCCAGGAAGGCAGCCCCCGGCCGTGCCTGAGGTGGCCGCATCCATCCTTTCCCCCAACCCTGACCCTCTCCTCCTCCTCTTGGGCCAAATCTGCTTTCTCCACAGCTTGGCTCCCCTCCATTCATGAGCATCCCCTGCATGTTGGGGGTGTGATGATGCCCATTTTACAGGTGAGGAGACTGAGGCCTGTAGAGGGCAGCAGTTGGGACTGTAGCTGCACAGCAGGTCAGTGGGCCTGTGCTGGGTCGGCCATGCCTCAGCCCACAGCTGTGCACGCCCTCAAGCCATACGGAAATTGTCTGCTGCCTCCTCTCCTAAGGGATCCTCCTGGCCCGTGTCTCCCCCAGAGCACCAGGCCTGGAGCTTCTAGACCCAGAGTTCAGGCCCTGGGAGAGGACTGGGTGGAGGCGGAGCCGGCAGCTGGCCACGATCTGGCCGGGGTGTTGGTGGTTTTTCCTGAGCCCCAGGCTCTGTTGGGGTCTGTCTCCCCAGTGTCTTCAGGATCTAGGCTGGTGCCCTCAGGACTAACCAACCTATAGCTTGACCTGCCCTGGGCACGGGCCTCAGAGCAGTGCATCTTATGGAAGAATCCTGTAATGGAGCCTTTAAGTGAAATAAAGAGTACCAAAAATATGAGAATCTCTCTTTAGTGATGGAAACAAGTTCCTCGTAGAAGGAATAAGAGGAAGAGGAGGAGGAGGGCCATCTGTAGAAGACCCCGAACAGCAATAAAACCCAGGCCCTTTGCTGCCCACAGCTGTCCACATGCAGAGAGGGAGACTCCAAGGGACACCCAGCCTGGAACTCAAGCACCCTGAGGCCTGTGACCCCACAAGCAGTGAAAGTTTAAGACTGTTCTCTGTCTTCTCTGAGGCTTTCCTTGCCTTGGAGATGAGATGTCCCCTGCTGGCAAAGGCAGGTATTGCTGTAAGGTGGCCATCATGGCTGCGCTGTTGAGACACCAAGACCGCACCATCGGACCAAAGGCTTCAGTCAGGGCTCCCTGACTGAAAAGAAAAGGTCACTTTGACTTAGCAGGAAGCGCAGGTTTGGACTTGGTCTCACCCTGGACAAAAAAAACACTAAGGAGGGGAAGCAGAGGAGTTGTAGGATGTGGGTGGGTGACAGCAGGGCTGAGGGCTGAGGGCTGAGGACAAAGAGAGAAGGGGCCACTGTGAGACTAAGATGCTGGCCCTAGTCAAAGAGGAGGAGGGAGAGGCAGACCAGGAAGGCCTTGGGAAAGGACTGTGCTCCAGGCCAATGAGAACATGGAAGGCCCTTCACCTGTAAATGGGTGATAGAAGTAGAGTTTATCTAGTAACTGGCCACTAACATTTTTAAAAAGAAAAGTAGGGCTGGGCATGGTAATCCCAGCACTTCAGGAGGCCGAGGTGCGTGGATCAACTGAGGTGAGGAGTTCGAGACCAGCCTGGCCAACAGGGCAAAACCCCATCTCTACTAAAAACACAAAAATTAGCAGGAATGGTGGCATACGCCTGTAATCCCAGCTACTCAGAAGGCTAAGGCAGGAAAATCGCTGGAACCCAGGTAGCGGAGATTGCAGTGAGCTGAGATCGTGCCACTGCACTCCAGCCTGGGCGAAAGAGTGAGACTCCGTGTCAATAAAGAAAAAGAATGAAAGAGAAAAGAGGGAAGGAAGGGAGGGAGGGAGGGAAGGAAGGAAAGGAGGGAGGGAAGGAAGGAAAGAAGGAAGGAAGAAAGGAAGGAAGGAAGGAAAGGAGGGAGGGAGGGAGGGAGGAAGGAAGGAAGGAAGGAAAGGCTGGATGCAATGGCTCATACCTATAATCCTAAAACTGCTCACGCCTGTAATCCCAAAACTTTGGGAGGCAAAGGCAGGTGGATCACTTGAGCTCAGGAGTTCAAGACCAGCCTGGGCAACATGGCAAAACCCCGTCTCTACTAAAAATACAAAAATTAGCCAGGCATAGTGGCATGTGCCTGTAGTCCCACCTACTCAGGAGGCTGAGGTAGGAGGATCACTTGAGCCCAGGCGGTTGAGGCTGCAGTGAGCTGTGATCGTGCCACTGCACTCCAGTCTGGGTGACAGAACGAGATTCCATCTCAATTTTAAAAGATAGATGTACAAACATCAATATAATTCACCACATTAACAGATTAACGGGAGAGGGCAGAGTAGGGGCGTGAGTAACAGTGATTGCAAGAGCTCCAGCCAGGGGCATGACAGCGGGCGTGTACTCAGTCTTGCCCTGTGCCTGGCGCTGCTCAGTGACCAAGAGTCATCTCACCTCTCCCTCACGTCTCCCCCTGTAAGGAGGAAAACTTATTACCCTGATCTCAGATGAGCAAAGGGAGGCACAGAGAGCTTAAGCCACTTAACCACCGTGTGACCCAAAGCAATTTAGTCCCAACCTGTGTTGCTCCAGCACCTGCTCCTGTCCACCCTGCTACCCTGCCTCAACTACTAGACTCGTCCAATGTGGGCTCAGGAGGAGGGCAGTACACGTTTTCCCCAAAGCCTGCACCTACCCTGCTTGGCAGGCATTAGCCCCCTTTATGAATGGGGAACTGAGGCTGGTCAAGGACAGGTGACTTGCCCAAGGTCACACCACCAGGACTTGGGGTTTCAAGCTTTTATGAGGCCTGCTAGGCCTCAAAGCCCATGTGTCCTAGGCTATTGTGCGTATAAATAAGGCCCTCAGGGAGACAGACCCAAACATCTGAGGACAAAATGGGCAGGTCGTGTCTATCCCCTGAAAGACAGTGTCCCCGCTCTATGGCTGGTGTCAGGGGCACACGATAGAGGATTCCCCACCAGACACAGACAATCTCCACAAACAGAAGGCAAGACCTGGAACCCAGGGGTGGTTCTGCAGCAAGGAGGCCACCTACACTGCGTGGTCCACACCAGGAGGCTGGGGTCTCTGCAAGCCTGCACGCAGGAGTCACGGACACTCACCCTACTCCCACTTCCTACTGCACTCTGCCTCACTTGTGAGGTCGGTGCATAAGAGTGTATAAAACCTAAATGTATGGTGAGGGTTGTGGGTGATGGGGGGTTTGTTTTTGTTTTATGAGACAAAAGTCTCACTCTGTCGCCTAGACTGGAGTGCAGTGGCATGATCTCAGCTCACTGCAACCTCCACCTCCCGGGTTCAAGCGATTCTCCCACCTCAGCCTCCCAAGTAGCTGGGATTACAGATGCCCATCACCATGCCAGGCTGATTTTTATACTTATAGTACAGACTGGGTTTCCCAACGTTGGCCAGGCTGGTCTCGAACTGTTTTTTTTTTTCCCCCATTTATTTATTTTATTGCATTTTAGGTTTTGGGGTACATGTGAAGAACATGCAAAATTGTTGCACAGGAACACACGTGGCAGTGTGATTTGCTGCCTTCCTCCCCATCACCTACATCTGGCATTTCTCCCCTTGCTATCTCTCCCCAGCTCCCCACCCCACACCATCCCTCCCCTATTTCCCCCCAACTGACCCCAGTGTGTAGTGCTCCCCTCCCTGTGTCCATGTGTTCTCATTGTTCAACACCCGCCTATCAGTGAGAACATGCAGTGTTTGATCTTCTGCTCTTCTGTCAGTTTGCTGAGAATGATGGTTTCCAGGTTCATCCATGACCCTACAAAGGACACAAACCCATCGTTTTTGATGGCTGCATAATATTCCATGGTGTATATGTGCCACATTTTCCCTATCCAGTCTATCGTCGATGGGCATTTGGGTTGGTTCCAGGTCTTTGCTATTGTAAACAGTGCTGCAATGAACATTCGTGTGCACGTGTCTTATAGTAGAACGATTTGTAATCCTTTGGATATATACCCAGTAATGGGATTGCTGGGTCAAATGGAATTTCTATTTCTATGTCCTTGAGGAATCGCCACACTGTCTTCCACAATGGTTGAACTAATTTACACTCCCACCAACAGTGTAAAAGTGTTCCTATTTCTCCACATCCTCTCCAGCATCTGTCGTCTCCAGATTTTTTAATGATCGCCATTCTAACTGGCGTGAGATGGTATCTCAATGTAGTTTTGATTTGCATTTCTCTGATGACCAGTGATGATGAGCATTTTTTCATATGTTTGTTGGCCTCACGTATGTCTTCTTTTGTAAAGTGTCTGTTCATATCCTTTGCCCACTTTTGAATGGGCTTGTTAGTTTTTTTCTTGTAAATCTGTTTTAGTTCTTTGTAAATTTTGGATATCAGCCCTTGGTCAGATGGGTAAACTGCAAAAATTTTTTCCCAATCTGTTGGTTGCCGATTCACTCTAATGACTGTTTCTTTTGCTATGCAGAAGCTGTGGAGTTTGATTAGGTCCCGTTTGTCTATTTTGGCTTTTGTTGTCAATGCTTTTGGTGTTTTGGTCATGAAGTCCTTGCCTACACCTACGTCCTGAATGGTTTTGCCTAGATTTTCTTCTAGGGTTTTTATGGTGTTAGGTCTTATGTTTAAGTCTTTAATCCATCTGCAGTTAATTTTAGTGTAAGGTGTCAGGAAGGGGTCCAGTTTCTGCTTTCTGCACATGGCTAGCCAGCTTTCCCAACACTATTTATTGAACAGGGAATCCTTTCCCCATTGCTTGTTTTAGTCTGGTTTGTCAAACATCAGGTGGTTGTAGATATGTTGTGTTGCCTCCAAGACCTCTGTTCTGTTCCATTGGTCTATATCTCTGCTTTGGTACCAGTACCATGCTGTTTTGATTACTGTAGCCTTGTAGTATAGTTTGAAGTCTGGTAGTGTGATGCCCCCCGCTTTGTTCTTTTTGCTTAGAATTGACTTGGCTATGCGGGCTCTCTTTTGGTTCCATATGAAGTTTAAGGTGGTTTTTTCCAGTTCTGCGAAGAAGGTCATTGGTAGCTTGATGGGGATAGCATTGAATCTGTAAATTACTTTGGGCAGTATGGCCATTTTCACGATATTGATTCTTCCTAACCATGAACATGGAATGTTTCTCCATCTGTTTGTGTCCTCTCTTATTTCGTTGAGCAGTGGCTTGTAGTTCTCCTTGAAGAGGTCCTTTACATTCCTTGTTAGTTGTATTCCTAGGTATTTTATTCTCTTTGTGGCAATTGTGAATGGAAGTTTGTTCTTGATTTGGCTCTCTTTAAGTCTGTTATTGGTGTATAGGAATGCATGTCATTTTTGCACATTGATTTTGTATCCTGAGACTTTGATGAACTTGCTTATCAGTTTCAGGAGGTTTGGGGCTGAGACGATGGGGTCTTCTAGATATACAATCATGTCATCTGCAAATAGAGACAATTTGACTTCCTCCTTTCCTATTTGGATGCCCTTTCTTTCTTTTTCTTTCCTGATTGCTCTGGCTAGAACTTCTAATACTATATTGAATAGCAGTGGTGAGAGCGGGCATCCTTGTCTGGTGCCACATTTCAAGGGGAATGCTTCCAGTTTTTGCCCATTCAGTATGATATTGGCTGTTGGTTTGTCATAAATAGCTTTTATTATTTTGAGATACGTTCCATCGATACCTAGCTTATTGAGTGTTTTTAGCATAAAGGGCTGTTGAATTTTGTCAAAGGCCTTCTCTGCATCAATTGAGATAATCATGTGGTTTTTGTCTTTCGTTCTGTTTATGTGGTGAATTACGTTTATAGACTTGCGTATGTTGAACCAGCCTTGCATCCCCAGGATGAAGCCTACTTGATCATGGTGGATAAGCTTTTTGATGTGCTGTTGCAATCGGCTTGTCAGTATTTTATTGAAGATTTTTGCATCTATGTTCATCATGGATATTGGCCTGAAGTTTTCTTTTCTTGTTGAGTCTCTGCCGGGTTTTGGAATCAGGATGATGTTGGTGTCATAAAATGATTTGGGAAGAATTCCCTCTTTTTGTATTGTTTGGAATTGTTTCAGAAGAAATGGTACCAGCTCCTCTTTGCATGTCTGGTAGAATTCAGGTGTGAACCCACCTGGCCCTGGGCTTTTTTTGGGTGGTAAACTCTTAATTGCTGCCTCAACTTCAGACCTTGTTATGGGTCTGTTCAGGGTTTTGGCTTCTTCCTGGTTTAGGCTTGGCAGGAGGCAAGTGTCCAGGAATTTATCCATTTCTTCCAAGTTTATTAGTTTGTGTGCATAGAGTTGTTTGTAATAATGTCTGATGATGGTTTGAATTTCTGTGGAATCTGTGGTGATATCCCCTTTATCGTTTTTTATTGCATCAATTTGGTTATTCTCTCTTTTCTTTTTTATTAATCTGGCTAGTGGTCTGTCTATTTTGTTGATCTTTTCAAAAAACCAGCTCCTGGATTTATTGATTTTTTGAAAGATTTTTTGTGTCTCTATCTCCTTCAGTTCTGCTCTGATCTTAGCTATTTCTTGTCTTCTGCTAGACTTTGAGTTTTTTTGATCTTGCTCCTCTAGCTCTTTCAGTTTTGACGATAGGTTGTCAATTTTTGATCTCTCCTTGCTTCTCATGTGGGCACTTATTGCTATATATTTTCCTCCAGAGACTGCTTTAAATGTGTCCCAGAGATTCTTGTATGTTGTGTCTTCATTCTCGTTGGTTTTGAAGAACATCTTTATTTCTGCCTTCATTTCATTGTTTATCCAGTCAACATTCAAGAGCAAGTTGTTCAGTTTCCATGAAGCTGTGCAGTTCTGGGTTAGTTTTTGAATTCTGAGTTCTAACTTGATTGCACTGTGGTCTGAGAGACTGTTTGTTACGATTTCCGTTCTTTTGCATTTGCTGAGGAGTGATTTACTCCCAATTATGTGGTCAATTTTAGAGTAGGTGTGATGTGGTGCTGAGAAGAATGTATATTCTGTGGATTTGGGGTGGAGAGTTCTGTAAATGTCTATTAGGTTTGCTTGGTCCAGGTCTGAGTCCAAGTCCTGGATATCCTTGTTAATTTTCTGGCTGGTTGATCTAATGTTGACAATGGGGTGTTAAAGTCTCCCACTATTATTGTGTGGGAGTCTAAGTCTCTTTGTAAGTCATTAAGAACTTGCCTTATATATCTGGGTGCTCCTGTATTGGGTGCGTATATATTTAGGATCGTTAGCTCTTCTTGTTGCATTGATCCTTTTACCATTATGTAATGTCCCTCTTTGTCTCTTATGATCTTTGTTGCTTTAAAGTCTAATTTATCAGAGATGAGAATTGCAACTCCTGCTTTTTTTTTTGCTCTCCATTTGCTTGGTAAATCTTCCTCCATCCCTTTATTTTGAGCCTTTGTGTATCCTTGCATGTGAGATGGGTTTCCTGGATACAGCACACGGATGGGTTTTGTCTTTTTATCCAATTTGCCAGTCTGTGTCTTTTGATTGGGGCATTTAGTCCATTTACATTTAGGGTTAATATTGCTTTGTGTGAATTTGATACTGCCATTTTGGTGCTAGCTGGGTGTTTTGCCCTTTAGTTGAGCTGGTACTTGTTGTTCCGTTATATGTGTAGAGCCTCTTTCAGGAGCTCTTGTAGAGCTGGCCTGGTGGTGACGAAATCTCTGAGTACTTGCATGTTCCCAAAGGATTTTATTTTTCCTTCACTTATGAAGCTTAGTTTGGCTGGATAGGAGATTCTGGGTTGAAAGTTCTTTTCTTTAAGGATGTTGAATATTGGCCCCCATTCTCTTCTGGCTTGTAGGGTTTCTGCTGAGAGATCTGCTGTGAGTCTGATGGGCTTCCCTTTGTGGGTAACCCGACCTTTCTCTCTGGCTGCCCTTAGTATTTTCTCCTTCATTTCGACCCTGGTGAATCTGACGATTATGTGCCTTCGGGTTGCTCTTCTTGACGAATATCTTTGTGGTGTTCCCTGTATTTCCTGGACTTGAATGTTTGCCTGCCTTGCTAGGTTGGGGAAGTTTTCCTGGATAATATCCTGAAGAGTATTTTCCAGCTTGGGTTCATTCTCTTCGTCGCATTCGGGTACGCCTATCAAACGTAGATTAGGTCTTTTCACATAGTCCCACGTTTCTTGGAGACTTTGTTCATTCCTTTTTACCCTTTTTTCTCCAGTCTTGCCTTCCCGTTTTATTTCATTGAGTTGATCTTTGACCTCTGATATCCTTTCTTCTGCTTGGTCATTTCGGCTGTTGATACTTGTGCATGCTTCACGAAGTTCTCGTCTTGCGTTTTTCAGCTCCATCAATTCACTTATATTCCTTTCTATTTTGTCCATTCTCGTTAGCATTTCGTCAAATCTTTTTTCAAGGTTCTTAGTTTCTTTGCATTTGGTTAGAACATGTTCTTTAAGTTCACAGAAGTTTCTTACTACCCACCTTCTGAAGTCTGATTCTGTCATTTCATCACACTCGTTCTCCATCCAACCTTGTTCCCTTGCTGGTGAGGAGTTGTGATCCCTTGTAGGAGGAGAGGTGTTCTGGTTTCGGGTGTTTTCATCCTTTTTGTGCTGGTTTCTTCCCATCTTTAAGGATTTATCCACCTGTCGACTTTGTAGTTGCTGGCTTTCAGATTGGGTCTCAAATCTTTCAGATTGACATTCTGTTTGTTGATGATGAGGTTATTTCTGTTTCTTGGTTTTCCTTCTGACAGTCTGGCCCCTCTGCTGTAGGTCTGCTGAGGTTCACTCCAGGCCCTGCTTGCCTGGGGTTCACCTGCAGCAGCTGCTGAACAGCAAGGGTTGTTACCAGTTTTCTTCTTCTGCTATCTTTGTCCCAGAAGGATACCCGCCTAGTGTCAATCTGATCTCTCTTTTATGAGGCGTCTTTTTGGATATATAGGGGTCAGGGAGCTGCTTGAGGAGACGGTCTCTTCTTTATAGGAGCTCAAATGGTGAGCTGCGAGCTCTGTTGTTGTTCATTCAGAGCTGCTGGGCAGGTACTTTTAGGTCTGCTGCAGCAGAACTCATAAACTGCTTTTTGTTCCCAGGTGCTCTGTCCCAGGGATTTAGGGCTTTATTTATGAGTTTCCATTATGCTGCCGCCTTCTTTTTTTTTTTTTTCCTTCAGACCTGCCCAGCCCAGCAAGGAGGCAGCCTAGTCACTGTCAGCCTATAGCAGCTTTGCTGAACTTCCCTGCAGTCCTGTTTATATGGGTGTAGTTAGAACTGCTTTGGCGATGGTGGCCCGCCTCTGTTGGGGTGGAGTCTCTGCTGTGGCGGGTTGCCTTGGCAACGGCGGGCTGCCTCGGTAATGGCGGACACCCCTCCCCCACAGAGCTGGACCGTCCTGGGTTCAGCTGCACTTGCTGTGAAACTCTCAATCCAGAGTTTCTGGTTGCTGTTCTTTTGCGGGGGTGGGGCCAGCGGAGCCTGATCGCCTGGCTCCCTGCCTCAGAGCCTTTTTTAAGTTGGTGTTCCAGTCGCCTGTTGAAGAGGCGCCGGGGTCTGTCTGTTTTCCCCTGCGGCCACTCACTGCGCTGGCTTAAACAGCGGCACTGAGGTTTGTGGCGCTTTTTTTTTTTTTTTTTTTTTTTTGCCCTGGAATCTACTGTCCTGGTTCTCTGCTCAGTCCCCTTTTTGAACCGGCGAATGGGCGACTTCCCGTGGCTCCAATCGCCAGCCAAAAGGGCCCCCGGACCGGTGTATTTTGTACGGAGAACCGCGGCTCCGGGGCGCCGACAAAGCAGTCGCGCGGGGCAAAGCAGCGGTGCCGGCCGGCACAGCCGCGCTGGCCGAAACAGCAGCGCTGGCGACGGTGGAGCACCTCCGCCCGGAAATTTCCTAGTCTGTGGGCAATATAAATGCGGCGTCCACTCACCCTCTGTGCTTTCACTGGGAGCTGCAATCCTGAGCTGTTCCTAAACGGCCATCTTCGGTCTCGAACTCTTGACCTCAAGTGATCTGCCTGCCTTGGCCTCCCAAAGTGCTGGGATTACAGGTGTGAGCCACTGCATCCAGCCCATAAATCTATGTTTTAATGATGATGAATGAATTGCATATCCATAAACAGTCTCCCAGGTTAAGCAGTGAACCATTATTGACATCCCAGAAGTCCTCCAGGCCCCTTCCCAACCACATCCCTCCCTCTGCCACAGGTGAACACTGTCCTGACTCTGATAATCAGCCCCTCACTTTTCTTTACAATGTCACCACTTAGGTGGTAATTCATGAGTTCCGCCTGTGAACTTTGCATAAACGGGTCACACAGTGTGGAAGCTTTTGTTTGGCTTTTTGTGATTCATCCGTATGCTTTCATGCAGTATGGATCTTCCATTCTCAGTGTGAATATTCCATTCTGTGAATACACTATTTAGATGCTTATTGGCACAGCTAGTTTTTCTTTATTTGTAGTTTTTAATATCTTCCAGGTTTGAGCCCTTCATCAGTTATATGTGATTCCATTATCTTCTCCTAATTTGTCACTTGTGTTTTCACTCTACGCTCTTTTTTGTTTTGCTTTTATTCGTAGCAACCTACTACATAACGTTTTCACTCTCTTTATGGTGTTTTTTGATCAATGGACAGTCCTAATTTTAAGGTCACTGGATGTTTCATAATTTTCATTTATGGTTGTTTCTTTGTCATAAAAAAGAAAAGCTTTACTACCATGAGTATATGAATGTACTGCCTTATTGTACTTTTTTTTTTTAGATGGAGTCTCCCTCTGTCACCCAGGCTGGAAGGCAGGGGTGCCATCTCGGCTCACTGCACCTCCGCCTCCTGGGTTCCAGTGATTGTCCTGCTTCAGCCTCTGAGTAGCTGGGACTACAGGCATCCACCACTATGCCCAGCTAATTTTTGTATTTTTAGTAGAGAGAGGGCTGGTCTCGAACTCCTGACCTCAGGTGATCCGCCCACCTCGGCCTCCCAAAGTGCTGAGATTACAGGAGTGAGCCACGGCGCCTGGTTTGCCTTACTGTATTCCTAAAGCTCTTTGGTTTTGCCCTTCACATTTAGGCTTTAAATCCACCTAGAATTATTTTTATTTGTGTTGTAAGGTAGGGATCCAAGTTCATATTTTTCAATGTGGGTAACCAATTGTTCTATTTATTGAAAGTCCAATCGTTCCCCCACTGGTTCAAAACACCTCCTTGGTCACCAGTTCTGTGTGTACACATGAGTGGTTCTGTTTCTGAGATCACTAGTCTTTTATTGGTCTATTTGTCTACTCTTGCAAAAATATCGTACCATCTGAATTGATATACCATACAATAAGTATCAGTGTCCTGGCTAGTCTTGCCACTTCTACATAAATTTAAGAATTAATGTGTCATGATCTACACACACGCAAAAATCTATTGGAATCGTGATTGGATTTGCATTGAACCCACAAAACAGTTTCAAGAGAAAATGACAGTTTTGCACAGGGGCCAGTGAGGAAGAAAGGAAATGAAGAGTATGGTGTCTTGGAAAACAAGTGAAGAAAGGATTGCAAGGTAGAGATTATCAACTATGTCAAATGCTGCCAATAGTCCAAGTAACATGAAGTCTGAGACGTAACCGTGGCAATAACGATGTGATTATCCTCAGCAGTTTTGCTGAAATGGTTGGGTAAAAAAAAATCTGATTGGGGCTATTTTAGAAAGGCATCGGAGAAAAACTGAAGAAAGCTCATGTAAATATTTCGTTCAATAAGTTTTTCTGTAAAGGGAAGTAAATAATTTATTTTGTTGAGCAGTTTATTCGCATGCAATAAATGTCAAAGCTTCTGGGCTTCCTGTTTTTAGTAGAAATGTGACATCTGTGGACAGCAACTGTGCTACAAATGTTTCACAGTGCCTTAACTCCTCTTTCCTTTCTGAGGCCTTCCCTATCTCGGGGGCTAAGGGGTCCCCCTGCTGGTGTCAAAGGCTGTTTTTTCAGTAACCTCAAAACCTTGTGGCTGATTCACAACTGATGTTCCCACATCCACAGCAGACCACAGCCACCACTGCAACCATGTGACTGACACCAAACCCTCTTGTGGCTGCTGCTCTTCCTCCCTGGCTCCCACCACCACCATCCAAATAGATACTGCAGGGCCCCACAGGCAGAACATGGAAAAGACAAAGAACCATATGGATTAGGACCACAAGATGAAGAGACACAGATCTTCAAGGACAGACGTGTTGAAGCAGCAGCAGGTGACTACGTCCCACACCCAACTCTCCACTGTGATCCTCCCACAGAAAGTGACCACCCTGCACACGCATGCCCAAACAGGAGAACACTACACCACAGGACACATGTTTCTCATAGAGCTCTATTGTGGCATATAATAATAAGTACTCTATATAAATTAAATTAAAAATAAAGCTCCAGCAGGTTGCACAGGTTGGCTGTTAATAAATATATCTCTGGGTAATTGTGCCCCAAGACCAGCTCACGACCACTCTCCCTCGTCCAGAGAATTATACAAAAATAAATACAGGCTCAGGGGGTAGGGGGACGACATGCCCAGTTCCACTCTAAAAGTTCCCCTCACTCACACCATCCACCCATCCCCTCGTCTTCACTGGTGTCACCACAGGGAATCCTGTGTTGACTAAAGAGCTTGGGGATGGGAAGGCCTCTCTTTCAGTTGAGCATTCTCAGAAGTAAAGGACCCAGGTCCCCTCACTGCATAGGCCATGTATCCCATCTCAAGCCTCTGCTGATCCCACAAGCAGAGCCTACGAGAACCAAGCCAGAGAGAGGCACAGCGCAAGCACCAGGAGGGACACACCACTGTTAAGAGCCACAGGGACCACCACTAACCCAGCCAGGACCCCCAGAGTCTGGGTCAAGGGCCCCCGGAGCTGAGGCGGCAGTACACACACACATTCTGCAGGGGCTGCTATGGCGGGAGAACTCTTTGGGGGTTCAAGGCTTGGGTCTGCATCCTTTTCATCCTGGGAGCTCACATGAGGCCTGGCCATGCTAGAGAGACAGACTTCGGCCTCAAAGGGACCAAGGAGGGTGGGATTTTGCCCCTGCAAAAGAATGGGAGCAGCTGGCTCCTTGCCAGATATGGGATCCAAGCTGCCTGCCCACTTACTGGTGACCTCCATCTGGGCTTCTGTCCCGGCCTCTCCCAGGGACTCGGTCACCCCAGCTATCACCCTATTCATGTGCAAAGAACTGGTGTCCTTACCCATCCCTTTCTCAGGATCCCCAGTGAACTGACACTCTATACCCAGAACCACAGGGCTGTCACATCCCGAGCCCTCTACCCATGGGAACCACACATCTCCCATAGTGGCTACCACAGAACGGGCCCCGGAGAGGATTTCCGGAGGCGATTCCTTGGGGCTGTCCCCTTCTGGGCTGGAGGGTGTGACAGAGAGCCCCTCTTCACCCTCCCCCTCGTCATCAGGGTCTTCAGTGTCCTTGATGAGCTCCACGCCACGCCCCAGCCGGGCGTAGTGCAGCGTGATCTCCTCAGCCAGGGCACTGTTCAGGGCCCGCTCAGGGCTGGGCCACTTCAGGATCAGGTCACGGTCTGTCAGTATGCCCAGGGGATGGCTGGGGGACATTCCCCCATCTGTGGAGCCCTCCCCGACACCCTCTGCCCCACCTGCAGCCACAGCAGCCCGTAGGCGGCTCAGGTGAGACAGGTAGAGCTGCTCCAGCTCCTGGTCGATGGTGTCCTCACCAAGCAGCTCCTCCGACCCACTCACGGCCTCCAGCCCCCCTCCATTCTCGCTCGATACTCCCCATGTGGCCTCTGCCTGCTGCTGGCTGGGCTCCAGGAAAGGCCCAGTGGCCCCTTCGCTCGAATCGGGCCCTGAGGCCTGGTCTCTGGGGGGGCCACCTAGGCCACAGAGAGGGGAGGAGGGGGGAATCCTGATGGCCGGTGCCTGGAGGACCTCTGTAAAAGCCACAGGTGGACTGCTTCTGGGGATGTCACCTTCTTCTGGAGGGTTGCCAGTCATCGGAACATCAGAAACCTGGAGCCATGGCCAGGGTGGGGGAGATGGGGGGGAGAAAAAGCAAGGGAATGAAGTAGAGGAGGGGATGGAACAAGCAGAGACAGTAAGAAGTGTGACAGCCCACAGCCAGCCCCACAAGGGTTTCTACATTAAAATGCCTTAAAGCACCCTCCATCACTATCTAGACTCCAAAGACTCTGTCATCTATGGTAAAATAACACAACTGGATGCAGTAAAATGGTACTTCTTGCAGATTATAAAGCTGAAGAATTTGGTGGGTGTGAATATTTGGTGAATGATCGTCACTAAATACTGCTGGTTTACCTTCAAAACGGAGCCAGTTAAAATAACTGAAAGTATAAGTGGCCAGGCATGGTGGCTCACACCTGTAATCCAAGCACTTTGAGAGGCCAAGGTGGTTGGATCACATGAGGCCAGGAGTTTGAGACTAGCCTGGTCAACATGGTGAAACCCAGTCTCTACTAAAAATACAAAAATTAGCTGGGCAAAGTGGTGCACATCTGTAATCCCAGCTACTCAGGAGGCTGAGGCAGGAGAATCACTTGAACCCAGGAGGGAGAGGTTGCAGTGGGCCGAGACTGTGCCACTGCACTCCAGCCTGGGTGACAGAGAGAGACTCTGTCTCAAAAAAAAAAAAGGAGTATAAGTGGGTTGTTTGTAACACAAAGGGTAAATGCTTGAGGAGATGCATACCTCATTCTCCATGATGTGATTATTATGCACTGCATGCCTATATCAAAACATCTCCATAAATATATACAACTACTATGTCCCCTCAAAAATTAAAAATAAAAAAATTGAAAAAAGTAAAAATAAAATGCAGAAAAACACCCAAAACATAGCCAGGATTCCATATGAATCCATGATGTATCATCTTTTCTTTTTAAAAAAATTATTTCCTAGCTCCATCTTTTGAAAGGGCCTAGAAACAATGACCAATCTAGTAGCAGCAAGCATGCCAAGCCCCCAAACCTTGGCCTCTGAATGCCACTTTCTACTGAAAGGAAGCAATGCTCCTTAGAGAAATGACTGTTTCTGGCCAAGCACGGTGGCTCACTCCTGAAATCCCAGCACTTTGAAAGGCCGAAGCGGGTGAATCACCAGGCAGATAAGGAGTTCAAGACCAGCCTAGCCAACATGGCAAAACCCTATCTCTACTAAAAATACAAAAATCAGCCGAGTGTGGTGGCATGTGCCTGTAATCCCAGCGACTTGAGAGACTGAAACAGGAGAATAGCTTGAACCCAGGAGGCAGAGCTTGCAGTGAGCCAAGATCGCACCACTGCATTCCAGCTTGGCCGACAGAGCAAGGCTCCATCTCAAACAAACAAACAAACAAACAAAAAAAGAAATAAAGAAACGGCTGTTTCCAGGCTGGGGGCAGGGAGAGTACAGGATGAGCCTGGAACATATTGTCAAAAGGACAGAGGAACCCATCTCAATAAGCTCCTACTGGCCAGGGATAGTTTAATTTAAGCATCGAAAAAACAAACAAATAAGTGCAATGCATTAAAACTCATCAAATATGTTTAGAATTCATAGAATTTATAATGACACAAAACCAAAAATCCTTTCACTGGTCACCTTTGAAGTAGTATTTCCTCTGAAAACTGGTAAATAAAATGGAAAAAAATAAATATTTACACTGCTTTTTCTGCAAAAACTGTATCTCAAGATAGCCAAATAGCTGGTGTGGGAAAGATTTTCTTTAGAGACAAATTCTAGCTAATAAAGGAAGTGAGAATAATAGAATTAAATAGAGTTAATTCTAGTTAAAAGATTAAATATTCATTTAATAAAATAATTTGATAAATTAAATAAGATTACATTAATAGAATTAATAAATTAATAAAAATGGAGTAAGAAACATATTTCCACCTGGATGTAATCAGCCAGGCCCAGACTGGAAAATTCTACAGGACAAGCAAAGTTTCTTCAACCAACAAATTGCAAAGAAAGAAAGCAGGGGAGATTTTAAAAATCTAAAGAGACACATCAATCAGATGCAATGTGTCAACCTTGTTTGGATCCTAAAACATTTATGAGAGAAGGAAACTTGAACACTAATCAAATACTTGATGACACTAAGGAATTATCATTTATTTTCTGAGGTATGATGATAGTATTGTGGGGATTTTTAAGAATTCTTAATTTTGTGGCTGGGCATGATGGCTCACACCTGTAATCCCAGCACTGTGGGAGGCCAAAGCGGCGGATCCTATCTCTACTAAAAATACAAAAATTAGCCAGATGTGCTCGCTTGAACCCAGGAGGCAGAGGTTGCAGTGAGCCAAGATCGCGCCACTGCACTCCAGCCTGAGTGACAGGGAGAGACTCTGTCTCGAAAAGAAAAAACAAATTATCTGAGATAAAAACGGAAGTATTTATGGATGGGATGATGTCTGGGTGTTTTTCAAAATAATTCCAGAGGGAATGGGAAGAGACGGGGTATAGACAAAATAAGAATTTTAAATAAGTTTTAATATTTACTAAAGCTGGGGTATGGTATATGTAGGTTCGTTATAGTATTTTACTTTTATCTATGTTTGAAAATTTTTATAATTAAAAAGTTCACACACACACACACACACACACACACCCCCTCCAAAATGTCTCTACCTCCCCTACCTATCATCACGCTTGCCTGGACCCTGCAGTGGCCTCCCCCGCACTGGTTGCCTGTTTCTACCCTCCACAGTCTATTTTCCATGCAGCAGCCAGAGGGAGCCCGTTAAATCCTAAATCAGATCAAGTCCCTCCTCTGCCTACAACACTCTTGTGGCTCCCCTCACTTGGAGTAAAAGCCAAAGTCCTTACCATGGCCTGTGAGGCGCCACCTGATCTGTCCTCAGCCACCTCTCTGCCCTCACCCCATATCACTCTCCCCCTTCCTTGTTCTGCCCCCGCCACACTGGCTTCTACACTGTCCTTCACACACATCAGTCATGGCCTCACCTCAAGAACTTCACACTCACCTGGGATGCTCTTCCCTTAGTTATCCATGTTATTCACATGGCTCACTCTCTCACCTTCCTCAGATCTTTGCTCAGATCTCAATAATCACTAAAGCCTTCCCAGACCACCCAATCTAAAGTACCAACCCCCCCGCAAAACACACACACACACACACACACACACACACAGTCTCACCCACTCCCTATGCCTTTATATTTTTCCTTAGCACTTATCATCACCTAAAGTACCATACATTCTAACTATTATTTTATCATGACTCACCCTACTAACACATAAGCCCCCTTGAAGAGAATTTTTCCGTGTCTGTAACAGTGATTAACACAGAGCAAGCACTCCATAAATATTTGCTAAATTAACAAATGACATTTCTACAAGCCCAGGTGAGTAACTACATTCTCTCCCCCCCCCATCAGGTTCTGAGTTTTGTGCCCTCCCTCCAACCCAGGGAGGACCCACAGCTAGTGGGCCCCACCACCCAGCCCAGCAATAGTCACACTATGTGCCTCCTATTGGGCTGACTGCTCCAAGGCTGCAAGGACCCACTTACCTGAAGTGTCATCTGGGGCCACGGGCGGAGAGGGGTGGGGGCCACTAGGGGACCCACTGACTCCTGGACATCTGGGTGCTCTGCTAGAGGGAAGAGAAGGGCAGCATTAGACAGGATAGGCATACAAGTAGGTATGGGTTTGTTAAGAAAATCTGCTATCCTAGCCAACTGGCAGTTTTGCCTCTGAAGCTTTCTGTGACAATATAAGGCAGAGGGTGCCCTTCATTTTTTTTTTCAGATGGGGTCTCGCTGTGTCCCAGGCTGGGGTGCAGTGGCACAATCATGGCTTACTACAGCATCAACCTCCCAGGCTCAAATGATCCTCCCACCTCAGCCTCCCAAGTAGCAGGGACTACAAGTGCATGCCAGCAAGCCTGTCTATTTTTTTCTTTTTTGTAGAGATGAGATCTCACTATGTTGTCCAGGCTGGTCTCAAACTCCTGGCTTCAAGCAGTCCTCCTGCCTCGGCCTCCCAAAGTGCTGGATTACAGGCATAAGCCACTGAGCCCAGCCTTTTTAATTTTTATAGAAAGAAAAACAGGAGGAAAGACATGGTAAATACAAGCTAAAACTCCCAAAGCTGACCAACTGCTTACCCATGGCAAGGGTGTTATCATCCACGTTCTTCATCTTCAGTTCCTCCTCGGCAGGCCTGTGGGACAGAGGAGAGAGTACATGGAGCTAATACCCCGAGTGGTCACTTCTGCCACCCACGGGTACCTTCTGAGCCTCTGTGCTAGCCCACCTTCACCTGACAGCTGCTGTTTTCTCTTCTGCTGCCTTTTTTTAATCCCCTCATCCTAGAAGTCCTACACCCTCATTACAGAAAATTCACAAAATACAGGAAAGTATACAGAAGCAAGAAAAACAATCACACATCAGCCAGAGACAACTACTGTTACCATTTTGGAAAATTTTCTTCCAGATACTCTATGAAATCATTTAGATTCTGCAGACATAATTTCACAGCTAGCTTTGTCCATTTAACAGTAAGAAACATCATTATATACTTTTGCAAACATTTCAGTGGCTGCTTAATACTCGTATCATACCATTTTCCTTCCTACTGAGCAGCTAGGTTCTTTCATTTAGAGGTCGCAAAACAAACCAGCAAACAGCATTGGGCATAATTTTATCGACATTTGTATCATTTCTTTAGGATATATTCCTGGCTGTGGAAAGAGAAAAGATAGAAGAACCCATCTTTTTGGCCGGGCGCAGTAGCTCACATCTATAATCCCAGTACTTTGGGAGGCCAAAGCAGGCAGATCACTTGAGGTTAGAAGTTCAAGACCGGCCTGGGCAACATGAAGAAACCCTGTCTCTACTAAAAATACAAATAATTAGCTGGGCATGACGGTACATGCAAGTAGTCCCAACTACTTGGGAGGCTAAGGCAGGAGAATCATTTGAACCTGGGAGGCAGAGGTTGCAGTGAGCCGAGAACATACCATTGCACTCCAGCCTGTGGGACAAGAGCAAAACTCAGTCTCCAAAAAAAAAAAAAAACAAAGGCCAGGCGCCGTGGCTCACGCCTATAATCCCAGCACTTTGGGAGCCTGAGGCAGGTGGATCACCTGAGGTCAGGAGTTCGAGACCAGCCTGGCCAACATGGTGAAACTCTGTCCCTACTAAAAATACAAAAATTAGCCAGGCGTGGTGGTGGGCACCTGTAATCCCAACTACTTTGGGGGCTGAGGCAGGAGAATCGCTTGAACCTGGGAGGCAGAGATTACAGTGAGCTGAGATCACACCACTGCACTCCAGCCTGGGCAACAGAGCAACACTCTCTCTAAAAAAACAAAAAACAAAACAGAACAAAAAAACACTCCTCTAAGAAAAGGCAGGTGGACAAGACTGTGGGGCAGAGGAAGGAATATGAATGGAGACTGGGAGGGAGGTCAGAGAGGCCTGGGTCCCTATGCTAGCCCTCCCCGTCCCCACATCAGCCTGGCAGGTCATTTCACCTCCTCACTCACAAAACATAAAACAGAGCTGTGGGGAGTCAGGACATGCACTAAGCACAGGGCAATCAAGAGGAATGAGGATGGACAGCCAGAAATTAGGGCCTAACACACAGCAAAGATTGAATCAACCATAGATATTTATGGGTCTTGCTCATCCTTCGCCAGGCCAGTCAGATCCCTGAGTGGCATAAGCCAAGTGCATTTCAGGTGGATCCTTCCAGGGGGGACCTAATCATGGAGAAGTCACTGTTCTTATTCTGAAAATAAGTATTAAGTATCTACAGATTAAGGCAAATGAAGGAAGCATTGACTAAAACATGTTCAGAGACCTGAGAGGAGCTGGGGCAACTGCCCACACCTTTGTCTTCCTAAGAGGCAATGCGACATTCTTGATACTTCTGGCAATGGTTGAAACTCTTTTTTTTTTTTTTTTTTTTAAGATGGAGTCTTGTTCTGTTGCCCAGGCTGAAGGGCAATGGCATGATCTCAGCTCACTACAACCTCTGCCTCCTAGGTTCAAGTGATTCTTCTGCCTCAGCTTCCCAAGTTGCTGAGATTACAGGCACCCACCAGCACGCCCAGCTAATTTTTGTATTTTTACAAAACGGGGTTTCACCATGTTGGCTAGGCTGGTCTCAAACTCCTGACCTCAGGTGATCTGCCTGCCTTGGCCTCCCAAAGTGCTGGGATTACAGGCATGAGCCACCACACCTGGCCTGGTTGAAACTTTTTGAAAACCCATAACCAATTACCTTCACAGAAACGGAGTAACATCATCTGACCCCTATGTAGTACCTACTATGGCATTACACATTGCTCTAAGTGCTTCACTTTTTTTTTTTTTTTTTTTTTTTTTAGAGAGATGCGATCTTGCTATGTTGACCAGGCTGGTCCTGAACTCCTGAGCTCAAGCAATCCTTCCATCTCAGCCTCCCAAAGTCCTAGGACTACAGGCACGAGCCAGCGTACCTGGCCAACATGTGTTAATTCAATCCTCATAACCACCCTATGAGACAAGTACTTATAATCCTCTGAAGCAGGTAGTACTACTGTCTCCATTTTACCGAGGATAAAAGAGGCTGAGGAAATGGCTCAAGATCATATACTTCACATCACAACCCAATCAGCTGCTGCTTCTTGGATGAGGGACTGGGGTCTTACCCAACCCATATCCATCCTTTCTAGAATTAGATTGAGGGAGGCATCAATACTAGACAGGATCCCTCCCTCCTCCTTCATGCAGGCTTTTCTTTGGGCCTGCCTTTGCCCACATATTCATTCCCCATTTCCCTACCTCCATGGGTCTGGGACATGTGTGGCTGGGAGACCACTAGACACAGAGTGGCTGCAGGAACTGCTTTCTATAAACACCCTCAGGGAGGACACTTGAACCATATATATTGATCTAGAGTCTAGAAAAAACCGTCTGTCTTTCTCTACTGTCTAAGTCTCACAAATCTCACCAGAGGTACTTGAGTCAGAATATTACAGGGCCTAGGGTGGGCGAATCTGGGAGCCCAGCTGCCACCTCCCACACATCACAGATGAGAAAGAGAGATTCAGAGCAAACCAGCTTGGTCCCACACTAATCCCCTCCAGGGGTCTAAAATCCAGGTCTTTGGACTTATGTCTCAACATGATTTCTGCCAGGCTACCTTAACTTACTTCTTTTTGCCAGCATAGTCCTTCATGACAGAAAACATCCTCCTCCTAGGTTCTTCTAAACCAAGCCTCTTCAAGAAGGCCCACAGACAGACAGAAAGCCAGCCCTCCCACCTATGCACAGGAGCAGACAAGCCTTCCCCTCCATCTTGCCCAGTCCCAACATGTATTACAATCAGGCTTCTAAAAGCCACTACAGAATCATAGATGTGAGAATGAAAAAGGAGAACACTCAGGAAGCAGCCAGCCAGCAGGAAAAGGACTCCACAATTCAGTTGGAAGAAGAGAAAGAAAAACAAATACAAAATCAATACCTCAGCCCCCAGAGCACCCGTTCCATGCTGAGGAAGGCAAGAACATCTAAAAAGTGGGTCACGCAATTGAGCCAATCCCAAGATCCGCAACATCGGCGGAAGCAAACGAGTCGTTCTCCAAAGTGAGATATGAAAGCAGAAAGCATAAGCATGTATTGTTCACCTCCTCCACCCTGAGCCCTTCTCATTGATACACCA
Organism: Sapajus apella; assembly: GCF_009761245.1. Classification (NCBI taxonomy): domain Eukaryota; kingdom Metazoa; phylum Chordata; class Mammalia; order Primates; family Cebidae; genus Sapajus; species Sapajus apella. Next base: position 6,203,713 of record NW_022437043.1, on the reverse strand, counting down.
AGGCATTTGAAAACCTTCACATTTATCCTTCAAAACAACACCCTTCCCTTTATACAAATGCAAAAACTAAAACCCAAGGAACTGCGTCTCTACACTCAACTGACTACACAACCACACTGATCACAAACATCCCAGGAGGGCTCCACTTTGAAGAGAGTTTGAAATTGTGGGCTTAAAAAGAAACAAGTATCTTTGAACAGTCTTTCACAGTAAAAACTCAAGGGCAGCTATGACTTCAATCAACACGAGGATAGTAAGAGAAATCAAGTACAAATGTATACTGACTCACTGATAGTAACAGAGAACAGGGGTTCTTAGAAAAATGGGGAGGGATAAGATTAAGAACAAAACTGTACTTGCAGTATGCCTGCTCATTTTCAAGAAGGAAACCTGTTCTTTTGGCACCAGCCCCACAAGTACCACGTGGCATCCCCTCAAGGGCAGTGAGCCGTAGGGGCCAGGGCACACATATCTGGGACATCTTGGACATGTATCATCTGGGTGCTAGTGAGCACTAGTCAAGCCAGTGTCGCCTAAAGGGGGCCATCCCAGGCCTGCACGCCAGTCTCCTGGGCATGCAAATTCCTCTGGCCATCAGGAAACACAATGGCTGCCAAGCTGAGATAGTCCCCGAGGAGACCAGAGGGTGAGGACTTGGGAAGAGGTGGCGTTGGCCCAAGCCTAGGCCAGCTGAGAGAGAACAGAAAGGTGAATTGCCAGTTACAGCATGAGCGAGCGGGCGAGGGCAGACAAGCCCCATGGAGAAAAGCAAAGCAAACTTTCAGAGCAGTCAGACTGCCATCACCACCACCACCCGAGTCCTCTGGAGCACCCCCAGCATTCATGTTTTCAAAGAATTTTGCCAGCCCAAAGTGGGTCAGGTGCTGAAACCCAAAGGGAAACTCAGCAGACCCCAGCTCCCATGTAGTCAACCTGAAGATAATGCTGACTTTCTGGGGGTACAAGTGGCTTCAGAAACCTGCCCCGCGATACTCAGAATTGGAGTTACCCTGAGCCATTTGCTTTCTGAAAAGAGCAGGGTTTGAAGGTGGCTGTGAAAGCCACCAAGTTATGTGGGGCATTGCTGTGCCTTCCCCAACAAGTATGTCAGCCTCAACTCTGGGACTTGTGGGCGATCCAGCGGGATAGAGGGAGGAGAGCAGTTTCTCGTGCCATGAGCTTCTTCAACAGCCATGACTTCATTCTTTGGCCATGACCCACAGTAAGAAATCCATTCTACATCATAACCCAGCACACCCACACATGTGTAAATAGACAGACATATATACATATAACTGAAAAACGGTTGTTCTTTGAATTAAACAATACTTACCTTTACTGCATGTGGTGATACATCGGCATTTCTTATGCTATTTCCTTTTTCTTTTTAATGCTGGTTGAAACCCAGTAAATTGACTTCACATCTCAATAAAGGGTTAGAGTATGCAATTCTGAACAATCCCAGCTCTGCCACCTATCAGCTGTGTGACCTGGGACAAGATACTTAAGCTCTCTGTGCCTCAGTTACCTCATCTGTAAGGAGGGGATAATAATACCTACATCAGTGAGTTGTTCAGCAGATCAAAGAAATATTTCAAAAAGCACCTATAAAGCACTTAACAGTAACCACCTCCGAATTTCAACTGAGGGAAACTGAGGCTCAGAAAAGGAAAGCAACTTGCCCAGTGTTGCCCTGCTGGTAAAATGCATCGCCCAGCCTGGTACACTAGCTAAGAGCTGGAGCATTAGAGCAGGACCACACAGGCTCGAATCCCAGCTCTGTCACTTTCTTAGCACGTGGCCTCAGGCCTATGTCCTTAACCACAATGCCATACCAAGTTTTCTGTGGCATAAAAGAGGATAACATTCACATTAATTCCTCACTCTCCAGACAACTAAGATGCCCCCTGACTTGCCAGTTGTTCTGGTTTCCCCTGAGGCTGCCAATTTGGATAGCAGGTTGGATCCCCATTCCTTCAGTTTTAGGTGCACTTGAAGACGCTGAGGCCTTTCTGTGCATCAGCCCCAGTGACGGACCCTGGAGACAACATGGTGAGCAAACCCAGCTAGGAAGCTTACAATTCAGTGTGGAGGAAGACATTAAAAAAAATACTCAAACTCATTCTTTCAACAAACATTTATTGAGCACCTGCTAAGTGCCAGGCACTGTGGCAGGCCTGCAGGAATACAGTGGTGAACGAAAGCAGACCATGTCCCTACCCCTCACGGAGCTTACAGTCTAGCAGGGCAGAGAGAGTCATCCAGCAACCCCCTAATAAAGGTCTAACTACAAACTGTGGTCAGTGCCTTTAGAAATGGAAAGAATATCCTACAATAAGGGTCGCTGGCCCAAACTGCAGGGTCAGGAGGGGCTTAAGGATGCTGAAAAGCAAAACGAGCAAGTCGGGGGGTAGGGCAGTGAGAGGCTGCTCGGGAACACAGTGGGGTAGGTGATGAATGCAGTCCCCAACAAGGTGAGTTTGAGGAATTCTTTGGGCCATCAGTCAAGTGGAGATGCCAAGTTTGGATACATAAAGCTAAGGGAAGAGCCAGGAGAAAGAGAAGGGCCAGAGGGTTAAGAGGAAAAGCAGCAGAGTATGATCTCAAGGCAAGGAAAGACAAAGTAGCAGTGGTCAACCACTTCAAGAGGAAAACCAAAACACCTGCAGAATCTGGCAGATGCTGGGGGTTAACGCTTACATAGGGGTGAGCAAGTACAGAAGGCAAGTGCAGGCAACTCTTTGCAGGGGTCAGCAGTGAAGGGAGGGTGACGGGGTGCTGGCCAAGAGCAGGAGGGAGAGAAGGTGGGTCAGTGAAGACAGAAGGGACACTGGCACAGGTCAAAGTCAACAGAGGATCGAGCTAGGCCAGCAGAAAACCTGCCAGGAGAGAAAAGATGATTGATGATGTCAGATTCTAGGGCAAGTAGCAGAAACTGGGACCCAGAGCATAGGAGGAGGAAGTGGCCTGAGCAAGAAGGGACTCCTCATCTTTAACACAGGGGAGGGAAGTCAGCATGCAGCCTTGGAGGCCACAAGTTGTAGGGGGTTCTATTGCTATGGCTTCTGTTTTGTTTTTTGAAGCAGAAGAGAAAGTCTGAAGGTAAAGAACATTTGAAAGAGTCACTGCAGAGAAGAGACAAGAGTGGATCAGAAAAATATAGAACTGCTAGGCAGGGTGGTCAATGACCCTCAACTGGCGGCAACGCTCATCTCCTCTGCCACAGGACATTCTCCAACCAAGCTTAGCACCTACTGGGCTGATGAGTGCTACAAAAAAGCTGGGGGACCGAGGACGTTGGGGTGGACAGGGTCCCCTGAGGAAATCCTCTTAGAACTTAGGGGTCAACACTGGAGGAAACTGCAAGGGGTATGGGATAAACATTCCTGGTGAAGTAAACAGCAGGGGCAAAGGCCCTGCAGCAGAAAGGAGTGAGGCCCTTTGGAGTAACAGAAAGACCCTGGTGACAGGAGCTCAGAAAGAGACACTGATGTAAGACTCGAAGCCAGTGGAGGCCAGATGGGGGGATGGGATGGGAGGGTGCTTGAAGACCACAGTGAGGCTTTCTTGGTCTTTCTTTTTAAGAGAAATAGGACACTTCCCAAGAGTAGTGTCAAGTGCCAAGGAAGATCAGGAGGGCTTTTCCCCACACCAGCCCTAGGACTTTGGACTCTGGGAGCCTCAGTTTGCTCATCCAGGAAAGACGAATTTAAGCTGCTCTACTCACAGGGAATGTTGTCGGAATTAAATCAGACTTTGTATGAAAATACAGTATTCAGTGAAGTGCCTGGCGCAGAGCAGGGGCTCAGCCAGGTCTCATACAACAAACCCTCTGTACCCCATCCTACCACAAGCCCTGTGACATCTTAGGACCACTCTGCATCTTTTTCCCTGCTGAAACCTAGCACTGTGCCCAGCACATAGTAGGCCCTCAATAAATGCTTGTTGATGGATCAGATCATCTCTAAGCTTTAGAGTTATCAAATGCCTGGTCCACCAACCCAGGGAAAGCAGTCATTTGGGTTTCTGAACTATGTCCAGATGGATACCACAGACTTCTCCTATGCCCCCACCTGATGTGGCTGTGCTCAGTGCACAGTGGGCCTGCAGCCAACATTTCCTAAACAGGAAGCCCTCTATGATAGGGCTCCCACAGGTAAGGGATATCCCGAGATCCTCCACCATTTCCCAAGAGGGCTAGGTCACAAAGGGTGGCTATTCTTCAACAGCGCTGCAAGACACCGGCAGCACACAGGTTCTAAAACAACAAGTTGAAATGTACTCGCCAAGAAAGCCACCGACCTACAAAGAAACCCTTATCGCTGATCTTGCAATGAGCACCAACCTCCCCTTTGCAAGAGCTGAGATCGAAAGATAAAGAAGCTATCAAAAAGCCATCTGCCCACTTAAAATAATATCACAAGTCATGTTAGGAACCACAGACCTGGGGCCAGATACCAAAACAATTGTCTGAACAAGCTGCTTCAATTTCTCCTTAAAACCGCCCATGTATGTTAAAAGAAAAACACCCTCTCCACCCACCTTGGCCCTGCAAGGTTTTGATTTCTTTGTTCTCTGTCTTTTACACTCTTTAAAATGACCAAACTCCTTTACCCAAACTGTCGCATCTTACAGACAGGGTTCCCATGACGGCCGGCGGGGATGACAGCTTGGGAAAGTGATAGAAATGAAGGTGGCTCTGGGGCCCTGGACCTGCTCAGTATCTTGATCTGGGTGGTGGTTACACAAGTGCATACATATGTACAAATCCACTGGGCTGTACATGGAAAATCAGTACACTTTATGTAGGTATACCTTGATAAGCCAAAAAGAAAACAAAAAGGTAAAAGGAAAGCATGACATGCTGGGAACACCAAGAGTGAAATCCAGAATTTGCCCTGAATCATGCCAGGCTTTCTAGAGGATCCATAGTTTAAAAAAAAAAAATAGAAAAAAGAAAATGTCCCTGGCATTTCTTCCCTGGCCCTGTCACTCACTAGCTGAGAGGCTTTGAGCAAGTTGGCTCACCTCTCTGAGCTACCTGTCTCCCCTCTATTAAATGGGGATAATCATAGAACCTACACAATACAGCATGCATAGCAGGCCTCACAGAGAATGGATCTGATGTTCATAGCACAGAAATCAGTAAATGCCGGCCAGTTATCTTTTGCAGCTACGACCATGCTTCAGTTACTTTGCCCATGTTTGCTGCATCCAATCCAACCATGCAAAGTAACTGTCATTCCCCTTAGCAGAGGAAACGGAGGCAAGGCCACAGAGCTGATGGGCGGAGCCGAATTTAGGAGAGAAATTCAGGAAACTGTACATGTGACTCCCTAAATACTAACACTAGCTAACACCTGTATGATACTACTTTGAGCCAGAGTTGGTTCTGAGCACCTTTACTCGTATCCCATAACGTAAGTGCTAAAATTCTATTTTACAGATGAGGGTCCTGAGGCACAGTGTGGTTAAATGCACTGGCCAAGCTCACAAGGCCAATAAGCGGCAGGGCCAGGATTTCAACCCAGGCAATCTATGCCAGAATCCACACTCCTAATGCTGTAAGAAAAGCCATGCTGTCTGCCCCCTTTAGATGAAGTCTCAAGTTATGGTGGGGCTCACAGGTGGGTGAGTGGGTGCTTGCCTGCCTGCTCAGTTACCCAGTCACATCTGCCCACCAGCCCCAAGCCAGACTTTTTTCTCAACTACTCACATCCTAAGGCCTTACCAGATCCCACAAATGTCTCACTGCAGCCAGTGGCTTTTGACCAAGCATACACATACAAGGTCCAAAAAGCATTTTCCCACTTCCATTTCCAGTCCTCCCAGGAGCAGGGAAATGTGTGCATTTTAAGGAGAATCTAGTGATCCCAGGCCAGACTTAGGCGACCACAAAAAGAATCAGGCCTAGCTGCTGCCCCCAAAAAAACTCATAGTTGGATCGAGGAAACCTAGGGAAATCTTCTACCAGGGCCTCCTAGGGTATAACTGATTATTTCTTCCTGTCCCTGAATGATCACAGGTGGTGTGGCCAAAAACAAGGGACAAGAACTTCAAGTTCAGTACCCATCTGGTTCTCTCTCTCCCAGAGCCACTGCTTCCTTGTGAGAGCATGGGCTCAGCCCCTCACCTCCACAGGAGGACTCAGAATAGACTACAGCATAACAGTAGAGTACACAGGTTTCAAGGTCAGGCATGGGTGAATTGGAAGAGCCAGATGCCATCACTGCCTCAACCAGTTTCTCCACCTCTGGAACCCTGGTTTCCTGCTCTGTGAGAAAGAGAATCAGGTCTACCCTCACTGGCAAAGCCCTTGGTCCACACTACATCACTGCAGTTCTCTCCACTCTAGCACACTGTTGATCATTCACACCAAGCTCATTACCACCCCAGGACCTCTGCACTTGCTGTTTCCTCTACCTAGCACACCCTTGTTCCATATATGCACGTAACTGCTCTTCATCATTCAGTACTGAAATGAAACCTCCTCAGAAAAGTCCTCCCTGTTCCTTTTTCTACAAACTCTCCCCCACCTCCCCACCAGATCTGTGCATAACTCTTCCTTATCATCATTTAGGACTCACCTCCTCAAAGGCCCACCCTTTAACAGCATGTCTAACACAGACATTCCCTCCCAACCTATCCCCTTACTCCCTTCAGCAGCTAACTTTGTCCCTATTTATCCTATCTGCTTCCTCGCTTGTTTGTTCAAACTGTCTCCCACAGGAGCCTGTATGAATCTTTGAGGGCAGGGTAGATGTCTGTCTTGTTCAGGGCTTTACAGTGGAACTCAATAAATGAATGAATAAAACCCCAGTTAAACAGTGCCTAGCACATGTTTGATCTCCATCACTCTTTGACTAACTGACTCAATGCACCCTCCTCCCTGTCCTGGAGAGCAGGCCTGAGGGGTTCCTGGGTCGGAATGCTTGTCCTCCATCCCAGACACAGCCCTGCGTTGGCGGAGGTGGCGCTGGCTGACATTACCTGCGCCTCACCGGCTTCATGCAGCTCTTCAGCTGCCTGGCCTCAGCCTCCACGGGACCCTGGCACTCGGGCTGTGGCTCCAGCTGCTGCTGCTGGGGCAGCCCTTCGGCATCAGTGGGTGTGGGAGCGGGTGCGATCCGGAGCAGGACTGTGTAGTTGCGGCCGTGGTTGTTGGCCCAGAAAGTGCCCTCGGGGGTCTCATAGCGCACCACGAAGTCGAGGCGCGCCCCATCGCCCGCGCCCTCAGCAAAGGGCAGCTGGAAGGCAAAGCGGTCAGTGCGGCCGCCGTCGTCGGGCGAGGAGGCGGACGCCTGGCCGGGGCCCAGGCCGAGCCCCGGATCCAGGATGGGATCTCCTGCTCCTGTTCCTCCCGCTCCTGCCCACGGCGGGCTGCGCGGGACGTAGCGCGCTGGGTGGTCGCAGAAGGAAGCCCAGCCGTCGTGTGAGGCCCGCACGTGCACCGCCTTCTCGAAGGAGCGGTTCAGCACGCGTACCAACCCGCGCAGCACTGGCGGGCGGCCCCCAGGCACCCACACCCCGGCACCCCCGGGGACCGCTCCAGGAGGCGGCAGCAGCGCCTCCAGCTCCACCATGACGCGCCCCAAGCGCTCCAGACGGCCCGGCGCGGGCGGCAGCGAAAATGTGGGGACCAAATAAAACCCCCCGCCAGCGGGGACGGGGCACAGCGGCGAGGGCTCGGGGCAAGCCTCCTCTTCCTCCTCCCCTTCATCCCCATCCTCGCCATCGTCGTCTTCGTCGGCCCCGCCGCCGCCGCCATCTTGCCCGGTTGCCGCCGCCATCTTGCCCGCCCCGGGCCCGCCCCACGGCCGGTAGCGGCGCAACTGCGCCAGCGGCAGCCCCAGGGCCTCGTCGGCGAACAGCACCCTCCGCGGGGCCACCGCCGCCTCGACCGAGGTGCGGGGCTCACCCGCGGCTGGCGAGGGGGGCGCAGGATGCCGCAGCGGGGGCTCCACAGGGGCCGTACGCGCCATATCGGCGGCGGCGGCGGCGGCGGCACCGACGGCACCGGCGGCGGGACCGGCGGGGGCAGGGCCTGAAGGGGCGGGCAGCCAATAGGAAGGCCAGCGCGGGAGGCTACGGCTCACGGGGGCGTAGGCGGCGAGATGAAGACAGGTATAGCAGAGAGCCAATGGGCAGCCACGCGCGGATGACGTAGCAGTGAATTGAGAGCAGGAGAAGCACGCAGCCAATGGGGATGCCCGGGAGTGGGCGGTGTAGGGGGCGGGATGATCGGGGAATCAATGAAAAGGCCGGAATAGGGTGGTGCGGGATCCAGGATGAAGACAGCAGAAGCAGGAAAGCTAATGCGGAAGTCTGAGCGAGAGCGACATGTGGGCGGTGGGAAAAGTGGAATGGCTACAGGCAATGAGGGCAGCCGGGAAGTAACGCAGAGGCCCGAAAAGTGGGAGATCCCGCGGGTTGCGTAGGCAGTGGAACAGAAGCTAGAGACAGAGAACAGCCAATGAACAGCCGCGCGCGGAGTGACGATAATGGCTACAGCGAGCCAATTGGGAGTCTTGTGAGCGTGCACTAGGGCTTCAAGGGGCGGTGTCGAGGAGGAACTAGCCAATATGAAAGCTAAAAAGAGCCCAAGAGGCGGGTGTGTCAGTGGCCACGGAGGTGGGACCATAGGTGGCCGAGCCAATGGAGGTGGAGGCTGAAGGCAGGAGTGAGGAAGAGAGATGGCGGATAGCCAATGAGAGAGCCAGGGTGAAGGCGGCGAGCCCTCAAAGGGCAGTGCTAATATGGCTTGAACCAATGCCGAGGCTAGAAAGTGTAGTAGGATGGAGGGTGGGCTTGGAGGCGAGACGGGGAAAAAAGCAAAGCCGGCGCGGATGGTGTAGGTGGTGTGAAGGGAGGCATGAGTAGCCAATAAGAAGGCCAGAGGGGAGGATGCTGTATAGGCAGAGTCTGAGCTATCGGGTGGTCGGATTAGGAAAAATGTGCCTCTCAGGGATGGGGTTACTCTCTCCCTAACCCTCCGTGACTCCCTGTTGCCCCAGGAATACCCAGAGGCCCTGAAGGCCTAGACCACACCCTGGTGTGTGACCTAAGAAAGTGAAAAGGACTCTCCTGTTGCAGTTACTTACTGGGTCCTCCCTGCCCAACTCCAAACTTTGCCAAAAGCCGAGAATGCCCCTGATTGTTGGCTGGGCGCCGTGGCTCACGACTGTAATCCTAGAACTTTGGGAGGCTGAGGCGGGCAGATCACGAGGGCAGGAGTTCGAGACCAGTCTAGCCGATATAGTGAAGCCCCATCTCTACTAAAAAAAAATTAACCGGGTGTGGTGGTGTGCGCCTGTAATCCCAGTTACTCCGGAGGCTGAGGCAGGAGAATCGTGTGAACCCAGGAGTCCGAGGTTGCAGTGAGTCAAGATTCTTTCATTGCACTCCAGCCCGGGCAAAAGTGCGAGACTCCGTCTCAAAAAAAAAAAAAAAAAATGCCCCTGATTGTCACCCCCAAGCACTCTCCAGGACTTGGTACTATTGTTGAATGAATAGCCAAATAGGAAATTGAACTTTCTGAAGGATTCACTTTTTTAAATTTCAGGTCATTGAACACTGAGCCTGACTGTGTGCTGCCAGAAGTTGATTGGACATATAGGTAGCCTCTGACTAATAGAATCACAATCAAAGCCCTGTCGTTTGCCCAACCTGACACTCCACACCCTACAGGGGCCTCACTTCCCTGCTTTCTCTGCTCCTACTGTTCCCTCTCCCAAGAGTGCTGTTCCTTCTGCTGCTTCCATCTTGTAAACTCCTTTCACTCTCCCTCTGTAGTCTCACCTTCTGTGGGAACTCAACTGTAGCTTTTGTCCACTGAACACATCCATTCATACATACCTCCTCTATCCTGGGAAGATGTACTGAACACCTACTGAGTGCCAGGTTCTGAGCATGCTGTTATCTCATTCCCAGCAGCCCCTCTCCCCAGGTCTCCATGTCCAGGATGTCCATGAGTTAGAAAGGAATATGTTCAGCTGCAATTAACAGAAAAATCATAAAATAATGGGGCTTAAGCAAGATAGAACTTTATTTTTTCTCACCTAAAAGTTCAAGCTGGCAAATAGTCCGGGGACTCCTCCCTGCCCACCTGGTTTGGGTATTGTCTGTCCTGATCTGGCCCCAATACTCTCAGTCTTCAACGAATTCTTTTGGCTCTCTATTAAAAATATTTCCCAAATCCCTCTCTTCTCACCACCTCCACTGCCAGCACTATCACCAGCACCTAGACTACTGCAGTAGCCAGCTCCTTGCTGGTCCCCTGCTTCCACATTCAGTCCCTAGACCCCATTGGACACTCAGCAGTTAGGGGCTACCTGTTAAATTCTAACATAGTTCATGTTTCTCCTATGCTTGCCACCCTCTCATGCCTTCCTCCTCACTCAGTATTGAAGCCAAAGTCCTTACCATGGCCTACAAGGTCCTGCATGGTCTAACCTCCAAGTCCCCTCTCTGACCTCACCTCCAACTTCTCTTGTTCTCTCCTCACTAACCACACCAGCCTTCTTGAAGACTTTGAACAAATCAGGTACACTCCCACCTCAGAACCTTTGCCCTGGCTGTTACCTTTGGAGTTCCTTAGATATCTAGCTGCTCCCTCCCTCATCTCCTTCAAGTCTTTGTCAGAGGCCCCCGTCGTCTCTGGGGACTTTTCCTGACCTGTTTAGTACTTCCCACTCTTCCCCAACTCCTAGCCCAGAAGCCCTCCATGAGAGAGGATATAGTCCAGTATAGAGGGGAGGTCTTGACCCCCAGCCCCCATTCTGCAAGGATCCTGGCTTTCAGCGATAGTAGCATCTCCTTCACACACCCTGGGCCCTGCCCAAGGGGCTAGCTGACATTCTGGGCCACCACCGTCACTCCATTTGCCTCCTATCTCTCTGGCCATTCTCTTTCATGGAGTGAGTGACAGTAAGGGATGGATGGTCTGGGGAAGGGGTAAGGAGGATGCAGCCCAAACCTCTGATCCTGAGAGAGAAAACTAGCCCCCTTTTCCAGGAAGGGACAGGTGTGGGGGCAGGGAACAAGGCTTCTGCTGATAGAACTGGCCTGGTTTATCATTACACAGGAGATGTAGGGAACATTCCGACCCAAGTCTGCAGGGAACAAGGGGTCATTAACCTTGGGAACATCACTGCAAGGGGTCATTAATCTTGGGAGCATCACTGCAAGGGGTCATTAACCTTGGGGGCATCACTAGAGTCGGCTCCCCAGGTCTCCTTCCTGACATGCATGCCCTTTACCCCCTCCCTTGCTCCCTCCCACATGCTGTGACATCTGTTAAACACCTGCTGTTCACGGGGTCCCTGCAGGCCTCCAAGCAGGGGACCTCATCCCACCTTGGTGCCTCCCTTAGCTGTCCAACACATTGAACACATGCCATTTTTTGGATCTCAGATGTGTCCCACCAACTCAGAAGCCTCAACCAGTGAAAGTTTTGTTTTGAACTAATGGTAGAGAAGGTTGGGTTTTTTTTTTTTAATTGTTGTTGTTGGCTGATTTTTTTAAGGTCTTTTTTTTTTTTTTTTTTTCTATTCGAGCTTTTTTTTTTCTTGTCTTCACAAAGCCAGGCCATCAGGCCCACTCTGGGCTTTTCCAGAAGGGTAAGTCTGAGTTAAGGAAGCAGGCCCTCCTTTTTATGAGGGCTTAGACGGTGGAGGGAGGAAAGGGGACAAAAGGGTGAAGGGGTGGGTCTTGGCTACCAGATTTGTACCATGTAAATAAAAAGCTTTTTCCAGTTTCTCTTCCCCAGGTCTGAAGCCAGTCTTGTAAAGGGCTGGAGTGGACATGGATGACTAGAACCCTGGGCTTTGCAGGGTGCTGGGAGCTGGAAGTCTCCATCATGGCCTGTCAGGAGAAGCCCCTGGGGGCTGGTCTACCATGCTGACCAGTGGTTGGAGATTGTGCCTGCTGAGGTCAAGAAATGTAGCTGCTAATTGCTGGACAACTTAAAAACCTCACAAGCTTCAAGTCTCCAAGGACTCTCCAAATCCCAGAATCTCCCTGTCATCACATCCTAGAATTTAAAACCTGAGACCATCAACTTCAAGAAAACTTGGGGATTTCAAAACCTGGCACCAAAGAAAGCAGGACCTACACTCGTCAGCTCTGTGATCTTGGGCAAGTTGCTTGACTACTTATGCCTCCATTTCCTTCATCTGTGTAACAGCAATACAATAATGATGAGATGGAGCTCAAGGGGCCATGGTGAGGTTTGAACAAGATCGCTTGTGAGATGTGTTCAGCGCTGTATCTGACCCACGGAAAATTCAAGATAAACATCAGCTACTGAGATGATGGTGGATATTTAGAATCTTAAATCCTTGGAAACTAGGGCTTTTCGAATTAAAAGATCCCAAAGGCTGAGCGCCTCAGAAGCATCAGGCCATGTTCCTGAAAGTAGAGGGTCAGGATCCCAGTGGGCCTCTGGGCTTCTTCGTGAGGATGGACGCATTAATACTGGGGACCTTCCCAGTGGGGCAGTGGCTGGGTCAGGGCACTCAAGCCCTAAAGCGTGATGAGGCAAGACTTTCCTCTCTTTCCTCATTCAGTAACTGTCAGTGGATTCTGGGAGCCAGTGATTCTCCGACTCTTCGATTCTGTGAATTGTAGGGGATGACGGTGGGCTCCCGCTTTCTCCTCCGTGAAGTAACTTACATGGCTCTCACCCTCTGTGGGAGGGTTGTTGCAGGGGGGTCCAGAACTCCCCTCTCTGGATAGAGCAATGGGGACCATACCAATTCCATCTATGGGGAAACTGAGGCCTGGAGCAGGGTGAGGCCTCTGGAAACCCAGCCCTATTCCTGTCCCTTTCCCTGGCATTTCCCATCCACACATGGGGCTTCAGTTTCTCTCTTTCCCCAGAGACCCTCAAATATCCTCTCACTCACAGAATGGTGTCTCTGCCTGCCTCAGGATGGCCCTGTGATTTATTTTAGTTCTTTTCCCTGGTTGCTTTTTTTTTTTTTTTTCAAACTTTACACACTTTTGTTTTAAAAACTGTGGTTTCTCATGAGAGCCCTGTTATCTCATTGATACCTCTCACCTCTGTGGTGAAGGGAAGAAATCATATTTTCAGATGACTCGTAAAGGGCAAAGAAAAAACCCAAAATTTGAAAATTTCCGTTTAAGTCTCATAATCAAGAAAAAGAGAAACAGAGAGAGAGAGAGAGAGAGAACTATGAGAACCCCCCCCCCCCGTGATTATCAGCGCACACACTCATCGAAAAAAAAATTTGGATTATTAGAAGAGAGAGGTCTGTGGCTTCCACACCGTGGTTTTTCTTCTCGGTATAAAAGCAAAGTTGTTTTTGATACGTGACAGTTTCCCACAAGCCAGGCTGATCCTTTTCTGTCGGTCCACTTTACCAAGGTGAGTGTCCCCGCTCTCCACTACCAGATGTGGGCCCCATTGGAGGAGATGGCAGAGAGATAGGCACTGCGGGGTCAGGGCCCTCTGATACAGTGGGATGCACCCAGCTACCATGATTCCAGCCAGGTAAGATCTTTAAGAAAATAATAATAGAATAAATGCCAGAAGACTTAAAGGTGAAGTACTTAATCAGGAGCAAAGCTAAATAAATTCGTCAACTGATACATAGATGGGTAGGATTTTTTAAATATATCAGCTGCCAGTCTTTATGGATTTCAGAGCTTTGAACAACTTGAAATGCTGTCCAGGTGCGACTGGAAATTTCAACTGCATCTCTCTCATCTCTTTGTCTCTTAGCTCTTGATGCCTTTCGTCCTTCTTCTGTCTCTCTGCTCACCCTGTCTCGCTCTTTTACATGTTTCTCTGCCTCTCTTTCTCCCACCATCTGTCTGTCGCTACACTTAGACACTCTTTCCCCACATCTCTCCTGGCCTCTGACCATCTCCGCGTCTGTGTCTCCTCCATCTTGACCACACTCCATCGATCTCCTTTCCTCTGTCTCTCCCGCTCTCTTTTCTTGCCTTTCCCTGCCTGCCTTCCCACCCAGCATCCAGCCTAGAGCTTTGTACACAGCTGGTGCTTAATAATAGTAATGTCACTGAGGACCTTTACATTTTACAAGAGTGAGCATCAGTTCTGTTCACCCTAGTAGCAGGAGGATTGCGAGGTGCCGGGGCAAGCTGAGCACTTAACTGAACTTTACTTGTGTCACTTTAGAGGAGACCCTCTGTGGGGGGCGGGGGGACTGGGGGCACTTCACGCCGTTGTCAACCGTGGTTTAGCTGTGCGGACCTACCCCAGGATTGCATGTGTGTGACCAGAGCCCATGTTCAGGAAGCGAGCAGGTTGTTCACGGCTGGGGTGAGCTCGATTCTGCAGGCTTAGCAAAGCGTTTGGCACACAGTAAGTGCTCACGAAGTATTAACTATTAGTATTTCTGTAACCATATTAGAATCATGCTATATATTGGCTTTGTTTCTGCTTTATTCAATTAACAGTAATGTTTTTGAAACTTACTAAAAATGGTTTAAACACATGATCTTTCATGATGGACAAGACTGTCCTCACATCAGCATGAACTTTGATTAATTTGACCAAGTGCCAATTGTTGGACATTCCAGTTGTTTCTAGTTTTTTTTTCTATAAACATCCCCGACTGCTTCCTTGGATTCCTGAAAAGAGAGTTGCTGGGGCAAAGGGGTCGGGCGTTTTTAAACTTTACGACCCTCTCTGCAAATTGTCCTTCGAAAATGTTGTCCTATTTTATGTTCCCTCTACTTAGCTAACCTTGGGTGAGTATTATTTTTTTTAATTATTTCCCACCATGACGGGTAAGAAAAACACATTATCGCATTGTTGAAATTTGCATCTTTTGATTACTTTTACTGTTTATTAGCCATTTGTCCTTTTTTTCTTTTCTTTTTTTGGTTGTCTGGTTATGTCTTTATTCCCGATAGTGTGTTCATCTTATTTTTCTCTTATTGATTTGCCACAACTCTTTATTTGGAATGGTTATTAACCTTTCATCAGCCATACATATATATAGCAAAGATTTTCCCCAATTCATCACCTGTTTTATTTTATTTGTTTATGGTGTTTTTTGTGATGCTTATGATGGTTTTATATAGTCAAATAAGTTAGTCTTTTTTTCCTGTGGCTTCTGTCTCTGGTTTTATGCTTAGAAAGTCCTTTCCCACTTGAAAATGAGATAAATGTTCACCTGTTTTGGCTTCTAGTCTCTTTTATGGCTTCATTTTTTCCATTTACTGTAGAGGTTAAGAATGTGGGTACTGGAGCCAGACTGTCTGGGACAAACCCAGCGTCACCCCAAGCCCTGTGTGAGATTTTTAGCCAGGCACTTAACCTCTCCTTACCTACATTTCCTCATATGTACTGTGATGATTATAATAGTACCTTCCTCAGTAGTCTTTGTTTAGATTGAAATTTTTAACCACAGTAAATACTTAGCACAAGGCCTGACACACAATAAACCCAAGATCAGCATTAGGTATTAAAATGTATATCTTGAATGGGTCTGAGTCTTTTAGGGTATATGATGATGTGCCATTTCAAACTGGGCAGGGAGGGGTTGTTGGGATAATGGACTGATTATTCAGCCAGTAACTTTATCTCCTCCCTAATCATCTCAGACACATTTGTTAAACAATCCACCCTCTACGATTCTCCAGTTTGATGTGCCACATTCAGCACAAACTCAGTTCTCTCCATATGTGGGTCCATGTCCAAGCTTTCTATTCTGTTCTCTTCCCTAGTATCTGTTCTTACACCAGGGCCACACTGTTTTTCTGATTGTTGCTTTGCAATACAATTCAACACCCAACTATGGGTGTCCCTGGCACCTTGCCCTTCTTTATTCATTATTATTTCAGACAGCATCAGTTGAACCAGCCAGAGA
Source organism: Sapajus apella (assembly GCF_009761245.1). Classification (NCBI taxonomy): domain Eukaryota; kingdom Metazoa; phylum Chordata; class Mammalia; order Primates; family Cebidae; genus Sapajus; species Sapajus apella. The sequence continues at coordinate 6,187,850 of NW_022437043.1, read as the reverse complement.
CCAGAAAATGTTCTTATTTGAGGAAATCCTCTCGCACTCGTGCACTCTTGCTCTCTGTATGTGTCTCTGTTTCTCTCCATGTCTCTCACTATCTCTTGTTCTCTCTCACTCTTCGTATGTGTCTCTTTATCTCTATGTATCCCTACCAGTCCCCTAGATAGAGGGGCACTTGTCAACTTGAAGCCCTGAAGACACCTAATGACTTGCCCAGACACAGCATAGAAGGGCCCTGGCCCTCATCTACCCCACACCGCTCCCCATTCACTGTAGAAGGGCAAATTGAGGACTAGAGAGCCCAGGGCCTCACTGAAATGCAGCAGCAGAGTTGAAACTCAAGCCTAGATCTCAGGACTCTAGGTAGGATCCTGGCTGTGGCTCTCTCCCCGACTGCAGGCCTGTTTACCCTTCAGCACCCATAAGGGGAAGGGGGATCTCGGCCACCATTCCCCCTTCTGCCTTCTCACATGTTGGACCCTAACTTCTCACAGACTAGATGATCCACGATCACAGCATGGGGCCCAGCCTCATAAGAGCTGGGCTAGGTGAGGCCCCAGGCCCCATAGGTCAAGAGGCCTAGTTGACCAGAGTATGGTGATGATGGAAGCATGTCAGTCAGTCAGGTTTTGTGTCCCTAGAGCTGGTGCTGGTCTCTGAGAACCTTGATCGTGGGGCCCGTCCAGAGAGTTTGGTGGTGGGTTCTGTATTGGCAAAGGCGGAGGCTTTTCCAGCTCCCCCCGTGAGGCCCAGGCCAAAGGCACACCAGCCTCAACCTCCTCCTCCCCGTGTTGCCATCTCTGGCAGAGTGGCCATGAATTTGGGAATGTTGTTCCAGAGTAGACAGGGAGACAGGCCGTGGGGAGGCTGGCCGTGGTTCCAGGCCTGGTAGGCACGACGCCCTATGAAGCAGTGAGCTGCCTGACCTTCAGGTGGTTCCAGGGAGCTTGGACACCAGAGACACTGGCCTATATACATACTGAGAAGTTAGGACTGTAGACCCCACAGTCTGTGGTTTTGAGATTCTAGGATCCTTTAAATCGAAGGAATGCTGTTTTATGATTCTGAGGTCCTGGTGTTATACTATTTGAAGACCCCAGGGGTCCCATGCCTGGCACTCTCAGAGCTTCAAACCTGGATCCTCTCTACAACTCAAAAAGGGCCAGGCCTACAGAGCCAGGGAGTTGTCACAGTGGCCAGATGGACATCACCTACCACATTCACCAGCACCCACGTCACCCCACCTGGGCCAAGCCTGCTGCAGGACAGGGCAGCCAGTTCTCGGAACGAAACCTGTGGGGTGGGGTATCTGCCCTCTTCTCTTCCTCCGTGGTGTCGATGAAGCCCAGCGCATCCGGCCGCCATGACGTCAATGGCGGAAAAATCTGGGCAAGTCAAGGGCTGTGACAACAGGCCCCAGATGCAGACCCCGATATGAAAACATGATCTGTGTCCCAGAAACATCCCCCATTCAGCTTCTGAGAAACCTAGTCAGAAAGGGACGTCCCAACAGACAGTGCAGGAAGCCGGCTGCCCAGCCCGACCCTCCAGGTCCCCTACTCCCAGACAGCATCTCCATGGTCCTTGTCTGAGAATGTATCTATGCTTCGCTGAGTCAGGCCATCCCACGTGTTTGGGGAGAATTCTTAGCTCTGGCCACATGTCCAGGCAGCTTCAGAAGTGACCTCAGGCTATCTGCGTAGGCCAGGCCAGAATGGTGGAAAACATCCGTTCGCACCGAAATCGGCATTAGTTTGTTCTGGCTGCTGTAACCAAGTACCACAACCGAGTGGCTTCAGCAACAGAAATTGATTATCTCACAGTACTGGAGGCCGGAGTCCAAGATCAAGGTGTTGGCAGGGTTGGCTCCTTCTGGGGGCCGTGAGGGAGAAGCTGTTCCAGGCCTCTCCCCCAGCTTCTGGTCATTGATGGCGATCTTTGTTATTCCTTGGTTTGAAGGAGCATTACCCCATCTCTGGCTTCATTCATTCACTCATTCATTCACTCACCTCATCTCACCAGTACTCTCACAGACCCTTGTTCGGAGCCTCCACAGACCCACAGTCTGGATTCTCACACAGTAATGTTCTAAGCCCCCAGGAGACTAAGAACTTAATACCTGTATTCTCACACTCATCTCCCTCGGCACCACAGCTCTGACAACCCCCAGGGGGTGACAGCAAAGAAAGGAAGGGGCAACTGCTCCCCCAGAACCCTTCTATACTCCCCCAGGCTGCTCTCAGCAGCTGTGTGCCCAACTCAGTGTTGTGAGGTGGAACGGGGAGACAGAGAGACAAGACAGACAGACAGACAGACACACACACACACACACACACACACACACACACCACACACACACACACACACACACACCAGAGAGTTTGTAAAATGTGCACATGGACACACACTTCCTAAAGAAAGTTGAGTTCTCAAATCGCTATGAGACTACGAAACTCAGCATCTGAGCATCCCCTTCCATAAAATGGGGTTGGCTGGGCAGTCCCTTCCAGCTCTGGCTTCCTCTAAGGCCAGGATTACAGGATCCCGAAAAGCCAAGGCTTCCCTCAGGGAGTAGAATGTTCTGGCGTTCAGCAGAGGGACCCAGAGCCATTGTGGAGGGCTTTCAAGGTGAAGACAATAGAAGAGCAGGCCCTGCATGGCTTAGACAGGGGAAGAGGAGAAGGAGTGGGCATTCCAGGCAGGGCAAATAGCATGAGCCAGGCTTGAGGGCCAGAAATTGAGGTGAACTCTGATAGGGGCTGGGCTGAGGAGTTTCCACAGGCCCCAGCTCAAAAGAGCCCATCTCTCCTCCTCTCTGGCACCTGCCATGCTAGATCCATGCATGATCACAATTCTGGACTCGCCTCCTTGCCCTGAGATCCAGACTCCCATATTCAGCTGCCCCCTCAGCTTCTCCACTCACACATCTAATGCCAGATTCTTCATGTCCATCCACACCTGCACTTTCACGCCTAACCCCACTCCCCGCCATGTCCCCTATCTCAGGTAATGTCAGCTCGGCCCTTCCAGCTACTCAAGCTAAAACCCGTGTCACTTTGACCCCTCCCTCTCTTACCCACTATATCCAAGCTGCCTGCACTTCTCCCAATCCTGCTTCAGATTAGTCTCAGAATCTACCCACTTCTCACCTTCTCCACTGCCACCAGCCCATTCTGTGCCAGCATCATCACTTGCCAGGACTGTTGCAATGGCCTCCTCACTAGCCCCACTCACAGAACCCAGATGAATTTTTTGAGTCCATGCTTAGTCACAGGGCAAAATAGGACTCCCAGGAGAAAGTCTGAGACTAGCTCCAGCAAGATAAGCAAAGGCAGCCTGTGCAGGGTTCAGGGAGGGCTGGAGGCCTGAGGCTTGAAGACAGGTCTCAAGTGGAAGGGGAAACAACCATTGCCCTTGTACACACCAGGGCTGTGCTGGCATGGGCAGGCAAGCCAGGTGCTGGACCTGTGCACGTGGGGCATGTGTGGGTATGCACATGTACCTGGGTTCCTGACACGTGTGTGTGTGTGTCTGTGTGTGTGAGTGTGTGTGTGTGTGTCCAGAGCTGGGGTGCCGCTGTGGGGCCCTTTGGGACATGTCCCAGCCAATGCCTGCTGTGACCAGAGGGGTGTCCACGTGGTTCAGGTGGTCAAGTATTTCATACTGCCCCAGCACACGTGTGACTCCTTTCCCTTATGTCTACGCAGCCTGCTCTCAGACAAGGACTCGATGCCCAACCCCAGGCCAGTCAAGCCCTCAGCCCCTTCCTTGGCCCTTGGCCCATCCCCAGGAGCCTCGCCCAGCTGGAGGGCTGCACCCAAAGCCTCAGACCTGCTGGGGGCCCGGGGCCCAGGGGGAGCCCTCCAGGGCCGAGATCTTCGAGGCGGGGCCCATGCCTCCTCCTCCTCCTTGAACCCCATGCCACCATCGCAGCTGCAGGTGAGGCCCAGGGCCCAGGATGGGGCAGGCAGGGTGGGGTACCTGGGCCTACAGGTGCCGACCTTTACTGTGGCACCAGGCGGGAGGGGGGCTGGCTGGGGCACAGGAAGTGGTTTCTGGGTCCCAGGCAAGTCTGTGACTTATGCAGATGTTGCAGGGCTAAGAAAGTCCCCACCTGCCAGGCCTCGGAGATCGGAGGCTCTCCCCGACCTCCCAATCCCTGTCTCAGGAGAGGAGGATGCCGTATCATAGTCCCATGGGCATAGCTATGTGTCCCCATCCCCATGTGACAAGAGGAGAAGACTGGGGCTCAAGGAGATGAGGTGACAGGGTTGAGGCCAGCTCTGCCATTTATTAGCTGTTTGATCTTAAAAAAAATCACTCGATCTCCATGAGCCTCAGTTTCCACATGTGTAAAAGGGGGACAATCATAGTATCTACCATGTGGGCTTGCAGTGCAGAGTATATGAATTAGACACAGAACAGTGAGGATGAGGATGACCTCTCACCCACCTGCCTTTCTGCCCAGCTGCCCACACTGCCCCTAGTCATGGTGGCACCCTCCGGGGCACGGCTGGGCCCCTTGCCCCACTTACAGGCACTCCTCCAGGACAGGCCACATTTCATGCACCAGGTATGGACCATGAATGGGCAGGGAGGAGGGAGCAGGTGGGAGAACTGTGGGGAGGGGCCCCAAATCAGGCTGAGCCATAGCCCACATGTGCCCTCCAGCTCTCCACAGTGGATGCCCACGCCCGGACCCCTGTGCTGCAGGTGCACCCCCTGGAGAGCCCAGCCATGATCAGCCTCCCGCCGCCCACCACCACCACTGGGGTCTTCTCCCTCAAGGCCCGGCCTGGCCTCCCACCTGGTAACACCCCAGCCCATACCCCATGGCTTCACAGAACCCCCAAGTCCCCAGATCCTTGGCCGTGAGCAGTGTAGGCTATTCTGAATTGCAGTCCTCTGGGACGTCAAAGGTGTCAGGTCTCAGAGGCTTGGAAACTCCAACCTCCAAAAAACGTCAGGTGCAGAACCTTAAAGATGCCGAATGTCAAAATTATGAAACCACAGAGCTTTACAAAGCTAGTCAAAATGTCAGCACCTGCAAATGGCCGTCTTTTAGCTTCTCTGCCAGAAGCCTGGGAATTTGGGGACAGCAGAGCCCCTGGGAGTCAGAGTTTTCGAGGCTCAGGAGGGTGGAAAGCTCAAAATGAGAGGCCTTGTGGGCCAAGCTCCAGAGCCCGGCCCACAGCCCCCAAAGGTGCCCTGTCCCCATCCACAGGGATCAATGTGGCCAGCGTGGAGTGGCTGTCCAGGGAGCCGACACTGCTCTGCACCTTCCCAAATCCCGGCGCACCCAGGAAGGACAGGTCAGTGGACGGGGCTGGGAAGGATCCTCAACCTTCTATCCCCTCCCCTGACACCCTTTGTTCCCCCAGCACCCTTTCGGCCACATCCCAGAGCTCCTACCCACTGCTGGCAAATGGCATCTGCAAGTGGCCTGGATGTGAGAAGGTCTTTGAAGAGCCAGAGGACTTCCTCAAGTGAGTGGCCCAGGCCTGTGCCAGTCCGCCAGTCCTGGCTTGTGGAAGGAGGTCTGGGGTGCAGATCCTAGCCCAGGCCTCATCCCAATAGGTAGCAAGATGAAAGAGGTAAACTCTGAGACTGTGGGTTCAAACCCCAGCTCCATCCCTCACTAGCTGTGTGACTTTGGACAAGTTACTTAGCTTCTGTGGACCTCAGTTTCCTCATATGTATAATAAGAAACATTTATGCTGTTATTTACCTCCATTTTACAGACAAGGAGACTGAGGTCAAAGAGGTTAAGTGTCTTGATCAAAATCTCCCAGTTCCTGAGTGACAGTGCTGGGATTTGAACCCACACAGCCAGGCTCCGGAATCTGAACTCCTAACTGCTTTGCCCTGCTACTCCTCATGCCAACATGCCAGCCTTATTCTACTGTCTCCAAAGTTCTAGCTCTTCCAGATGGCTGCTGCTGCCTCCTCTCAGTTCCTCCACCTCTCCCTCTCCCTCTCCCTCCCTCTCCTCCCCCCCCCCCCACACACACCCCACACTACGCACAATCCTTAGCAGCAACTCGAATGTCCTGTCTTCCTTGTGGCCAGGCTTTGCACAGGCCGTCCCCTTCACCCAGAGTGTCTTGCCCACTCTCACCTGCCTGGCCCCATCACAGCTCACCACACTTCCAACATTACCTCCAGCACCCTGGTCAGGTGGTAAGCTCAGCCCTGACATGCAGTGGGTGCCAAGTGGCACATGTTGAGGGAATGAGGGGTGTGAGAGGGAGACTGACATAGAAAGTGGAGGGGAGCTGGAGCTCACAGGAGAGACCTCCCAGAGGGCCTGGGCCCTCCCCATTCAGAGCGTTGAGCCAGGCCAGCCCTGTCATGGTCACCTGCATGGAATCTTCTCCCTACTTAGGCACTGCCAGGAGGACCATCTTCTGGATGAAAAGGGCAGGGCGCAATGTCTTCTCCAGAGAGAGATGGTACAGTCTCTGGAGCAACAGGTAATTCTAGGGTGGTGGGGGATAGGGGATAGGGAATAGGGATAGTGGGGAAAACCTTCTGTCCACCACGTGCCAGAAACCAAGTTCACCTGGGATGAGGGCTAGTATAAAGGAAGGAAGAGGAGCAGGCACTCCCATGGAAGACCATAGCCTGGGCAAAGATGTGGCAGAGAAAGGCCAGGCTGAGGCCTCATGTTTGTGCCATTTCACAGCTGGTGCTGGAGAAGGAGAAGCTGAGTGCTATGCAGGCCCACCTGGCCGGGAAAATGGCAGTGCCCAAGGCTCCATCTGTGGTGAGCAACCCCAGGCCTGCTGGTGGCAAACTCAGACTGCTGGGGAGCAGGGAGGAGGCCTGCAGGGTGCAGGGAACCTAACCTCACATGCAGGCCCTGAGAGCTAGGGGCCCCTGTCCCCAGCTCCAAACATGCCCGGACCTGGAAATCTATCCCCCTCCACTTACAAACCCTCTGACCCTAAGATTCCGAAACACTGTGATCCTGAGTTGTCAAAGCAAATGCAAATAGCCAAAGACGCAGGCTGTGTGCCAGCAGGACCAGCTATGTAACCTACAGGGCCCCTTGTTCAGATTTCAAGATGGCAACCACAAAGCATTAAACAAAGCACAGGGTGTCACATAACCACACAGGTCACATGCACATGAAGCCACCCTGGGGGCCAGACACTGTTTCTGAGCGCTTTGCTGGTGGTAATTTATTTCTCAGGATGTCAATATACAGATGAGGAAAATTGAGGCCAGGGAGGTTTAGGTGACTTTCCCAAGGTCACAGTTGGGTGGTAAAAACCACTATTCAACCCCAGCTCATGGTCCCAGCATCGGTGGCCATATATGGCGTCCGCACCCGTGCTCTAATAAATACGGCTCATGCTGTTTTGTGGGATTCCACCTCAGACTGGAATTGAGAAGAGGGCGTCCTTGCTTTGAAAAACACTGTTTTAAAAATAAAGTGGGGGCAGACGAAATAGCTCATGTCTGTAGTCCCACGACTTTGGGAGGCCGAGGTGGGTGGATCACCTGAGGCCAGGAGTTCGAGACCAGCCTGGCCAAAATGGTGAAACCGCAGCTCTACTAAAAATACAAAAATCAGACAGATGTGGTGATGGGTGCCTGTAATCCTAGCTACTCGGGAGGCTGAGGCCAGGAGAATCGCTTGAAACTGGGAGGCGGAGGTTGCAGTGAGCTGAGATCACACCACTGCACTCCAGCCTGGGCAATCAGAGCAAGGAAAAAAAAAAGAAATTAAAAAGTGAGAAGTTTAGGGCTGGGCGCGGTGGCTCAAGCCTGTAATCCCAGCACTTTGGGAGGCCGAGGCGGGTGGATCACGAGGTCAAGAGATCAAGACCATCCTGGTCAACATGGTGAAACCGTCTCTACTAAAAATACAAAACATTAGCTGGGCATGGTGGGGCGTGCCTGTAATCCCAGCTACTCAGGAGGCTGAGGCAGGAGAATTGCCTGAACCCAGGAGGCAGAGGTTGCGGTGAGCCGAGATCGGGCCATTGCACTCCAGCCTGGGTAACAAAAGCAAAACTCCGTCTCAAAAAAAAAAAAAAAAAAAAAAGTGGGAAGTTTAAGTCTCTGGGTCACCAGCCTCTTCCCTTCTCAGGCGTCATCTGACAAGGCCTCCTGCTGCATTGTAGCTGCTGGCAGCCAAGGCGGCATGGTCCCAGCCTGGTCTGGCTCCCGGGAGGCCCCCGACAGCCTGTTTGCTGTGCGGAGGCACCTGTGGGGCAGCCATGGAAACAGCACATTCCCAGGTAAGAATAGTCCTTGCACTACACGGTGCCCCCAAGCTCCTAATCCTGACCGGCTCTGGGAGGAGGGTGCAAAGGAGCTCCATACTGCCCCTTCCCACCACCACCACCACCACAGCTACCACCACTCAGCCTTTGGGAAAATGCATCCGCTCACAAAAGCTTCCTCTCAGGATGTCCGTGACCTAAAAGCCCCCTATAGAGTCTCAAGTATCCTGCCATAGCCCTGTCTCCGTTGAGGATTGGAGTCGTGCCTCACCCACTCTGAACTCCAGCTACTCCATTCAGTCATCAGAAGGGAGGGCCCTGCTAAGGAATTACAGGGACACCTCTTTCCTCCCCTGACTAAGGAAAACTGGGATGTTCACCCAAGCTCACCAATCCACTGCTCTCCACCAGGCCTGGCCTGTGGGCTTAGCAGGGATCAGAGACCTTGACTGGCATCCCCGCTCTGCCATTTAACCTCTTGCATCCCTTTAGTGTGCAAGTTACTCCACTTCTTTTCAACCTCGGGGAGAACTATTTTGGCAGAAGTGGTACAAAGAATAAATTATACAACTTATGTCAGGTGCTCAGCAGACAGTACCTGTGCCCATGGACACGGGTGTTGATGGCGGGATCTCAGGCCTGTAGACTCACCTTGTAGGGGGGAGGGAAGAGGGAGCTAGCTAGGAGGTCCTACATGGGGCCTGATTCATCCCCACCCTCTGCCAGAGTTCCTCCACAACATGGACTACTTCAAGTTCCACAACATGCGGCCCCCTTTCACCTACGCCACGCTCATCCGCTGGGTAAGCAAAGCAGCTCAGCCCCAAGGAGGAGGAAGAGAAAGACGGGGTGGGGGACCTGCCTCCCGAACTCCTGTCTCTCTCTGAGTGCCCTCGGAGTGGGCTTCTCCATTTCCAAGCCCCAGCCCAAAGGAGCCCCAAGCCATGCCTCAAATGTGACCGCTCATCCTGGCTTCACCCTAAACAGTGGTTCACAGAGGATCCTGTCCTCGAATCCAAACCTAAACCACCATCCAGGCCAGAGCATGCCAAATTCTGACCCTAAACCTACCCCTTTCCAGATAGCCACCTCAGCCCCATACCTAACCCTCTCCTGGACCTATAAAATAGCCCAAAACTAACACCATCTCTGCACTTTGCCATGGACATGCCCTAGCTCTTACTCTAACTCCTTCCCCTGCCTTTATGCCAACCCAACCCCATCTCCTTCCCTGGTCCCAATGTACCCCAGTATGTCAATACACCCCCGGCTGGGCCCCATCCCCAACCCTTCCTTATAACACCCATTTGACCCTTAACTTCATCACCCCATCCCAACTCCTTCATCTCAGCCTCCCCAATGCCTTCTCAGAACCTTCATCCTAACCCCACACCTAACCCCAAACCTGAACATAACCCCTACATGATACCAGACATTCCCCAACTGTCTCTGAACTGAAGCCCTAACCTAGCCCCATCCTGGCTCATGACCTTACTGCAATCATCATCGCTAACTCTGTAATCCCATTCCTGAATCCAAACTGATCAAATTATCTGACCCTCAGCCTCACTCCACACCAAACCCCACAACTAACCTCATCCTTGCCCCAAGCCTAACCACCTAACCATGTCCCTGACATGTAAGATACTCGATAATTCGACCCATCTCTGGCTCCTGACCTAAAGCCATATCATCCCATCCTTCACCCCTAGACCCACCTGAGTCCACTCCCAGCCTGACTCTTAACCCACCTCTTCCCTGACCTTTAAGTCTGCCTGGCCCTTTACCCCTTCCAAATCCTTGACCCCACTCCTGATCCTTCACCTTCCCCAACCCTGAAATGTCACCCTCATGGAGAACCCCAGCTCCAACTCCATCCCAGACCTTTCACCTCACTCCAGCCCGAGCCCTGAACAAGACCCACTCCCAATCTCAGCCCCATCCCTTACCTAATCCCAGACAACCATACCCACACCCTACATCAAACCCTGCCCAGCCCCACACTTTACCCCTTTTCTAACACCATCTTTGACTCCGTGCTTCACCCCACATCTAGTCCTGTCCCTGCTCACCTGCCCGCACAATTCCACCCCCATGTCAGATGGCTCAGGGTAGGTCACAGCCCCTCTAAACCCCAACTTTGGGGAACATGCCCCTTACCCCACCCCCCAACTTCCAGGCCATCCTGGAGGCTCCAGAGAAGCAGCGGACACTCAATGAGATCTACCACTGGTTCACACGCATGTTCGCCTTCTTCAGAAACCATCCTGCCACCTGGAAGGTGAGCTCCTCTGGAGGTGGTGGTGACTGGGATGGCCTCAAGTGCCACCACAGCTCGAAGTGAACAGGTCTGGGGCTGGGCTGATAGGCACATTGGGGAGGATCGGGAGGTGGGTTGTGGTTGGCAGCTGCTGGCCTCAGAGGTTGACGCCCACCCACTCCCTGTCCCTGGCCTTCCACAGAACGCCATTCGCCACAACCTGAGCTTGCACAAGTGCTTCGTGCGAGTGGAGAGCGAGAAGGGGGCTGTGTGGACCGTGGATGAGCTGGAGTTCCGCAAGAAACGGAGCCAGAGGCCCAGCAGGTGTTCCAACCCTACACCTGGCCCCTGACCTCAGGATCAAGGAAAGGAGGATGGACAAACAGGGGCCAAACTGGTGGGAGACAGAGGTGGTGGGGACAGGGATGACAGGCCCTGGATGTGCCCACAGGGACCAAGAGAAGTGAGGTTTCCACCATCTTGCCTGCAAGGGCCCCTGTTCCCCCGTTGGCAGCCACCCCTCCCCCATCATATCCTTTGCCCCAAGGCTGGTCGGGGGGCCCCAGTCTCAGCCCCAGTCCCCACCTCTACCCCAGATACCCCCCCCAGTCGAGCCCTACAGCCAAACAGCCTGCCTCAGCTGCTCGCACAGATGACTTCAGGGCTGGAAAAGTCACACAGACACACAAAATATCACAATCCTGTCCCTCACTCAACACAAATCCCAAAACACAGAGAGTCTGCCTCAGTACACTCGAACAACCTCAAAGCTGCGTCATCACACAATCACACACAAGCATGGCCCTGACAACCCACATACCCCAAGGCACACACCCACAGCCAGCCTCAGGTCCCACAGGGGCACTGTCACACGAGGGTGTGCCCAGAGGCCTACACAGAAGCAGCCTCAGCACCCTCAGTATCTCAGGTCCCACAAAGCCACACAGACACATAATTGCTCATACATGGTCTCATGCAGCTCCCAACACATGCTCGGTCACACACATGGCCTGTTAGAACTCACCTGCATATCTCACACATGTACACACACACAGCCCCCCAGTGGGTCTGTTGAGTCCCATGTAGACACACATAGCCACACACACTGACTTGCCAAAAATACCCTGTCTCCCCTGCCACTCACCTCACTCCCATGCCCTGAGCCCTGATCCATGCCTCAGCTTAGACTGCAGAGGAACTCCTCATTTATTTGGGATCCAAGGCCCCCAACCCACAGTACCCTCCCCAATAAACTGCAGCTGAGCTCCTCACATGCTGGACTATCACCCCAGATAAGGGTTGTGGTCAGTGGGCAGGGGTCTGGGTCCAAGGCGGCGGCAGAAGGAACTGGGCAGCAGAGGGAGTAGCGAGGGCAAGTGCTTGGCCACTGCCTCCAGCACCCCAAATCCCTGCCTGAGGCTGGGGAGAGACCTCTGCTGGCGGCTCCTCAGGCCTCCCGGACCCGGCCCAGGAGGCCAGCGTTCTCCTGGCGGAGGGCTCGGTAGTCCTCCCGGATCTTCTCCAGGTTGCTGAGGGTCTTCTTGCCCAGTTCTGTCTCGATCTGAGGCAACGTGAACACATGCCCTTTCAGCACACACAGCCCCTTTCCCAGCTCCTGCTCGCCAGCCCCCATCATAGCCTGCTCTGGGCCCGTCCCACCGCCTCCAACCATAGCCTGCTCTGTCCCATGCCCAGGCCTTCTCACGTGGTGTTCCCTCCACCCAAAGCATCCTTCACCACCTGGCAGGATTCCCCCTACGTCTTCAAGCTGAAGCCTCTGTTCATGGCCCTGGGAAGCAGGCAGGAGGGCCCTTGGGGTAGAAGCTGGGGCTCACAGTAGGCCACTTGCCTGTCCTAGGTCACAGGCACAGGCACTAGGGGGCAGGGCTGGGCTTCTGACCATAGGCTGTGTCTGGCTTCACGGCCTCTCCCAGCATAACCTGAGGAACTGTTCCCTGGTCTGCCTTGGCTTCCTATCCTGCTCCCAGGCCTCACCTGCTCCTCGAGGTCTCGAACCTCCCGCATGATGGTGCCCGTGTCCTCGATGGTCTGGATGAGCTGGCTGCAGTTCTGGGAACAGGAAAAAGGCTTGCACCCAGCCCCACCCACCCCCAGTGGCCCCGCCCCAGGCACACTTCCCTCACCTCGTGCAGGGCAGCTAGATACTTATAGGCCTTCCGAACAGCATCATCCTTCTTAGCATCCTGACCAGACACAGGGACCTCGAAGATATCAGTGGGCTGCCCCCGACCATCTCTATGCCCCAAGAAGGCCACCCTCTCCCACAGCCCCACTAGCTTCATCCTCCATGGAACAAAGCCAGCCCTGGGCATCAGTGCACCTCCAGCCTCGCACGGGGCCCAGGTCTGGACCCCAGCCAGCCCGTGAGCAGATGCACAGGCAGCAGCCCAGCCTCACCCCACTCACCCCCACCCAGCCTGCCCCACACCTTGAACACGAGCTCATCAGTCACTGCAAACGTCCGGTCCAGCTTCCCAGAGAGGGAGTTGATTTCCTTCTGAAGCTCCTTTGTGTCAGACAAGATCTGGCAGACACCATGGTAGCCATGAGCCCCTGCCTGGGGCAGGGTGGCTGGCAGTAGAGGGTGCTCATGTGCAGCAGACAGGGACTGTGTCATCATCAGGGGTGACTGGGATGGATTGCGTGTGACTGTTCTGTGTCAGGGTGTGGCTGGACAGCTCTGTCTACCTGGGGGTGTGAGGTCCCCGTGCTGCCACACTATGCCTGACAGCCCACACGACCCACCCTCCATGGCCCTGGCAGTGTACCTTGGTGATCTCTTCCTTCTGCTTCCGGATGTTACCCACAATCTCTAAGATGCGCTGGGTGTAGGCCAGCCGGGACACATCTCTGGGCAGAGTCTCCAGCTCTGACACCTAGGTAGGGACATAGCAGGCACTCCCCCAGGACCCATCCCTCACCCTCCTAAGCCACCCAGGTCCCTCACACAGGCCGTACCAGCTGCTTATAGACCTCTTCCTTCCTGCGGGCCTCTTCAGCAGCCGCCCGGACACTCTGGTGCAGTTCTTGGATCTCTGCCAGCCGTCGAGAAGATTCCAGCTGCCAGAAGCCCACAGGCAGAAGACAGTGTGCAGAGCACAGGGATGGCCACCTACAGAGGGACACAGCCTGCCCTGGCCCACCCACAGCCCAGGGCCCCACTGCTTACCTCTCTGCAATCCTGCAGCTTTCGGAGGTGGCGGTACTCAGCGAGGAGTGGGACCCGGTGCTTCTCCCACTGACCCGCCAAGTGGATGACCCGCTGGGCGCTACTCTCCACCACAAGCTGGTGGGGGGTGGGTATGTGTCACACAGGCTGGGCCCTCCAAACCCGCCCCCCCCCCCCCCCCCCCCCCCTGCCCAGCCACAGCCCCAAACCCACCTGCAGCTTGGCAAGGTTGGCGGCCCCATCGGGCAGCAGCTCCACTGCGCGGCTCTTCAGGCGCAGGGCCTGCTCACGCTCCGCTGTGCTGAGCTCACTCTGCCGGCACTCAGACTCTGCCTGGCCCACAGATACCCGGTCACACGCCGCAGCCCCCATGGAGCTCCACAGATGACTATACACCCCTGTGACCCCCACAGGCCTCTCTAACAGCTCCATGCTGGTGCCAAGGACCCCAAGGACCCCCCCAAATCTCCTGTTCTTGCAGACCTGTGGTGCCCCACAGATCCCCACGGACCCTCCGAGGACCCCCCAATCCTCTGCCCATGCAGGCCCACAGTGCTCCACAGATACCCACAGACCCTCCAAGGATCCCCTAATCCCCTGCCCATGCAGGCCCAGTGCCCCACAGATGCCCACAGACCCTCCGAGGACCCCCCAATCCCCTGCCCATGTAGGCCCACAGTGCTCCACAGATGCCCACAGACCCTCTGAGGACCCCCCAATCCCCTGCCCGTGCAGGCCCACAGTGCCCCACAGATGCTCACAGACCCTCACCCTGGCCTGATTCTCACAGCCACCCTCAAGAGCCCCACAGATCCCCAACAGCTCCCAGGAACCCTTCTGCCATTCGCAGACCTCTACAACCCTTCTGCCATTCGCAGACCTCTACAGAGCACCTCTTGCCCCACCTAGTCCCTCACACCCCGAGGCCCTCCTTCTGACCTACCCCAAAGCGCAGCCCCTGCCCCGCCCCTCACCTGCACGAAGCTGATGCCCAGGGTCTTCATGTTGGCCTCAACCTCCTCAATACTGCAGTTCACTCCTTCCAGCTGCTCCCGAAGGGACTCAAGCTCCTGTTCCTGAGCTGCCCACATGTTCTGGGAGGCCCAGGCCAGTCAGGGTTGGGGTATCAGGCTCAGCAGACAAGCAAGGGGCTGAGACACCACCCCTCTACCCCGCTCTGCTCACCTGTTCAGGCCGCCGGGAGGTGGCCGGCACATCTGACACCTGAGTGGCCTGGGCCTGGGGCTCCTGAGGGAGTGACAAGGGGCATCCTGGCTGTCAGGGAAAGCCCTTCCTCAACCAGCCTCAGCCTCCCCTGAGAACTGCCCCTGGTGCTGCATGCCCACTCAACCACTGATGGCAGCCTGTGACTCTGAGGGTAAAGGCACCACCTGCAACCCCAGGCCGGAGTGCTTGCTTGTGGAAAAAGCTCCCTGACCCAGATACAGCTCCTACCTACCTGCCCCATATCTCAAGCCTCAAATGCCCATGAGAAGGATGGGGGCCCCTCAAAGTGGACATCTTAGGAGAGAAGATATGCTCAGAGGAAACTGCCTAGGGAAAGGGGATGTTGCCCTAAGAACACCCTCACACCCTTGCATGGTTCCCACCTATCCACATTTTCTCCAGTCAAGTCCCTGCGAAGCTAGGGGACCCCTCTGGGTACCCACCCCCCAGTGGGGTGAGGGCCTGTCCAGTGGGAACACAGGACCCCGTGTGGATAAAGGGGTGGTGCTTATACAAAAAGCCACCCTCCAAGCCTGCCACGCCCATCAGCACATCCCATGTCCACAGGTACACCCACCAGATGGAAGGTGAATTTCTCAGAGTGTGTGAAGCGGGACCCCTTAGGAGCACCAGTCTTGGCCCCAGCACCCCAGGCCTGCAGCAGCTCTCCCAAGTCTCGGGCTTGTGTGGGGACCCCAAGCGGGCCCCAGCTTTGGCGCAGATGCTCAGTCAGTTGCTTCTGCAGCCGCTGCCGCTGAGCCCGTGTGTCCTCCTGGGGAGAGAAGGCAGGGGAAGCAGGAGGGTGTAGGGGCCTGCCTAGCCTCCAAGGCCCTGCCTCCTCCAAGGGCCCCCTGACAAAAGGCTACAGACAAGTCACCCCCACTCTCCAGCCCTCCCACTAAAGCAGGCCCTGCCCTATTCTGCCCCACCGGCCTGGGATCTCCCCGAGGACAGGGGTCTCCTCTTGCTCACAGACATACTTCCCTCCACCCACTAGCTCCCATGCTGGAGAAGGATGTGGGAAGAGAGGAGAGTGAGCCGAGAGCCCCCAAATCCAAGAGAAGCATAGACAGGATATCAGGGGACAGGGCAGAGACAGGGAATCCAAGGTGCCAGGCACAAAAGGAGGCAGAGAGAGAGAGGCAAGAGAGGGACAAGAACAGAGAGTTTCAAGATAACTGGAAAAATCTGATTATGAACTCAGTGTCGGATGGTATTAAGATATTATTGTTGGCCAGGCACAGTGGGCTCATGCCTATAATCCCAGCACTTTGGGAGGCCAAGGTAGGCAGATCACCTGAGGTCAGGAGTTTAGACCAGCCTGGCCAACACAGTGAAACCCTAACTCTACTAAAATTACAAAAATTAGCCAGGCATGGTGGTGTGCACCTATAATCCCAGCTACTTGGGAGGCTGAGGCAAGAGAACGGCTTGAACCCGGGAAGTGGAGGTTGCAGTGAGCCGATATCATGCCACTGCACTGCACCCTGGGCAACAGAGCAAGACTCTGTCTCAAAAAAAAAAAAAAGATATCATTGTTAACTTCATTAGTCATGAAAATGGCCCAGTGGTTACCTTGAAAACTGAAAGTCCTTATGAGTGAAGAGATGTAGTCCTAAGTATTTAAAGTTCAAATCACATGATATCTGGGATTTGCTTTAAAATAATACAGCAACAAAGAAAAAGTTGGGAGAGAATAGGTGAAAAAAAGTTGGCAAAATGGTACCTAGGATTCATTGGAATATTCTCTCCACATTTATGTGTGAAAATTACTATAGATTATAAAAACAGAGACAGACAGCCAGGCACAGTGGCTCACGCCTGTAATCCTAACACTTTGGGAGGCTGAGGTGGACGGATCATGAGGTCAAAAGATCGAGATCATCCTGGCCAACATGGTGAAACCCCGTCTTGACTAAAAATACAAAAATTAGCCAGGCATGGCAGCGGGCACCTGTAGTCCTAGCTACTTGGGAGGCTGAGGCAGGAGAATCACTTGAACCCAGGAGGCTGAGGTTGCAGTGAGCCAAGAACATGCCACTGCACTCCAGCCTGGTAACAGAGTGAGACTTAGTCTCAAAAAAAAAAAAAAAAAAGAAAGAAAGAAAAACACAAAGGTGAAGACAGAGAAAGGGGCCAGACAGAGATGTGGACACAGAGGAAGAAGGGGCAAATGAAGAGACAGACAGAAGGGGAGGGGGGCCAAATACAGAGGTGGACAGAGAGGAAGAGGGGACAGATATAAAGGTGGACAGAAGGGGAGGGGGACTGATACTCGGGTGGAGACAGAGGAAGAGGGGACAGAAATAAGAGGGCAGAACGGAGGGAGGCAGAAAGAGAAGTGGACAGAGAGGAAAAGGGAACAGATAAAGAAATGGACAGAGGGAGAGGGGTGACAGAGAGGTAGAAAGGAGGGGAAAGATGCAGAGGTGGACAGAAAGGAAGAGGGGACAGATAAAGAAGTGGACAGAGGGGAAGAGGGGATAGACACAGAAATTGATAGAGAAGAAGAGGGGACAAACAGGTGGATACAGAAGAAGAGGGGGCTGGGCGCAGTGGCTCATGCCCATAATCACAGCACTTTGGGAGGCCAAGGCAAGCGGATGGCTTCAGGTCAGGAGTTTGAGACCAGCCTGGCCAACATGGCAAAACCCCATCTCTACAGAAAATACAAAAATTAGCCAAATGTGGTGGTGCGCGCCTGTAATGCCAACTACTTAGGTGCCTGAGGTGAGAAGACTGCTTGAGCTTGGGAAGTTGAGGCTGCCTTGAGCCCTGATCATGCCACTGTATTTCAGCCTGGGTGACACAGCAAGACCCTGTCTCAAAAGAGAGAGACAGAGAGAGAGAGAGAGAGAGAGAGAGAGAGAGAGAGAGGGCCAGGCACAGTGGCTCACGCCTGTAATCCCAACACTTTGGGAGGCCGAAGTGGGCAGATTACCTCAGCTCAGGCGTTCACAACCAGCCTCAGCAACACAGTGAAACCCCATCCCCACTAAAAAAAATACAAAAAATTAGTTAGGTGTGGCAGTGTGTACCTGTAGTCCCAGCTACTTGGGAGGCTGAGGCAAGATAATTGCTTGAACCCAGAAAGCAGAGGTTACAGTGAGCAGAGATCGCACCACTGCACTCCAACTAGGTGACAGAGCGAGACTTCATCTCAAAAAAAGAAAAAAACAGAGAGAGAAGAAGAGGGGGCAGATAAAGAGGTGGACAGAAGGGGAGGAGGGACAAATACAGAGGTGAGGGGGAAGGGGCCACAGATACAGAGGTGGACAGAGAGAAAGAGGACAGAGATGAAGAAATAAACAGAGGCAGAGGAGTGACAGATATATAGGTGGACGGCAAGGAAGAGGGGACAGATACAGAGGTGGACAGAGCAGAAGGGGACACAGATACACAGGTGCACACAGAATAAGAGGGGACAGATAAAGAAGTGGACAGAGGAGAAGGGGGAACAAATAGAGAAGTAGACAGAGAGAGAGAGAAATTCAGTACAGAAATGAGGAGACAGAGAGAGAGGCAAGAAAGAGGAGCAGCAAAAACATAGATCTAGAATGATGGGGACAGGCAGAGATTGTGCAAAAACCTAGAAACAGGAAAAAGGAACATCAGTGACAAGTGCAGAAGCAGAGAAAGAGTAAGAGGCTCAGAGAGAGGAAGAAAGGCATAGTAACAAGAAGAAAAGGCCAGGCATGATGGCTCACGCCGGCAGTCCCAGTGCTTTTGGAGGCTGAGGCAGGAGGATCACTTTAGGCCAGGAGTTTGAGACCAGCCTAGACAACATAGCAAGAACCTATCTCTACAAAAGATTAAAAAGTTAGTGGCATGTGCCTGTAGTCTCAGCTACTCAGGAAGCTGAGATGGGAAGATGACTTGAGCCCATGAGTTTGAGGCTACAATGAGCTATGATCATGCCACTGTACTCCAGTCTTAGAGGCAGAGTGAGATACCATCTCTAAAAATAAAAATTAAGCCGGGCGTGGTGGCTCACGCCTGTAATCCCAGCACTTTGGGAGGCCAAGACAGGTGGATCATCTAAGGTCAGGAGTTCAAGAGCAGCTTGACCAACGCAGCAAAACCTGTCTCTACTAAAACTACAAAAATTAGCCGGGTATGATGGCGGATGCCTGTAATCCCAGCTACTGGGAAGGCTGTGGTAGGAGAATCGCTTGAACCTGGGAGATGGAGGTTGCAGTGAGCTGAGATCACGCCACTGCACTCCAGCCTGGGTGACAGAGAGAGACTCCTCCTCCAAAAATAAATAAATAAATAATAATAATAAATTAAAATTTAAAAATTTGGAAACAGAAAAAGGAGCCAGGTAGCAAATCCGGATTGCTCCTGTTGCCAGGAATCTCATGCACAGTATCCAGTCTAACTACTGCCCTGAGAGAAGAGCAGTATTACTACCTGATTTTTAGCACAGGAAACCAAGGTTCTGAGGAGGGATACTGACTTGTCCCAGGTTCTCCATTTTTCTGACTCCAGTGTTCTTTCAGGTGGGGAGCTGGGTAAGTGCACACAGAGGGAAAACAACGGAAGGGAGGGGCCAAGTGGAAAAGGAGAGGGGCAGAGGACCAGCGGGAATGTCAGTAAGCAGCAGCCCGAACAGCAGGGAGCCAGGCATCCGGCTGTACCTGGGGTGGGAGGCGGGATGCCCGGCGGACCCAGTCCTCATCCCCTGGCCGGTCCCGGCCCGCCTGCTGGCAGAGCTGCAAGGTATGGTGTTCGAGGAGCGAGGCCACCCTTCCAACAGGCTGGAGCACCTGGGTAGGGGCTGGAAGCAGCAGGGGACTCGCCTGGAACTCCCGTGGCTCTGGAGGCAGGAAGAGTCAGCTGGCTCTGCTGCATGGCAACACTATGAGGGTCTCCCCCACCTTCCTCCTCACCCCTCCACAGCCTCATGCTCACCGCCTCTGGAACTCAATTCGGGCACAACCAGCCTGCTGGCATGGAAAGGCTTCTGGAAGGTCGAGCCCTGGTGGGAGAGCAGGCTCAGAACCTCCAGGGTGAAGTGGGATGAGGGTCGCCAGGGGGAGGGAGCCAAAACCCTGAGTACCCAGATGGGGACAAGAGAAGATCCACTGGAGTCGGGGGTCCCACCTGGAGGTGCTGCAGCTTGGGAGTGCGAAGGAGGGGCGGGACCCAAGGCAGCGCCAGCTGGTCCCGAATTTGGCTCCCAATAGCCCGGAGGAGAATAGCTGAGTCACCTATGGGGGTTGGGGAGGAAGTGAATCAGGTGACAATGCTGCAAATCCAAAAGGGCGTTCCCTAGGAGACCAGCCTCCACTCCTGACCCCCATCCAGAGATACACATTTATCCAGCTTGCGCTCTTATGTTCAGTCATTCAACAAACACTGAGCACCTACTATGTACAGGTTGCTGTTCTAGACACTAGGGCTACTTCGTGGAACAAACTGGATAAAGGCCCCTGCCCTCAGGGAGCCGGCAAGCTAGCAGAGGAGAGAGATCACGAATAGGATCCTGAGTACCATCCAGACTGCAGCCAGTCGGGGATCAGGAGGGGGCTGTGGAGAGGAGGCTAACCTCAAAGAGGTAAGGGAGTGAGCCATGAGGGTACCTAGGGGAAGGGTAACCCACGATACAAAGGCATGGAGGTGGGAGTGTGCTAGGGTGTGTTTGAGCAGCACCCAGGAGGCCCAATTGGTTAGAGCGGAATGAGAGAGAGGGAGGGTGCTGAGGTTGAGTCAAGGAGGCCCCTCCAAGCACCAATGTACCACCCGGGGTCAGCTCAACCTCAGCCCCCTGCCCGCTGCCCTGTAGCCCCTCTCTGACACCTAATCCTCCCGCCTAGCTCTCCTAAAGACACATACTGCCACCCCTACCCACCAACCTTTTCACCACCTCTACCTCTCTCAGCCCCTACAGCGCCCCGGAAGGCCCTCCTCTCCCCTCACTGCCCCCCTCCCCTGACCGCACCCCAGACACCCAGTACCTGCAGGCTGGTCTGCATCCTCAGAGGCATCGGTGGGCAGCCGCTCAGCCAAGAAGAGAAGCAGGTCTCGGAGGTCAGGCTCACTGGGGTAAAGGAAGTTCTGATAGCCAAGCTCCAAGGGATAGCCAAGGTCCTGAGGGTGGTGGTGGGGGGGGGGGCCTCCGGCCGGCGGAAAGGGTCCCCCTGCCCTGGGAGACTTGGGCCTAGGCTGCAAACGCTCCCAGTCTCTCACTAACCACCACCCTCCCAACCTCCCCCAGTTCCCCAAGGCCTCCAGGCCCTCCAGGGAGCCACAGAGTAATGACAGTCAATGATACAGAGAACAGGAAATAAGATTAAAGCTCTGGCCTTTCTATGACTCAAAATCCGGAGGCCATAAAAGAAAAGATGGGTATTTTTGAATACATGAAAAGAAAGAAAATATTTAAAGAAAAATATAATAAGCAAAGTCAAAAGTTAATGACAAGTTGGAAAAAAATATTTGGAGCCCATATCATAGGTAAAGAGCAAATCTACCTATTATAGAAAGAGTGCCTAAAAATAAACAGGCAAAAAAGACCAGAATCACAATAGCTCAGAACAAAAGGACTCACGAGGGTTCTGGATGGGTACTGGGGAAACAGGCCAGGAGAGAAAGCAAGCCTCTTTCTCTTTCTTTCTTTCCTTTTCTTTTCCTTTCTTTCTTTATTTTTCTTTCTTTCTTTCCTTCGTTCTTTCTTTCCTTCTTTTTTTTTGAGATGGGGTCTTGCTCTGTTGCTCAGGCTGGAGTGCAGTGCAGTGGCATGATCTTGGCTCACTGGAACCTCTGCCTCCTGGGCTCAAGTAATCCTTCCACTCAGCCTCCCAAGTAGCTGGGATTACAGGTGCACACCACCACACCTGGCTAATTTTTGTATTTTTAGTACAGACAAGGTTTCGCCATGTTGGCCAGGCTGGCCTCAAACTCCTGGGCTCAAGCAATCCTCCCACCTCAGCCTCCCAAAGTGCTGGGATTACAGGTGGGAATCACCACGCCCGGCCTAGGAAAGCCTTTTTCTTCCAGAGTTGCCACTGCTTTGGAGCTGCATAGACTCTGAAAGCACACTTCCTGGATTCAAACCCAAGCTTTGCCTCTTACGAACTATGTGACCTCAGGCAGATCACTTAACCTCTCTGTGCTTCACTTTCTTCACCTGAAAGAGCGGATACCAACAGTACACACAGCAAAAGGTTGTCCTGAGAATTAAATGAGTTAACACCATGTTACTTACCACAGGGCCTGGCACAGGGTACACTTAGAAGCCATGACTATTCTATACTTAGGAGTATACTGGGTCACAATGCAAGATATTTTTATTTTGGAGGCTCAAGGTTAAACAAGTATGAAAAACACTGGCTTTTAAGCTACTTTACTTTGGATTTTTCCCAACATCTGCAATCAAAGAGCTGTGGCTGATACACTCATTCCAGGAGTGGGGAAGGTGCCAAAATATGGAAGTGGCTAAGGTACAGAAACTGTTGCCAGGACAAGGGCATATTAAGAGGAAGACGCCACCACATGGCAGTGCTGAGTTGAGGAGGGCTACAGGGACAGCACATAGCTGGGTTAAGAGAGCCTCCTTTTGCCAAGGCTGCTGGGGGCCAAACAGCCACATGTACCAGTTTCTGTTTGTTTTTGTTTGTTTGTTTGAGATGGAGTCTTGCTCTGTTGCCCAGGCTGGAGTGCAGTGGCACGATCTGCTCACTGCAACCTCCACCTCCTGGTTTCAAGTGACTCTCCTGCCTCAGCCTCCTGAGTAACTGGGATTACAGGCATGCACCACCATGCCAAGCTAATTTTTGTATTTTTAGTAGAGATGGTGTTTCACCATGTTGGCCAGGCTGGTCTCAAACTCCCGACCTCTGGTGATCCGATCCCCGTCCCAAAGTGCTGGGATTATAGACGTGAGCCACTGTGCCCGGCCTTTTATTTATTTATTGGAGTTGGGGTTTCACTCTGTCTCTCAGGCTAGAGTGCAGTGGTGCAGTCACAGCCCACTGCAGCCTGGATCTTCCAGGCTCAAGCAATCCTCCTATCCCAGCCTCCCATGTAGCTGAGATCACAGGTGTGTGCCACCATGCCCAGCTAATTTTTGGTAGAGATGGGGGGGTCTCACTATGTTGCCCAGGCTGATCTCAAGCTCCTGGGCTCAGCTGATCCTCCCACCTAAGCCTCCCAAAATGGTGGGATTACATGCAAGAGCCAACGTGGCCAGCCCACATGTACCTCTTGGCCACTGGAAAAGCCATAATCACTAACCCCCACTAAAATCAGTGTAAGCAAAAGCAGGTAAACAAAATCCAAGAGAGATAGCTCTGAGAGAGGAACAGAGAACTGTGGGAAGCCTGAGCCCCCACCTCAACACCTCCCACTGTGTACTCTCCTCCCAAACAGAAGACAGAACTTGCCCCTTATTAAGTGCTGACCTCAAGAATACAGTCCTGGGCCACAGGACAGACTGCCTGCCTTATAAGGCCACCAAGAGCCCCAGAGAGAAGAATGTGACAACTCCTGAGAGCTGGATGAACCTGAGAGCAAGGGGATGGATGGAGCTCTGACGCCTGTTGCTAAAAGACCACACAAGCAAGGCTCAAATTTAACAACTCTACCCACCCAGTCCCCTACATCTAAATGAAAGTTTTCACGGTAGTTACTCTATGGTCCCTCCACCACCATATACTTCCTGGGTCATTTCAAAGTGTTCCCATTCACTATGTAGCCACAGGTTCCAGATCAGACCCATCCGTTAATAGTAATCCCATTTATGCAAAGCTTATTATAACCATTATTATTATTTGGTTATATATATATATAACCAAATAATATATAATATATATATAATATGTGAAAATATTATTTTCACATATTAACTCATGTTTAATCCTCACAGCAACCCTATATGGTAGTTACAATTCTTACACCCATTTTACACATGTGGAAACAGCCTCCAAGAGACTAAGAGACTGGCCCAAAGTCACAGAGCGAATGAGCCAGGAGGAGGGGCATTACTTGGAGCTCTTGATTACAGGAACTGGACTCAGCTCTATACTGGGGATGAGTAAGTGCTTCATCAGAATGGCTCTTTATCAGGTACAGTGATGCACATCTGTAGTCCCAACTACTCAGGAGGTCAAGGTGGGAAGACTGCTTGAGGCCAGGAGCTTGAGACCAGCCTGGGCAACATCTCTACAAAAGCGAGACCCCATGTCTACAAAAAATTTAAAGATTCTCTGGCAGGGTGGCACGTGCCTATAGTCCTAGCTACTGGTGGGGCTAAGGTAGGAGGATCTCTTGAGGCCAGGAGTTCAAGACCAGCCTGGGCAATAGAGCGAGACCCTTACCTCTATAAAAAGTAAAAAAAAAATTTTAAGTAAAATATTTTTAAAAAGAAAGGTATTTTATTTATTCTCTCATAGAGACAAAGTTGGAATTGCTCTCAGGAGACGCAGGATGTGTGGTTGCCCCAGAGGTAATAAGCAGAGATAGTCTTTTAGGTAACCAGCATGCCTTCCTTTGGGTAACCATCCTTGTCCCAACTCCATAGGATCCTGAAGGAGCAGCTAATCACAGTGTCCTATAGGAATGACAATGTTGGCCCAGTGTGGTGGCTCACACCTGCAATCCCACCATATTGTGAAGCTGAGGCAGGTGGATCACGAGGTCAGGAGTTCGAGACCAACCTGGCCAACACAGTGAAACCCCATCTCTACTAAAAATACAAAAATTAACCAGGCATGGTGGCTCGCACCTGTAGTCCCAGCTACTTGGGAGGCAGAGGCAGGAGAATCGCTTGAACTGAGGAGGCGGAGGTTGCAGGGAGCCGAGATCTCTCCACTGCACTCCAGCCTGGGTGACAGAGCAAGACTTCATCTCAAAAA
>NW_022437043.1:6139847-6162988 GCF_009761245.1 Sapajus apella | reverse complement strand
CCTGGTCAACACGGTGAAACCCCGTCTCTACTAAAAATACAAAATATTAGCTGGGCATGGTGGTGCATGCCTGTAGTCCCGGCTACTTGGGAGGCTGAGGCAGGAGAATTGCCTGAACCCAGGAGGCGGAGGTTGCGGTGAGCCGAGATCGCGCCATTGCACTCCAGCCTGGGTAACAAGAGCGAAACTCCGTCTCAAAAAAAAAAAAAAAAGAAAAGGAATGACCATGTCATCCAGACTGGGCCAATCAGAGCACACAGTGATTAGGAGTGAGTATGGGACCCAGACGGTGTTTTCTGGAACTGGGAAATGGATACTATGGGGTAGAGGTGGTATTTTGCAGCTAAGCTTAAAACATAGAGGCCAGGAGCAGCCCAGGTGCAAACTGTATAAGCAAACTGTATAAACTCATTTACACCTCATAACAGTCCCACATTTATCTCCATTTCATGGACAGGAAAACTGGGACCCAGAAGGATTACGGTCACACAGCTACAAAGTGGTGGGGCTAGGATCTAAACTACTCAGGCAGTTTGACCTTAACCACTAATGAAAGCTCAGCTGCAGGAAAAGTAGCAGAGGAAAGGCAAATGTTGCAAAGGAGCTTGGTTACTTTGTAAAAGAGGAAGGAAGAGGATGTGTGCATTGGGAGGAGGGCCACTCACCATGCAGGCCTGAGCCAGGCTCATGGCCAGACGGAAGCGGGCAGACATGGCAAGAGGCAGCAGGGGGCTGAGGCCAGAGCCCACGGCAGGGTTGATCACACGCAGGCAACGGACCACAGCCTCTACAACGAGCTCAGTGGTGAAGGCGCGCAAGGTCTGCACATCTGGAGGAACTGCCCTGAAGAAGAAGGAGACAGGCTTGATCGGGGAATTAGTCAGGAAACAAGGGTCAGGCTGAGCCCTGCAGCCTTTTGGAAACACTAGTACCAAGGTAGGGGCAGGGATGATGCCTGCAGTTTAACAGATCCTGGATGTTGGTGACTGTGACTTCCATTTGGAAAGCCAGGAACTAGGGAAATCCTCAGGTCCTAAGACCTTGGAGTAGGAGAATGATGAATGAAAGATAACTGAGTTTAGAAAAATATCAAAATTTGGGGGTCTGGGAAGTGAAAGAGTCCAGGTGGCACTGGGTTTCTCAGTTCCCAGATAGCACGTTACATAGATATTGAGCTGCTAGAATTTTGAGAAGACTATATTTTATAAGGCTGCCATTTTCAGAAGTTCCAAATGTCAGGGACCCTGGGTATCAAGATCCCTGAATATCAAGACAACCTAGTTTCAAGCAATACAAAAATAAGACTCCCTAGATGTTGGCATACTGGGATTTTAGGGCCCCTGAACGGACGAGTCCTCATGGGTCAGGATGACCAAATGCTGATGTCGTCAGATTTTAGAATCCTGAGGGTTTTTTTGGCTGGGTGCGGTGGCTCATGCTTGTAATCCTAGTACTTTGGGAGGCCGAGAAGGGCAGATCATTTGATGTCAGGAGTAGGAGACAGTCTGACCAGCATGGTGAAACCCCGTATCTACTAAAAATACAAAAATTAGCCGGGCGTGGTGACTGCACCTGTAATCTCAGCTACTCGAGAGGCTGAGGCAGGAGAACGCTTGAACCCGGGAGGCGGAGGTTGCAGAGAGCAGAGATCGCGCCACTGCACTCCAGCCCAGGCGACAGAGTGAGACTCCGTCTTGGGCGGGGTTGGGTTGGGTAGCAGGGGAATAATCCTGGATTTTTTTAAGCCCCAGGTGTTTGGGGAACTGGAGTTTGAAGGTCCAGGGATTTTTGGAGTCCCCGAGTGCCAGGGTCCTGGGGTTTTACGCTCCCTAGTCCTCAAGGCACAGGTGTCTTAGGGTCTCCAAATAACAGGGTCTCAGGGTGTTGATGTCAGGATCCCCAGATTACAGGGTCCTGGGTCTTGAGGTTTCGAGATTGTAACGTCTCAAGGTGTCTGGGTCCCAGAGTTTTGGGTGCACCAAATATCATAGTCAAAGGATTTCGGAGGCCCCTGATGTCGGTGTCCGGGAGGACGGTGTGGGCGTGCGTGCGTGTGTAAGGGGGTGGGGGTCTTAAGGTCCTGGAGTTGGAGCCCTGAATATATCAGGGTCCAGGGTTTTAAGGTTCCCGGGAAACTGGGTCCTGGGCTTTGGAGTCCCGGATGTGGGCTTCGGGGGTGGGCGGGGGCTCTGTTCTTACGTGCCGGCCTGGCGCAGGGAATGGATGAGGATTCGGTCGGCCTCCTCCATGGTGGAGCCGTGTCGGTGTTGGGGGCTGGGTCCAGGACCGGGTCCGAGAAAGTGGGGAGCAGCTGTAGAAACCCTGCTCTGCGATCGCGGTCCCAGAGCGTCACGGGCTTTATGGAGACAGCTGGGAAGTGTAGTTCTGTGAGCAAGTACGGCGCTTGCCGGATGTGAGGCCTGGTGTGAGTGTGCACGGAGGTTGAGCTTGCAACAGCTGCTGGGAGTTGTAGTTCTTCGACCCGCAGTCAAGCGGACTCTTCCAAGGGAAAAAGGAACAACCAGTGTGGTGGGGAGTGGAGGGGCTGGACAGAGAGGGTCTTCTTGAGTCATTCGTTTAAGGCGGCGTTAATCTTCTAGGCTATAAAGCGTACCCATTAAGGTCAGAATTTTAGCACAAAGTGACTATTTCCTTGTGTCTCAGTCTCCTCATCTGTAAAATGGGACTATTGACAGCACCTGCTTTTAGAATTAAAACAGAATTAATTTATATAAAGCACGTTGTACTATGTGCCTGACCCATAAGATAAGCACTATGTAAGTTATAGTTACCAGTATTCATGCACTCAAAAATGCTTTATTTTAATATGATACACATTTGTACACTCTAAAAAATATACAGCAAATATCTATGTAACCAGCTGGGTGCAGTGGCTCACACTTGTAATCCCAGCACTTTGAGAGGCTGAGTCGGGCAGATCACCTGAGGTCAGGTGTTCAAGACTAGCCTGGCCAACATGGTGAAACCCCGTCTCTACTAAAAGTACAAAAATTAGCCAGGTATGGTGGCACATGCCTGTAGTCTCAGATACTCGGGAGGCTGAGGCAGGAGAATCACTTGAACTGAGGAGGCAAAGGTGGCAGTGAGCCAAGATCGCGCCATTGCACTCCAGCTTGGGCAACAGAGCGAGACTTCCGTCTCAAAAAAAGAAAAAGAAAAAAAAAGAAAATCTATGTAACCATTTATTGACGTGTACCTGTAATCCCAGTAGTTTTGGAGGCCCAGGAGGGAAGATCACTTGAGGCCAGGAGTTTGAGACTGGCATGGGAAATAGAGCAAGACACCATCTCTTAAAAAAAAATATTAGTTGGGCCTGGTGGTGTATGCCTATAGTCCCAGCTACTCAAGAGGCTGAGGGTGGAGAATCACTTGAGCCCAAGAATTCAACACTGCTGTGAGCTATGATCGTGCCACTGCACACCAGCCTGCGTGAGAGCAAGATCCTGTCTCTAAAAACAACAACAACAATAATAATTGATAATATGAGCTTCTTTCCATAGAGATATTGCACATATATTAGGTTTTTCCTACATACTTTGAATTCCATATACTATTGGAAAATGACATCATTTTCTTATTTTAGCTTGACTGTTTGCTGCAGGTATATATTTGGTAAACATTTCATCTGTTGTCAGACTCTGGCCCACAAATGTCCCATTTGCGCCCCCCCACCCTCCCATACGACAGTGTTATCGCCCCGCCCTGTGGCCTTAATCCCTCCAAAGCTGGGGGAAGTGAGGGGGGTTGTGTGCAGATGTCCCTTCAATCTCGAAAGGAAGATGTCGGAATCTGAAGGCAGGAAAGGTGAGAGAATCCTTCCACCCCTGCTGACCCTTGGAGCAAGCCTGGGCTGTGCTCCACCCTCAGCCCCTCTGACCCACCCATTACTGCCCACCCAGACCCCACCCCTAGAGAGCCCCTAGGGGACCACAACCACGTCACTCTATTCCCCATCCCAGCCAGCCCCAAACAGCCTCTCTGCCACCAGAGTCCTAACGCTCAGCCTGACCGAGACACCACCCCTCCCCCATGGCCTCTCAGCCTCATCCACAGCCTTAGTTCCCAAAGAAAGCCCAACCTCAGTCCCTGCTCTCACCCCTATCTGAACGCCCACTTGAAACCTAACAGAAATTCTACCATGCAGAAGGCAAAAACCTGTTTGAGTCCAAACCCCACCCTAGATACAGACCTAAAGTCACCTAACCTCAACCTCAACACTTGGATGTCAATACTGTTAGTGAGTGCAGTCTCTGACTTTGCAGAAAGTGCACAGAGCTTTTTAGGGGGGAGAGAGAGAGAGAGAGATAGAGATAGAGAGAGAGAGAGAGAGAACACATACTTGATGGTGCTAGTAAGCCATGAGGGCTCTAGAGTTAGCCTGCCTGGTGTGACTCCCCATTCAGCCACTTCATCAAGTCAGTTAGCCTTTTCGTCTCAATTTTCTCATCTGCTAAATGGGAATAATACTATATGCCAGGGATTCTTTTCATTCTGAAATCATTTAATCCTCACAACACCCCTATATTGTAGGCACTCTTACTATCATCCCTATTATACAGATAAGGAAACTGAGGCTTTGCCCAAGGCAACACAGAGGTACCAAGTGGTAGAGTCAGGATTTAAACTCAGGCACCTTGTTTCCTCCAAAGCTGGGAATCTTAACCAGGCCAGTCTACTGCCCCTCTGAGGCTAAAATAAGGCCATGGGATCTGGGAATGGCCTTAGCTGAAAACCCCAATGCAAAATTCAAGTCCCACTCAAAACTCAACTTCGACCCTAACCTGTATCCTAATTCTAATTCCAATTCATTCAAATACCCAGTCCTAACCCTAAGTCAAAGCTCCACTCCTACTTATATTTAAACCCATTCCCCCACCACTCAAATTTAACCTTAAATTGGCCCACCCCATGGCAATTTAAACCCTACCCCAAACTCAAACACCAATCCTACTTCACTTGGAAATGTAATCTTACCTTCACTCCCCTATAAAGGCTCACTCTAGCCCCAATCTTAATTGGAACACCAAATCTTACTTCCCAGTGCTTAACCCAGCTACTCCCAGCTCTCCCTGATTTTCCACGCCCTTCTCTCCTTCCTTCAAACAAAGGGACAGGATCAGATACGAAGCAGCCACAATTGCCCCAATACCCTGTCCCTCCCTGACTCAGTTTTTCCATACAGACACCACCCCAGAGCCCAGTCCAGCCAATGGGGCAGGCCCTGGTCCTGAATGGGGACTGTGCCCCGGGCCCCCAGCTGTGGAAGGCGAAAGCAGTGGGGCATCGGGCCTAGGGACCCCTAAGCGAAGAAACCAGCACAGCAAGCACAAGACCGTGGCAGTGGCCAGTGCCCAGCGGTCACCCCGGGCACTCTTCTGCCTCACCCTGGCCAATCCCCTGCGGCGGTCCTGCATCAGCATCGTGGAGTGGAAGCATCCTGGAAAGCAGGGGTGGGGCCCAGGGGTAAGGGTCATCAGGGTACCAGGAATCAAAAATTGGGTCAGGGCTGGAATGGAGGAGGGTGGAGGTCACCGGGGTTCAAGAGTCAAGGAGTGAATCACAGCAAGAGTTGGGGATAGTTAAGGTTTCCAGGGGAGTCAAAGTCAAGGCCTTGATCAGGGCAGGGGTCAAGAATGTCAGGACCTGTCACCTTGGGAGTCAACGGTCAGCACTGGGTGGGGGGGGTCCCCAAGGGAGTGTGGGGGTTCCCATGCCACTCTGCCAGGGTCCTTGACTGTGTCCACCTGAGGCCCTTCGACATCCTCATCCTGCTGACCATCTTTGCCAACTGCGTGGCCCTGGGAGTTTACATCCCCTTCCCTGAGGACGACTCCAACACTGCCAACCACAACCTAGTAAGGCCTGCCCCGCCCTAGCCGGTTCCCAGCCAGATAGAGCCCCAGTATAGCTCACTCCTTCCAGCCAGACCCCGCCCCTTCTCTGACCCGGTTGACCTGGCCCATCCCAGCCCCATCGTCGGTCCCGACTATGCTCCCCACGCCCCCGTCAAACCCTGCCCTTAAATAACTCCCCGACTTCCCGCCCCGCCCCCTTCCCCCCCACACCCCCTCCCCCCAGGAGCAGGTGGAGTATGTATTCCTGGTGATTTTCACTGTGGAGACTGTTCTCAAGATCGTGGCCTACGGGCTGGTGCTCCACCCCAGCGCCTACATTCGCAATGGCTGGAACCTACTCGACTTCATCATCGTCGTGGTAGGGTGCGCGTCTGCGGGGGCACCCCACCCTAGCCGCCTTCCTACCCTCAGGCCCGCCGAATTCTGGGCTCAGGAAAGTGACCCTTTCAGACCCTCCCCATTCGGCAGCCAGAATCAGGAATATGATTAAAACCCATTTCTATTTCTAGTTACAGGGACTTGCGCATTTCTGAGAAGGGTAGGTTGGAGGGGGGAATCCTAAAGTTTAACCTCCGCCTCCCTTCCCGGTGCTCCCCCATCAGACTGTTTAGCGTGCTGCTGGAGCAAGGTCCCGGACGGCCAGGCGACGCCCCGCATACCGGGGGGAAGCCGGGAGGCTTCGATGTGAAGGCATTGAGGGCATTTCGGGTGCTGCGGCCACTGAGGCTGGTGTCTGGGGTCCCGAGTGAGTGGCTTATCCCCCGAGATCAGAGGTGGAGGGTGGGGGTGGGATTGAGCTGACTCCGTCCTTATTTCTGCCTACCCCTCCCTCCCCGCAGGCCTGCACATAGTGCTCAACTCCATCATGAAGGCGCTGGTGCCGCTGCTGCACATTGCACTCCTCGTGCTCTTCGTCATCATCATTTATGCCATCATTGGGCTCGAGCTTTTCCTTGGACGAATGCACAAGACATGCTACTTCCTGGGATCAGGTTAGTCGGCCCGCCCCTCCTAGGCAGAACACGCCCCCTCCTCTGGTTCCCAGATTGAAGGCTGCACTCATGGAAACCCACTGAAATTCACAAGATTCCGCCCCCAGGCTCAGGTTCCACCCCAGATAACCAAGCCCCACCCATATATTCAAGACTCTGCCCTAAATCAGACTACAACCCCACCTCGCTAATAGCGCCGCCCCATCACAAGACTGCACCCACAGGCTAAGGTCCTGTCCCGCACTAAGACAACACCTGGCTCAGTAGCTCCCGCCTGTATTCCCGATTTCGGGAGGCCGAGGCGGGAGGATCACTTGAGCCTAGGATTTCGCGACCAGCCTGTGCAAAATAGTGAGATCCAGTCTCTAAAAATAAGTTAATTAATTAATTAAAAACAATTTTAAAAACCTTTATCCTCGACTTGGCACCGTGGAGCATGCCTGTAACCCCAGCACTTTGGGAGGCCGAAGTGGATGGATCACTTGAGGTCAGGAGTTGGAGACCAGCCTGGCCAACACAGTGAAACCCCGTCTCTACTAAAAATACAAAAAATGAGCCGGGTGTGGTGGTGCACGTCTGTAATCCCAGCTACTCGGGAGGCTGAGGCATGAGAATCGCTTGAGCCTGGGAGGCGGAGATTGCAGTGGGCTGAGATCGGATAGGGCCACTGCACTCCAGCCTGGGCGACAGAGTGAGACTCTGTCTCAAAAAAAAAAAAAAAAAAAAAAAAAGACTATCATACACTCAGAGCATTTATGCAGACCCTAGGCCATGCCTTGCCCCTCCCCTCTTCAAGAGACCCGCCCAAAATCACAAGACCCCACCCCCAGGCTCTTGCCTTTACAAGACTCCACCCCAGGATTCAGATCCCTGTTGGTGGAATCCCTAGCTTCCCAGTGGTTCAGAATACTGATCTCACAGGGTTCTGCTCTAGAATCGGAGCTGAGGGTGGCCTTAGAAAAATCTAGAACACGGCCGGGTGCAGTGGCTCACACCTGTAATCCCAGCATTTTGGGAGGCCTAGGCGGGTGGATCACCTGAGATCAGGAGTTGGAGACCAGCGTGACCAACAAGGTGAAACCCCATCTCTACTGAAAATACAAAAATTAGGCCAGGCGTGTTGGCAGGAGCCTGTAATCCCAGACACTCGGGAGGCTGAGGCAGGAGAATCACTTTAACCCGGGAGGCAGAGGTTGCAGTGAGCCGAGATCGTGCCACTGCACTCCAGACTGGGCGATGGAGCAAGAAAAACAAGAAAAATCCAGGACCCAAGTCGAACATCCTAAGTGGGCAGGGCTTCAGGGTGGCAGCCACTGCGAGTGGGCCTGCTTCGAAACCCCAAGCTCCAGTCTTCCTGCAGACGTGGAAGCGGAGGAGGACCCATCGCCCTGTGCGTCTTCGGGATCCGGGCGTGCATGCACTATGAACCAGACTGAGTGCCGCGGGCGCTGGCCAGGGCCCAATGGAGGCATCACCAACTTTGACAACTTCTTCTTTGCCATGCTGACAGTGTTCCAGTGTGTCACCATGGAAGGCTGGACCGACGTGCTCTACTGGGTGAGGCAGACTGTGGGCACACAGCTTGGAGGCTGCACCTGCCTTTCCTCCTTGACACTCAGGCAGGAGTGTCTGCCTACCCTGAGGGATGCATGCCTTTTCTCTCCCCAGATGCAAGATGCCATGGGGTATGAACTGCCCTGGGTGTACTTTGTGAGCCTTGTCATCTTTGGGTCCTTCTTCGTCCTCAACCTTGTGCTTGGCGTCCTGAGTGGGTGAGGGACCTAGACACTCCCTGCTTCCCACCCCTCAGCCACTGCCCTCTTCTTTGTGGCTGACAAACTCCTAGGCATCCTTTAAAACCCATCTGAAATACTCCTTCATTCAATCATGAGCATCTATTGTATGTGAGGCAACATTTTAGGAATGGAACAAAAGACAAAAATCTCTGCCTTCCTGGTATTACACTCTGATGGAGAGAGACAGAAAATAGCAACATATGCAATAAAATAAGTGTGTGCGTTTATATGTTGGCACACACATATATGTAGTGTTTTATATGGAATGTGTGCTGTGGAAAGAAAGGAAAGATAAAAGATAAGAAGGGAGAGATCTTGTAATTATAAACAGGGATGTAAGGAAAGGCTGTCTTGATAAGTTGTTATTTAAGTAAAAATGTGAAAGAGGCCAGGTGCAGTGGCTTATGCCTGTAATCCCAGCACTATGGGAGGCCAAGGCAGGAGGATGGCTCTGGGTCAGGAGTTTGAGACCAGCCTGTGCAATATAGTGAGACCTTATCTCTACAAAAAATGAACAAAAATAGCTGGGCATGGTGGCGAATGCCTGTAGTCCTAGCTACTTAGGAAGCTGAGGTAGGAGGATCGCCTGAGCCCAGGACACTGAGGCTGCAATGAGCTATGATCACACCACTGCACTCCACCCTGAGTGACAGAGTGAGACCCTGTCTCTGGGGAAAAGAAAAAAAGAGAGCGATGAGGGAGTGTGTGATGTGGTTATCTGAGGGAAAATCGTTCCAAGCAAAGAGAACGGTCAGTGCAAAGGCTCTGAGGCTAGAATGTGCTTGACATATTCACAGAGCAGCTAGGATGCTAGTGTGGGCGGAGTGATGAAAGCAAGGTGTTCGGATTGGCTCCTCCCCCTAACCCTCTATCCTCCTCCCTCAGGGAGTTCTCCAAAGAGAGAGAGAAAGCAAAAGCTCGTGGGGACTTCCAGAAACAGCGGGAAAAGCAGCAGATGGAGGAGGACCTGCGGGGCTACCTGGACTGGATCACTCAAGCTGAAGAGCTGGACATGGAGGACCCCTCCACTGATGGCAACCTTGGTTCTTTGGCTGAAGAGGGCCGGGCGGGCCATCGTAGGCGACTCCAATCTGGGCCATTCCCTGCATGCCTTATACGTGGTCTGCCCTCCTGAGACCCACCCAGGCCTGATCTGCAGCAACTCTAGCCCCAGCCCCCGAATTATGGCTCAAAATGAGAATCAAAGACTCCAAATGACATGCCTACCTTAAACATGGCCCGAACCCTGCCCCCAGTATGTCCTCCCTAATTGTCCTTTCTCTCCCTGCAGGTTCACAGCTGGCCGAGCTGACCAATAGGAGGCGTGGACGTCTACGCTGGTTCAGTCATTCTACTCGCTCCACACACTCCACCAGCAGCCATGGTGGGGGTCCAGCCAGGCTGGGGTGGGGGTGGGTAGGCAGAGGTGAGAGCCAAAGGTTGGACCTCGGGGTCTCAGGTCCTGACCACTATCCCCACCTTGCCTACAGCCAGCCTCCCAGCCAGTGACACCGGTTCGATGACAGAGACCCAAGGCGATGAGGATGAGGAGGAGGGGGCTCTGGCCAGCTGTACACGCTGCCTGTGAGGGCCCCCAGCCCCTGACCCAGCCCAGAAGCCAGTCCAAACCCTGACCCTAATTCTTTCTTTAGCCTCAAGCCTTGACCTCAGTCCTTGATCTCTGGCCCCAGCCACTGACTCCCCCTCTGCCCTGTGTGACACCCACCTCCCATCCCCCGTCTTTTTCAGAAACAAGATCATGAAAACCAGGATCTGGTGAGTTGGGAAAGCTGTGTGAATCCTTGACTCCAAGACTTTGAGACCCCCTCCACCTCCAAGCCCTCATGACCTTTGGGATCCCCCACATGAGATCCCCAGGGCAGGCTTAGGTAGGTGATCTCAGCTGGTGGGCTTTCCTTCCCCTAGCCGCCGCCTCCGCAGAACCAACCGGGTCCTTCGGGCGCGCTGCCGTCGGGCTGTGAAGTCCAATGCCTGCTACTGGGCTGTGCTGTTGCTTGTCTTCCTCAACACGCTGACCATCGCCTCTGAGCACCACGGGCAGCCTGTGTGGCTCACCCAGATCCAGGGTACACCCCCAGCCTGCCAGCCATCTCCCCCCGCCTCCTATTCCTTCTATGCCAGAAGCTCAAATCCAGGACCTCTAGGGTACCTCAGCCCCCAAAACACTGCCTTCCCCACCCCCAAATAAATGCAGAGCCCTTAGCCTGCCCCATCCCACCTTGTAGCTTACACAGGTAGCACCTGCTATGTGCCTCAAGCTCCATTCTCAGCACCTTTCTTTATGTGTACTGACAATTTCTTCACCACAACCTTATGCGAATTAAATACCAAGGCACAGAACACTGAGTACCAAGGCACTGAGGGGTTAAGCGACTAATCCCAGGACTCAGCTAGTGAGTGGCAGAACCAGAATTAGAACCCAGGCAGCCTGACTCCAGAATCCAGGCTCTCAACATCTCACTGTCTGGACAAGTTCTCCGCATCTACAAAATGGAGATGATAGATAGTTGTATCCACTTCATGGCGCAGTGAAGAGGATTAAATGATGTAAGGTGAAAACTGCTTAGGACACTGTATGGCCCACTATATAGCTAACACTTTATAAGTGTAAGCTCTTACTATTACTCATTATAATCTCAGCTTCCACCTGAATACTGAGCACATTTCTAACCCATAACCCACAAACCAGCCCCACTCTCAAAGAAACCCTAGACTCTAATTCTACTTGTGAATTGGGGACTTCCTAGACTCACAGGTGCTGACTCTGGCCCTTCCACCCCATCTCTGTCCCTTGCCCCCATCTCCAAGCCCCTCAAAACTTCACCTACTCTGACCTACAAACCCATCCTAATCCCTAGCCCTAAGCCTTCCCTCAGCCAGCACCTGGCCTGATACCAGCTACCCTGGGTCACCCCATGGTCCCTAGTTACCCCCCACATGTCATCACGGAAACTCGCCAGGCCAATCACTCCCACCCCTCTCCCCACAGAGTATGCCAACAAAGTGTTGCTCTGTTTGTTCACGGTGGAGATGCTTCTCAAGTTGTATGGTCTGGGCCCCTCTGCCTATGTCTCTTCCTTCTTCAACCGCTTTGACTGCTTCGTGGTCTGTGGGGGCATCCTGGAGACCACCTTGGTGGAGGTGGGTGCCATGCAGCCCCTGGGCATCTCGGTGCTCCGATGTGTGCGCCTCCTCAGGATCTTTAAGGTCACCAGGTGTGTATCGAGGGAGGGGAAAGACTAGGGCCGTAAACACAGCTCCAACAGCCCCCCACCCAAGCTCCAATGATAACTTCATCTGCTTCGCCATTCATTGAGCAGACATCCATTGAGTGTCTGCTGCGTGCAAGGTGCCCTGCCAAGCCCTAGGGAAACACCAGGAATCAAAGCAGACACAAGTTCCTGTCTTCATCCACTGGGGAGAATGTCTACTCCATTTCCATCACCTTTCTCAACCTCAACTCCTGCTCTAACATTTTTCCCCAACTCCGTCTCCAAATTCAACGCCATACTCATTCCCAGCCCAAACCCATCCCAACCCCAATGACATACCATCTCTGATCCCAACCACAGGTCACCTATGAGCCCATTTACAACCCTAGCACCCATTTCCAAGCCCAACCCCATCTCCCACCTTATCCCTAACTCCCAGCCCCATCCCCGTCACTAACCACCACCCATAATGCCATCCTCAATCCCCAGACACAACCCCCATGTCCCTAACCCCTTACCATCACCCTCTCGTCAACTGCAACTCTATTTCCAGCCTCAGCCTGTCTCACCCCATCCCCTCTTCTATCCAAATGCTCCACCACAACTTACCCTTAACTCCATCTCCAGCCCCAAATACATCACAACCCCATCACAACATCAGGCCCAGTCCCAACCTGAAACCCAATTTTAGCTTCACCAACTTCCATTAAACCTCCATCCTAACCTCATCTCCCAATCTCCCATTATACCCCTAACCGCAGCCATAATCCCAAACTCAACTTTCCCCCACTTCTTACTCTCATCTCACCCCAACTCCAAAATCATTTCTAACCCTGACACCAAAGCCTATTTGAGCCCCACCTGCCCAGGTGCATCCCAAGCTGCAGCCCTGCCTTGGCTCCTGACGCTCCAATGGACATGGCATTGACCCCGTCCCCTTTCATTTCTGCTGCAGACACTGGGCATCTCTGAGCAATCTGGTGGCATCCCTGCTCAATTCAATGAAATCCATCGCATCCTTGCTGCTTCTCCTTTTCCTCTTCATCATCATCTTCTCCCTGCTTGGCATGCAGCTGTTTGGGGGCAAGTTCAACTTTGACCAGACCCACACCAAGCGAAGCACCTTTGACACGTTCCCCCAGGCCCTCCTCACTGTCTTTCAGGTGGAGTCTGGAGACCCTGGGATGGTTGGGTCGGGGGTCCCTGGAGTTGGAGGGGGTTCAAGAGCTCCACGGTGACTTCCCACCCCTAGATCCTGACAGGCGAGGACTGGAACGTGGTCATGTATGATGGTATCATGGCGTATGGTGGTCCCTTCTTCCCAGGAATGTTGGTGTGCATCTATTTCATCATTCTCTTCATCTGTGGCAACTGTATCCTTGGAGCTTTGTGGGGCTGAATGATGGTGAAGTGGGGGCGGACAGGGAGACCTGGGTGGTCTATAGGCAGACTGCTTCTCCAACCTTTGCAGCCTAAGCTCATCCCAGACATCCTATTGAACGTGTTTCTTGCCATTGCTGTGGACAACCTGGCCAGTGGAGATGCAGGCACTGCCAAGGACAAGGGCGGGTGAGATCTGGCTCCACCCCTAACACAGTCTCTCTCTGGGGTCCCTGACTGGGAATCCCTCAAGTCACCCACACCACCAGAGATGCCTCTAGTCACCCTGGTAATCCCTATCTCCAGATACAATCTGCCAGTCCTCATTCATTCAGCATGCGTCTATTAAGTGCCTACTCTCTGCCAGGTCCTATTGTAGATACTGAGGAGACAGCACCAGTCAAGGCAGACAGAGTCCTTGCCTTCATGGAACTAATATTCTAGTTGGGGAAGACAAGAAAAACATAAACAGATGAATATATGATATATGTTAATAATATGTAATAAAGAGAAATCGGCTGGTCCGAGTGCAGTGGTGTTTACAACTAATTGATCACAACCAGTTACAGATTTCTTTGTTCCTTCTCCACCACTCCTACTGCTTCACTTGACTAGCCTTTTAAAAAAAGAGAGAAATAAAATAGAATGAAAGGATAGCAAGAAATAAAGATTGTTCTTTGAGGTTAAAGTTGGCAAGGAAGCTGTCCACGAGAAAGTGACATTTCACCAGATACTTGAATGCAGTGAGGGAGTGAGCCATGCAAATATCTGGGGGAAGAGTATTCAAGGAAGGGGAGTGGCAAGTGCAAAGGGGGGGTGCTGTTTTTAGCACTTCTTCAGGTGTTTTAGTTATATTTTGGAGATGGAGTTTTGCTCTTGTCGCCCAGGCTGGAGTGCACTGGCACTATCTCAGCTCACTGAGCTCACTGCAACCTCCACCTCCCAGGTTCAAGCAATTCTCCTGCCTCAACCTCCTGAGTAGCTAGGATTACAGATGTGCACCACCATGCCTGGCTAATTTTTTTTTATTTTTAGTAGAGATGGGGTTTCACCATGTTGGCCAGGTTGGTCTTGAACTCCTAACCTCAGGAGATCCACCCGCCTTGACCTCCCAAAGTTCTGGGATTACAGGCGTGAGCCACTGCACCTGGCCACATTCTTAGCACTTTCAGTGATGGCCAGGCATGGTAGTGAAACCCCGTCTCTACTAAAAAATACCAAAAAAAAAAAAAAAAAATAGCTGGACAAGCTCGCTTGAACCCACGAGGCAGAGGGTGCAGTGAGCCGAGATTGCACCACTGTACTCTAGCCTGAGCAATAGAGTAAGACTCCATTTAAAAAAAAGAAAAAAAAAAACAGTGAGGCTGAAATGGAGCGAGCAAGGAGGAGAGCCGTATGGAGTGAAGATCAGTGGAGGAAATGTGGGGGCCAGATCCAGGGCTTTCTGGGCCAGGGTGAGAACTGTAGATTATCCTGAGTTAAGGAGCTGTGGGAGGGTTGTGGGCAGAGTTGGGATGTCCCAGACAGGGTTTAACAGGCTCCCTCTGGCTGCTTTGAGAACAGACTGTTGCGGGAGGGGCAGCAGGAAAGAGTGGAAGCAAGAAGGTTCTATGGGACCCAAGAAAGGTCTGTTCTGACTGTAGTGATCCCCCTCAGCCTTGCCCATCTGCAGAAATCACCCCCTATTTCCTCGCACAGGGAGAAGAGCAGTGAGAAGGACCTCCCACAGGAGAATGGAGAGCTGGTGAGTTACAAGCGTGGACACTGTCTACACCTCCCACTTCCACCACTACCTATGTGTGTATGTCTGGTTTTATGTTGTTGTTTTATTTTGAGATGGAGTCTCACTCTGTCAGCCAGGCTGGAGTGCAGTGGCACCATCTCGGCTCACTGCAACCTCCGCCTCCTGAGTTCAAGAGATTCTCCTGCCTCAGCCTCCTGAGTAACGGATTACAGGCGTGCGCCACCATACCCAGCTAATTTTTGTTATTTTTGATAGAGATGGAATTTCACCATGTTGGCCAGGCTGATCTCGAACTTCTGACCTCAAGTGGTCCACCTGCCTCAGCCTCCCAAAGTGCTGGGATTGCAAGCATGAGCCACCACACCTGGCCATGTGCATGTCTTTAACCTTCATTCTCTGCCTATTCATTCCCCTATTATTGCATTTCTTCCATGCCTCTCCTGATTCCATTCCCTGTGTCTCCCTCACCATTGATGACCCCCGTCTTCCTGTCCTCAGGTGCCTGGTGTGGAGAAAGAGGAAGAGGAGGGTGCAAGAAGTGAAGGAGCAGGCAAGTGGGCAGGGCCACGTGGAGCAAGTGTGGGATCTTGGGGACAGAGCTCAGGCAGACAGCTCCTGCTCCCTGAGACCCTCCTCTCCAGAGATCAGCCTTTTCCAAGATCATCCTGAAAATAACAGACTTGGTATGTGGTTAGCAATATTTGTTGAAGTTAAAGAAGAGAAACACAACCTGGGCAACATAGCAAGACCCCATCTCTACAAAAAAAATTTTAATTAGCCAGGCATGATGATGCCATCCTGTAGTCCCAGCTACTCAGGAGGCTGAGGCAGGAGGATCGCTTGAACCCAGGAGTTCAAGGTTGCAGTGAGCCATGATGGCACCATTGAAGTCCAGCCTAGAGGACAGAGTGAGACCTTATCTCTAAAAAGAAAAAAAGAAGACAAACACGTTTTGTTTACTGCTGAACTTCTCAGAGCCTTTATTATATAATAGTGTGTATACACAACATTCATTCAACACACATTTACTGAGCTCCTACTGTGACTCAGGCACTGTTCTAAGTGCTGTGGACACAGCAGTAAACAAAACAGGCTAAAATACCTTCCTGGAGGAGCCAATATTCTAGCACGGAAATGGGAAGAATTTGCCATGTGACAAACACTGTTCTGGGTGCTTTATATCAACTTACTCAATTAATTTTCTTTTGTGGTCTTTCCCTGGTGCCAGACATGGAGGAGGAGGAGGAGGAAGAAGAGGAAGAAGAGGAAGAGGGTGCAGGGGGTGTGGAACTCCTGCAGGAAGTTGTACCCAAAGAGAAAGTCGTACCCATCCCTGAGGGCAGCGCCTTCTTCTGCCTCAGTCAAACCAATCCGTGAGTGCTGGAAGTGGAGGGGGGCGCGGGGGTTGAGGCAGGAGGGGCTGGGGCAGACGGAGGACCATGGAGCAGCCAAGGTGGGAGTGAGGGCATGGCCTGTTGCAGCAGGGCCAGAGCTGTAGCCCTTGGAATCCCCGATCAATTCTGTGTTCCTGAGTTCTGACCATGGCCCACTCCCTCTCTGCAGGCTGAGGAAGGGCTGCCACACCCTCATCCACCATCATGTCTTCACCAATCTTATCCTGGTGTTCATCATCCTCAGCAGTGTATCCCTGGCCGCCGAGGACCCCATCCGAGCACACTCTTTCCGAAACCACGTGAGCCTTTGGCTGGGAGCTAGGAGCTGAGGGGACCCTCCCAGGGCAGTCCTAGTGGGCACAAGCTGGGGCAGGATGGAGACAAGGAGAAGAGCCCTAGGTGAGCCAAGAGAGAGGCTCAATAATGGCGGCTGATGCAATTCCAGCCTTTACTGTGTGTGCAACACACAGGGCGCCAGGGAAGAGATCAATACCTGACTGAGGAGGAAGCTGTGCTCAGAGAGGCTAAGGAGGCCAAGGGTGCCCATGTAGCTGGGTAGAGGCAGAGGAGTCCACATTTGAACCCTAATCTTTCTGATGGCCAAGCCTTTTGAGAAATTACCTAGGATCCCCTTGAGTCGTGATTTGGTGGCTCCCCGCTCTTTCTCACCCCCCCAGATTCTGGGTTACTTCGATTATGCCTTCACCTCCATTTTCACTGTGGAGATTCTACTAAAGGTGACTAATGGGACCACAGTCCTTCCCTCAGTTGCCCCAGCACTCTCCCGACCCGTCCTTGTAGCCCACCTCTCCTTTCCCCATCCCCACCTCCTCCAGCCCCCACCATCCCCAGGTCTGGAGTCTAGCCTCAAGTCCTCCTGTCCCCAGATGACAGTGTTTGGGGCTTTCCTGCACCGCGGCTCCTTCTGCCGTAGCTGGTTTAATATGTTGGATCTGCTGGTAGTCAGCGTGTCCCTCATCTCCTTTGGCATCCAGTAAGTGACAGCCCCCCCGCAGCCCACAGGGCCCAGCCAGGGCCAGTGCCTGAGGATTGCCCCCTCCCCAGCTCCAGCGCCATCTCGGTGGTGAAGATTCTTCGAGTACTCCGAGTACTGCGGCCCCTCCGAGCCATCAACAGGGCCAAGGGACTCAAGGTAACCCCACCCCACCCAAACCCACAGGACCCAGGCCCTGCCCTGCCCCTGGGGCCAGGATCACTGATCAAACTGACCATTTGCACTGGTGTGTGACCATGCAGCCTGGACCTGACATGTAAACACACATCCCTGATCGCTAGCCATGTGGCCTGACCCATGTTCCTTCCAAGTGACCATACATTTCTTACCAGTGGCCACATTTCTCAGACCCAGCTCCCTGACAGGTGGCCACAGATCCCCACCCAGCAAACACTTATTCCTGGTGGGTGCCCACATGTCTTTGGCCCGTCACACTGCCTCTTGAACACATGTTGCTAACCATACATCCCTGACCCATCACCACATGTCCCCAGCCCAAGTCCCTGAGCTGCATCTATGACCAGAGTCCCTGCCCCGTGACCACTGTGGCCTGCAGTGTTCAGTAGCCATATGCTTGGGTGCCCGCAGCACGTGGTGCAGTGTGTATTTGTGGCCATCCGGACCATCGGGAACATCATGATTGTCACCACACTTCTGCAATTTATGTTTGCTTGCATCGGGGTGCAGCTCTTCAAGGTGGGGCAAACACTGGAGGGAACGCCAGGCAGGGGTCCGGGGGCGGGGGCATGATGAAGGGTTAACCTACTTGACAGACATCCTCCCTACAGGGGAAATTCTACACCTGCACGGACGAGGCCAAACACACCCCCCAAGAATGCAAGTGAGTGCCCAAGCCCCTGCCTTTCACGGCGCTCAAGACCCCTCCCAAAGACTACAGAGACCCTAGATCTCATCAAGGCCCAAAGATACAGTCCTGGAATTGTCCCAAGAACTGCAGAAGCCCTCAGATCTCACCAAGTCTTTGGAGATCCCCTTGATACCTCCCCCAGATCCCTCTCCACATTCCCCAGAGTGACCTACATTCCACTCCAGAACCCTTAGCAATCACCACCCCTGGCCCCAGCTTCCATCTTTTTGAAACTCCTGTAGAGGGTAGTAGTTAAAAGCCTGGGCCCTGAAGTCAGATATTCCTGTTTCAAATCCACTTCATGAGACTTAAGTACATTTCTTAACCTTACTCAGTCCCATTTCACTCAACTGAAAAATGGGGCTAAACAGTACATATCTCGCAAGGCTGTTGTGAAGAGTAAATGAGTTACTACATGGGAAATGTACTTTGTACAATGTAAAGTTGCTACACAGAAAACCTAGCTTGGGCCGGGCACTATGGCTCACACCTGTAATCCCAACACTTTGGGAGGCCAAGGCAGGCAGATCACCTGAGGCTGGGAGTTCAACACCAGCCTAGCCAAGATGGTGAAACCCTGTCTCTACTAAAAATACAAAAATTAGCTGGGTTTAGTGTTGTGTGCCTGTAATCCCAGCTACCCGGGAAGCTGAGGCGGGAGAATCACTTGAACCCAGGAGGCGGAGGTTGCAGTGAGCCGAGATCATCCCACTGCACTTCAGCCTGGGGGTGACAGAGGGAGACTCAGTCTCAAAAAAAAAAAAAAACCTAGCTCAGTGCCTAGCATATAGTTAGTGCTAATAAACGTTGGCTATTATTCATTATACTTTTTCCTGGTGGGTGATGATGAGGATGATAATGGTGATGAGGAAATGATGCCAACTATGTGCCAGACACTAGTCTCATTTATTGACTTGTGACAAGCCAGGAAATCGATTCTGTTATTATCCTTATTTCTTAGACTGGGAAAACAGAAGCAGAGAGGGTGAATGCGCAAGGTCATTCAGCCAGGACATGGAGGGACAGGATTTGAACCCAGATCATCTTGCTCCACCACTATGTCCTGCTGCCTCCATGCTGAAGACCCCAGACCCTTTTCTCCAGTTCCTCACCCCTCCTCACCCATCTAACCTGTTTGCAACATCCACAGGGGTTCCTTCCTGGTGTATCCAGATGGAGACGTGTCACGGCCCCTGGTCCGGGAGCGGCTCTGGGTCAACAGTGATTTCAACTTTGACAATGTCCTTTCAGCCATGATGGCCCTTTTCACTGTCTCCACCTTTGAAGGCTGGCCTGCGTGAGGGACAGGGCCCTGGGGATATAAAGGGATGAGGCAGGGGTCTCTGCAGGATTGGGTTGGGATCTCCTGGGAATGGGTGGGAGTGTACAGTGGGGATGTGACTAAGGTCTCTCGAGACTAGATAGCGTTTTCTGAAGAGTGGGGGATGTATCAGAGGACTGTAGAGGTGGGGTTCCCACAAGCTGGGTGGGAGTTCTTTGGGGACTTAGGTGAGGGGTCTCCAGGAATTGAACATA
Organism: Sapajus apella; assembly: GCF_009761245.1. Lineage (NCBI taxonomy): Eukaryota > Metazoa > Chordata > Mammalia > Primates > Cebidae > Sapajus > Sapajus apella. Next base: position 6,143,154 of record NW_022437043.1, on the reverse strand, counting down.
GGTCTCTAAGGGACTAGGTAGCTAGATAGAAGCCTAGAGAGGATTGGAGATGGTCTGGGGGGACAGAGTGGAGGTCTGGGTTGGTCGCTTGCATCAGGGTGCAGCTCTTCAAGGTGGGGCAAACACCTTGGTCTTCAAAGAGATGAAGCTGAGATTCAGGGGTTTCTAAAAAGTGGTGCAGCTCTTTGGGGTACTAGTTGGGGAGCTCCAGGAAGAAATGGAGCAAGGATTCAAGTTGATGGGACAGGGATAAATTTCCAGATCGTCCTGCCAAGTGGAATTTTGTTACAGAGGTAAAAAAAAAAAAATCTAGATCATTGGGGGATTGTGGGGAAGTTCTGGAGAGCTGCATGGGGGTCTCCAGGTGGTTGGAGAAGGGGATTTGAAGGTCTGTGGGAACTTAGGAATCTTTGAAGGTCTGAATGGAGATGCTCTGGAGGGCTGTATGGGGGGTTCTGAGGGTGTGGGACAGGGGATTTGGGACTCTTTGAGGGCCTGGCAGGGGTCTCTTAGAGTATGTATGGAGGTCCCAGGTGGTTAGGTCAGGAGATTTAGGGGTCTTTGGGGTGCTGGGCAGGAAACTCTGGGGTGTTTGTGATAAGTGGACTGGGGGCAGGTCTGAGGGGTCTGGGAAATCCCCTAACCTGCCCCACATCTACCCCCCTCTGGCTCCCACAGACTGCTATACAAGGCCATCGACGCATACGCAGAGGACCATGGCCCCATCTATAATTACCGTGTGGAGATCTCGGTGTTCTTCATTGTCTACATCATCATCATTGCATTCTTCATGATGAACATCTTCGTGGGCTTTGTCATCATCACCTTCCGTGCCCAGGGCGAGCAGGAGTACCAAAACTGTGAGCTGGACAAGAACCAGGTGACCTCTGACCCCTGACCCGCTATGGATGGTCACCAACCCTTCCCCCCTTGCCTCAGGACCCCACTGCTTACTCATGTCCTGCCCTGGTATGCAGCGTCAATGTGTGGAATATGCCCTCAAGGCCCAGCCACTCCGTCGTTACATCCCCAAGAACCCGCATCAGTATCGTGTGTGGGCCGCTGTGAACTCGGCTGCCTTCGAGTACCTGATGTTCCTGCTCATCCTGCTCAACACAGTTGCCCTAGCCATGCAGGTCTGAGATCTCTGCCTGTCCCCCACCAGACACTGACCCTATTGTTTCCACACAATCCCTTGGGAACCATTAGGAACACTTTAGGCTGCAAGTAACAAACCCCCTGCCAACTAACAGCGACTTAAGCTATAAAGACATTTGCCATATTTCTTCAAGTCTATGCCCAATACTAGTAAGTTGCATCCTGATTTCAGAGATGTGAGAATGAGAAAAAAAAAGTAGCCAGTGGCCACTGTAAGTTGCCATTGATTATAAAATGCACCCTAATTTCAGAGATTCTAAAATGTAAAAAGATGTGCTTCCTGGAGTCAATGAACTGTGGTAATTACCTCATGTATCAAGACGTGCAGAGGTAGGCCGTTCATTCTTCATCAGGGACCCATGCTCTGTCTGTCTTTCTGCTTCACCATTCTTAGCAAATTGGCATTTGTTCTCATGGTTGTTGTTTCATGGTCAGAGCTCCAGGCATCAAAACCACACTCAAGGCAGGAAAAAGGAGGGAGAGTTGCACCAGGGGCCTCTCCTCATTTGATTCTCTTATTGGAAAGCAAAATATTTTTTACAGAAGCTGCTAATCAACAGCAGATTTACGTTTATGCATCATTAGTCAACCTGACCTTGCCTAGCTACAAGAGAAGCTAGGAATCAAGAACTAAACTTTCCAGTATCCATAATGGGAGGCAGACAGTGCAAGGGGTTTGGCCAATCCGCAGTGCAATCGTGTCCCCACTCGCCTCAGCCCAGGCCAAGGAATATTTGGTTGGGAGTGGGGGATCTCTGCCTCAGGCTCCATCTCCACTTGATTTTCTCCTGTAGCACTATGAGCAGACTGCTCCCTTCAACTATGCCATGGACATCCTCAACATGGTCTTCACTGGCCTCTTCACTATCGAGATGGTTCTCAAAATCATCGCCTTCAAGCCCAAGGTGGCCCCCCTGCTCTAGCCCCACCCACCAGTGGATGAATTCCTTGGGGGTGGAGCATACTGCAAAGCTCTAGGGTTGGGGATGCGGGCAGCAACCAGGGAGTGTGAGGCTAGGGAGTGAGAGGGATTCAGGTGCAGGCCCACTGTGTGGTCCAAGCTAAGCCCTGGCCCCCTTAGCGCCCCCTACTACTACTGGCGCCCTACCCTGGCTTAAGAATTTTGAGAAGACAGAGCACTGATTTTCTCCTGCCTGCAGCATTACTTTACTGATGCCTGGAACACGTTTGATGCTCTTATTGTGGTGGGCAGCGTAGTGGACATTGCCGTCACTGAAGTCAATGTGAGAACTGGCCTTTCCACTAATCCACTCACCCTAACACTTTCCCTCACCTTTATCCGGGGGCTCCCTCTCACGTGGGTAGGTGGCTCCCACTCACATCCTCCCTACTCCTGGAGACTCAGTGCTTCTCATTCTAGCTTTGTCTCTTCTGAGTCCCTATTGGGTTCAGCCAAAGTCCCCCTGTACCAGCTTCCTCATTCCATTTTGTAACCCATCTGCTGGCTCCACCATCTCCTGAAATGCCTCTCCTGTTATTTCTGTTATCTCTTTCATTGCCTTTACATCCCCCATCCATTGGCTCTGTCATCTCTACTGACTCCTGCTTTGGCTGCATCTTTTCTGATGACTTCATTGGCTTCATTTCTCCACCAACTTCATCGTCTCTGACACTGGCTCTTTCATGGCTCTGTCATCACCACTGACTCTATCACTGGCTCCATCACCTCCGTTGGGTACTGCATGGTTCTGTCGCCTCAACTGACAACGCTGCTGGTTCCATATCTCCATCACTGGCTTCTCCATTGGCTCCTCCATTGAATCTCTCATCTCCATCATCTCCATGACTCCACTGGTTCCATCATTTCCTCTATTGGCTCCAATCCATCACCTCCTTTACTCTCTCCTCTCCCCTCCACTCCCATTACCAACTTTTTCCACAACATCCTAATCCACTACCACATAAACTTTCCTACTGTCCCCTGTATAATGACCCCACCACCACCACCCCCTATATCTGCTTCATCATTTGTCCCCTTGTTCACTTGGGCCTATGATCTCATCATCTGCCTTATCACCTCTTTCTTGGCCATATCTCCCTCCAGAATGGTGGCCACCTTGGTGAGGTAGCCCACCCTCATAATAGGGACTCTCTGCTTCTTTTCCCATGCCCGTCCCCTCCCGTCCCC
>NW_022437043.1:6117605-6139837 GCF_009761245.1 Sapajus apella | reverse complement strand
CGTCCCCTCCCGTCCCCTCCCGTCCCCTCCCGTCCCCTCCCGTCCCCATTACCCTAGGACCTGAGTAATTTGGGTACTGGGAGAGCCAAAGCATGAGATAGGGAGATAGCTGGAGTAAATGCAAACCGATCATCCCTACTGCACCCCTCACCCCAGAGCTCTGAAGACAGCTCTCGAATTTCCATCACCTTCTTTCGCCTCTTCCGAGTCATGCGGCTGGTCAAGCTTCTCAGTAAGGGTGAAGGAATCCGCACATTGCTCTGGACATTCATCAAGTCCTTCCAGGTAATCCCCTACCCCATCCCTTTGACCCTACCCCGCCCCCATCTCACACATCTCAGCCTGCTCCTTTACCACCCTCAGTACTACATCTCCCAGCATGCCATACCCATTTCCAAATTATCATTTCCAATTTTCTCTCTTTTCTGGGCTCTCCATTCTCAACACACCTCTGGCGTCACTGACTTTATCTACTTAACATTATGTTCACATTTGAGAGACACCACAGTCCTGGGCACTTTGGAGATGGACTGCAACTCCCAGTAAGCCCAGGCCAGGGAAAGCAGTGCATTCTGGGGCTTATAGTTCTCTGCCTGAACCTGTGCATCTATTCTCTGCCACCCTCCCCCATCCCTATAGGCCTTGCCCTATGTGGCTCTTCTCATCGCAATGATATTCTTCATCTACGCAGTTATCGGCATGCAGGCAAGTGGGAACCCTAGGAGGCATCCCTTAGGCACTCCTCTGCTGACAGGGGATAGGGTAGGAATAGCTCGAAAGTAGGGGTGGCGGATAGGCAGACAAGCTGGATGGCCCTGGGTTAATCTACACATCTGTGAAATGAGATCAGCAGTGATGCCCTGTTTGTCAGAGTTATGAGGCTCCTTTAGGTATTAGGTGTGAAATAGGTGGGGCATGGGTTCACCTCACTGACATAGCCCTGGTGTGTCCACAGATGTTCGGCAAGGTGGCTCTTCAGGATGGCACACAGATAAACCGAAACAACAACTTCCAGACCTTTCCACAGGCTGTGCTGCTTCTGTTCAGGTGATATCTACACAATCCCCTGCCACCTGAATCTCCAGCATGCCCGTGGGTGCCTACACACCCTCTCTGAGTCCCAGACTGCTTGAGCTACGGGAATAACAGGGCAGCATGGGGCTCCATACAACCCGAGATGTTTCCTGGCTATGATGTGAGGAGTCTGTTAGAATATTCTAGCCTCAGCCATTCTCTTTCTAGCTGTAAGACGTATCCCCTTCTCAGGTTTCAGTGCCTCATTTGTAAGATGCAAACACGACTGTCATCAACATGGCCACACTGGCTGTTAAAATATTGAAATATTATCTGTGCCAGATGTAGCCCCTTGTGAGAAGTAGGTCATCTCCTCACTCTCCAGTCCTCCCATAACTCCATTTGCCATGACTTCATAGCCTCCCCTTCAGGATTCTATCCCTGTGTGACCCCCGCCAGGTGTGCCACCGGTGAGGCATGGCAGGAGATAATGCTTGCCAGCCTTCCTGGAAGTCGGTGTGACCCTGAATCTGACTTCGGCCCTGGTGAAGAGTTTACCTGTGGTAGCAATTTTGCCATCGCTTATTTCATCAGCTTCTTCATGCTCTGTGCCTTCCTGGTGAGGACCATTTCCTCACAACCAACACCACTGTCATGGGGGCTGGGCCTGAGGGGCTCAAGGGTGTGATGTGGGCAGCCCAGATCTTCAGAGTGACTGGCCCAATGACAAAATCAACCCAGACTCATGACCCAGTGACCATATAAGCCCACACTAGCCTCCCACCATCCCTCCATGACGCTGTTCTGCCCTTCACCTAACCGCTCCCCTACTCACTGCCCCACAGATCATAAATCTCTTTGTGGCTGTGATCATGGACAACTTTGATTATCTCACCAGAGATTGGTCCATCCTGGGCCCCCATCACCTTGATGAATTCAAGAGGATCTGGTCTGAATATGACCCTGGGGCCAAGTATGCCCTCTACCGCCTTACCTAGAATCCAGGGGACAATGCACTGCCCTACACAATCCCTTAGCCCCAGAACCTCTGACCTCTACATCTCATTACCCAGTCAATAGATGCCCCAAGGTTTCCACTGCCCCATCCTCTGCCCTCTCTGACTGCCCTCCGATTCTTCCCTGGCAAGCTCTGGAGTGTTGGTCGGGGGAGGTAGTGATGAGCTGACCGGGCCTTGAGAAAGAGCTAGAGGGGATATCACCAATCCAGTGGCACCTCCACTCCTACCCCAGGGGCCGCATCAAACACTTGGATGTGGTTGCCCTGCTGAGACGTATCCAGCCCCCTCTGGGATTCGGGAAGCTGTGCCCACACCGAGTGGCCTGCAAGGTCTGTGCACCTGTCCACCCCTAGGCCCCTGAGAGGACTGTCTATCTCATGGCAAGGGTGGGAAGGGATATGCCTTGTGTTGGAAGGGGTGTTTGGTTGTATCCTCAGAGGTTTCTGCCCCTGAACATTTGTGCCTGCATACCCGGCATTTTCCCAGAGTGGGTTTCATGTCGCTGGTGTTCACAGAGACTTGTGGCAATGAACATGCCCCTCAACTCAGATGGGACGGTGACATTCAACGCCACACTCTTTGCCCTGGTTCGGACATCCCTGAAGATCAAGACAGAAGGTGTAGGGGAGGGGCAGGAGTGGGATCCTCCCTGGGGAGGGTAAAAGGACCAAACTCATTGAATGATGGCCCCACTCCTAGCTCTGAACCTCAAAATGGGTGACTGGATTCTCCAGGTCTGTTCCCCCCCTCCAATGGGGGCGGTGTGCATCTGCGGTAGCAGCTTGCAAAGCCCCCCCCCCAACAGTGAGGGGGCAGCTGTGGAGATTCTTCCTATTGGCTTATGCCCCACATCCTCCTCCAACGCAGGGAACCTGGAGCAAGCTAACCAGGAGCTGCGGATTGTCATCAAAAAGATCTGGAAGCGGATGAAGCAGAAGCTGCTAGATGAGGTCATTCCCCCACCAGACGGTGAGCTATCCCCGCCCCTGTTCCCTGCGCCAGCTTCTGCATGGCAGATGATCACTCTCCACCACAAAACCAGCGCTGGCCAGAGGGCGAAGGGAAGTCCATGCTGGTGGGTAGGGAGGTGGGGAGGCGGGCTGGGGCAGAGGACCCCTGTGTGATCTTGCCTTCTATCCGTTGCCTCTAGAGGAGGAGGTCACCGTGGGCAAGTTCTACGCCACATTTCTGATCCAGGACTATTTCCGCAAATTCCGGCGGAGGAAAGAAAAGGGGCTACTAGGCAACGAGGCCGCCCCTAGCACCTCCTCGGCCCTTCAGGTCTTCGGGACGGGGCCTGGTGTGAATGGGCACATGTGGCAGTGCTGTGGCTGAGGCTGACCTCCATTTTGATCTTGTGAAACCCATGTCACAGATAAGGAAACTGAGGCCCCAGGCCTCACAGACGGCCAGGGTGGCTGAAGGACTCCTTCCCCCACCCTACCCACCTGCATAGAAAACAGAGAAGGAAAGTTCAAACCCTGAACTGCCTGCTTCCCTATTTCTTCACCCCCACAGGCTGGTCTGCGGAGCCTGCAGAACTTGGGTCCTGAGATGCGCCAGGCCCTCACCTGTGACACGGAGGAGGAGGAGGAAGAGGGGCAGGAGGGAGTGGAGCAGGAAGATGAGAAAGACTTGGAAGCTAACAGAGTAAGGACAAGTTTTCACTCTCCCAGGAACTTGATTGTAAAATACTTCATCAATTCCCTGAGTGATTTTGACACTGCTTCTGGGAAGAAGCCCCCCGCACCGCCCCCCGCCCCCCCGGCCCCACCACCAGGGAAGCCCCCTCTGCAATAGAAAAATATGTGAGGCCGGGAGCCGTGGCTCACGCCTATAATCCCAGCACTTTGGGAGACCAAGGTGGGAGGATCTCTTGAACCCCAGAGTTCGAGACCAGCCCTGGCAACACAGTAAAACCGCCTCTCTACAAAAAAAAATTTTAAAGTAGCCAGGAGTGGTGGTCCCAGCTATTTGTGAGGCTGAGTCAGGAGGATCACTTGAGCCTGGGAGGTTGAGGCCACAGTGAGCTGTGATTGTGCCACTGCACCCCTGCCTGGTGACAGAACAAGACCCTATCACAAATATTTATTTATTTATTTGATATTTACCACTGCTGTTGGAGGGCAAGGCCCACATTCATGGACCTGTGGGGGAGATATGCTATATGACCAAATGACTTAGCCACAATGGGGATGCAACACTCAGTCCTGTGACTCTCCACAGGCAACTATGGTCTCCCAGCCCCCATCTCGCCGGGGCTCCAGGATTTCTGTGTCTATGCCTGTCGGGGACAGACTTCCAGATTCACTCTCCCTTGGGCCCAGTGATGATGACAGGGGGACTCCCACCTCCAGTCAGCCCAGTGTATCCCAGGCTGGATCCCACACCTACAGGTATTGTCAAGTGTCTGGAGGTAGATTGTGAGGGAAGGCAAAGACTAGACACTGGATAGAGGTAATTCAGGAGACAGGAAGTTGGGTGGTAGTAGGGAGGGCCTCGAGGCCTTCGAGCAGAAATTTGGGAAGCGTGGAGGTGTTTCAAGGGCTCAGGTAAAAATAGAGGGTGATAAGACATTCATATGAGAAAGGCAATGCAAAGGTTTAATGCAAAAAGCACATTATGTGAAACCAAGAGTTTCAGTTCAAATCCTGGCTCTGCCATTTGCTAAGTGACCTTGGGCTAGCCACTTCGTTTCTTTTTTTTTTTTTTTTTTCCCTGAGACAGAGTCCTGCTCTGTTGCCTAGGTTGGAGCGCAATGGCTTGATTTCAGCTCTCTGTAACCTCCACCTCCCAGGTTCAAGCAATTCTCCTGCCTCAGCCTCCTGAGTAGCTGGGATTACAGGCGTGCACCATGATGGCTAATTTTTTTTTTTTTTGTATGTTTAGTAGAGATGGGGTTTCCCCATGTTGGCCAGGCTGGTCTCAAACTCCTGACCTCAGGTGATCCGCCTGCCTCAGTTTCCCAAGTGCTGGGATTACAGGCGTGAGCCACCAAGCCTGGCCTAGTCACTTCATTCTATAAGCCTCAGTTTCCTCACCTGTATAAAGGGGATGCTAAAGCACTTCACAGGGATAAAAGGATGAAATGAGGTTATGCATGCCAAGCACCTAGCTTTTAGACAATACGTAAGCAGATGAAATGAAAATTTAAAAAAATAATAGAGTGTATAGCTTGGCCAGGCACAGTGGCTCACACTGGTAATCCCAGCACTTTGGGAGGCCAAGGCGGGAGGATCGCTTGAGCCCAGTAGTATAAGACCAGCCTGCACAACATAATGAGACTCTGTCCATATAAAAAAATAAAAAAAATAGCTCAGTGTGGTGCCACATGCCTGTAGTCCCAGCTACTTGGGAGGCTGAGGTGGGAGGATCAATTGAGCCTGGGAGGTTGAGGCTGCAGTGAGCTGAGATCACTCAGCTGCTGCACTCCAGCCTGAGTGACAGAGTAAGACCCTGTCTTGGAAAATAAAAAATAGAAATACGGCTGGGTGTGGTGGCTCATGCCTGTAATCTCAGCTCTTTGGGAGGCCAAGGCGGGCGGATCACCTGAGGTTGGGAGTTCAAGACCAGCCTGACCAACATGGAGAAACCCTGTGTCTGCTAAAAATACAAAATTAGCTGGGCATGGTGGCGCATGCCTGTAATCCCAGCTAGTCAGGAGGCTGAGACTGGAGAATCACTTGAACCCAGGAGGCGTAGGTTTCGGTGAGCTGAGATCACACCATTGCACTCCAGCCTGGGCAACAAGAGTGAAACTCCATCTCAAAAAAAAAAAAATGATTAGATGTCATGAGTGGGTAATTACAAAAAAAAAAAAAAGAAAGAAAAAAATGGAAATAAAAAATAAAGTGCTGAGTTTTTACAGGCTCCCCCCATTCTTAATACATGCCCAGTTTTGTGTTGAAGCTGTCTCTCTAACAGGTCAACTTTAATTTTTTTTGAAACTTTGGGTCCTTCCAATGAGATGAACATCAGTTAAACAAAAGCCCATCGTCACTTTAAAATGGTTAATGTTAATTTCATGTGACTTGTCCTCAACAAAAAAAAATCCAAAAGCCCAGTGTTTCTGTAGGGGTTGGGGCATGTGATGAGTGGAACCAGGGACCCAGAACCACATATTGGGGGATCTGGTCTGCCTAATGTGCCTCACTTTCCACAGGAGAGGCTCTGGGGCTCTCATTTTCACCATCCCAGAAGAAGGAAATTCTCAGCCCAAGGGAACCAAAGGGCAAGACAAGCAGGATGAGGAAGAGGAAGTCCCCGATCGGTATACTGGCCATGCTACATGGGATGAACCCATGAGCTGGGGCGGGGGAGGGGTGGGAACTGAGTAGGGGAAGACTGTTGCTCAAGTTCATCCCTGGCCTTCCCACCCACACAGGCTCTCCTACATAGATGAGCAGGCAGGGACTCCTCCGTGCCCAGTCCTTTTGCCACCTCACAGAGCTCAGAAATACATGGATGGGCACCTTGCACCACGCCGCCGTCTGCTGCCCCCCACGCCTGCAGGTGAGAGCAGGGATGGATCCAAGGAGCCCCCAAGGGCCTGCAGGACAGAGATCTGGGGAATCACTGACATTGCTATTTGCCCCTGGTGCCCCACCCACCTCCAGGTCGGAAGCCCTCCTTTACCATCCAATGTCTGCAGCGCCAGGGCAGTTGTGAGGATTTGCCCATCCCAGGCACCTATCATCGTGGGCGAAATTCAGGGCCCAGCAGGGCTCAGGTGAAGCTGCGGAAGTGGTGCTGGGGTCTGGAGAGGTGGGGGCAACCTAGGCTGAATTTCTCAAACACAGTACATCGGGCCCTTCTTTTTTTTTTAGATGGAGTTTTGCTCTGTCACCCAGGCTGGAGTGCAGTGGGGCAATCTCGGCTCACTGCAACCTCCACCTCCCGGGTTCAAGCGATTCTCCTGCTTCACCTTTCCAAGTAGCTGGGATTACAGTTGCCCGCCACCATGCCCAGCTAATTTTTGTATTTTTAGTAGAGACACGGTTTCAGCATGTTAGCCAGGCTGGTCTCAAACTCCTGACCTCAGGTGATCCGCTCGTCTCAGCCTCCCAAAGTGCTGATATTACAGGCATGAGCTACTGCTCCAGGCTTCAGGCCCTTCTGAAGAACAGGACACATATGAATGAATGCACACAACGCTCACTGTACTTGTGAGGAAACTGAGACCCAGAGAGGCTTATCCCAGATCATGCAACTAGTAAGTGGCAGAGCTGACATTTAAACCCAGGCCTTCTGCGCTCTTACATAAATAAACTCAAGCCTGACTTACATCCATTCAGTTTCACTCCAGTTGTATATTGAGGAAAAGGAGTAGGCACAGGAGTGAGTCCTAGATCTTCATACCCTTCTCATCCATCCCTGCCCCTCTGATGTTTATTCTGGCTCAGGGTTCCTGGGCCACACCACCTCAGCGGGGTCGGCTCCTGTATGCCCCGTTGTTGTTGGTGGAAGAGGGGGCAGCGGGGGAGGGGTACCTCGGCAGATCCAGTGGCCCACTGCGCACCTTCACCTGTCTGCACGTGCCTGGAACCCACTCCGACCCCAGCCATGGCAAGAGGGGCAGCGCCGACAGCTTGGTGGAGGCTGTGAGTCCAGAGGGCATATAGACAAGATGGATGGGGGAGAAGGGAAGAAGGTGGGAGCTGGAGGAGGAGGGGAAGGAGTCCCCAGGTCCTTCATTGTACATGTAGATATACCTTTGCCCTACGACCTTTGCTCACCGCTGTCCCCCACTGACTTCCCTGCATGCCCTCATGGGCATGTCATTTATCCACATTGAACCCTCTGTGCACACTGGGCCCTCGGTCGACACTGATTCCACCTGTGCCCCCAGGTGCTCATCTCGGAGGGTCTGGGCCTGTTTGCTCGAGACCCACGCTTTGTTGCCCTGGCCAAGCAGGAGATTGCAGATGCATGTCGCCTGACGCTGGATGAGATGGACAGTGCTGCCAGTGACCTGCTGGCACAGGGGACCAGCTCGCTCTATAGCGATGAGGAGTCCATCCTCTCCCGCTTCGACGAGGAGGACTTGGGAGACGAAATGGCCTGTGTCCATGCCCTCTGAATTCCCACCCCTCCCCCACTGCTCAATAAACCTCCTGCCCTCCCCTCCCCAGCAGGAGACAGGCATGGACCACACCCCTGGATTTTCTCGTCTTTGCAACTGGGGGCCTGGGGCTGCCCAGGGGCCCCCATCCATCCATCCCCTGTTCCAGTCCTGAGCCACTGCCCACACACGGGTATTTCCAGAAACCAGGACAGCCAGGCCTGATTATTCAGCGTCAGGGAAGGAGGGAGGAGGAGGAGGAGGAAGAGACAGCAGCCAAAAAAAGCTGGAGGCAGAGTGGAGGAGAGGGAGGAGGAGGGCACTGGACAGAGATGGAGGAAAGGCGGGAGAGAGGGTGTGACGGGTGCTTGGATCCGGAGAGGAGGAAAGGCAGAGATTTCACCAGGGCTGAGCCAGGTCAAACTAAGAAGGGTAGACGGATGAGAAGGAACAGACAAGGAAATCCAGGGGAGAGTCCTGCCAGGGGAGAGGCCTGAAGGTTGAAATCAGCCTGTTATATGATGACATGTCTTAGGCAAAGGGGTCCTCTGACGGCAACAGGAATTTTAGGGCAGCTGAGTTGGGATCGCCCTGTCTCCCACCTCCCACCTTCTGCATGAGAAAGAAAAGAAACCCTAAATCCATCAGTAGACAACATAGGTGACGGCAAAGGGCAGGACTCCCAGCCCTAGGGAACCCATTCAGGGCCCACCTGGCTTTCCTGAGACCACCTAAGAGTAACCTACTCTTCTCCCACACAGATCCCGGAGGTCCTCTCTGCTTCTTGCCCCAGCTTTACTCATCATCCAGCTTTTGGGGTTGTATTTGCTCAGTGAAGTCTTATCAGGCATTTACTGCATGCCAGGCACCGGGTCTGGGCTTCCCTCAGGACAAATTGAGCTGGCTGAAACATGGGACAGGTCTCATCCAAAGTGGGAGTCAGCCCCACTCCAGAGGAATTGAAAGTAGCTTTGGCTGTGGTGCAGGATGAGACCACCAGGCGGGGAGGACCTCTTCCCAGATCTCAGAGCAAGGGCTTCTCATTTGTATAATTTGTGCCAATCAAGCCAGAACTGAAATTTGAGGGAAGCTAGAATTGGAGACTATGAATGAGAACATCGAGTTACATTAGGCCTTGAAAGAAAGGCTTGAAGTGGCTGGGCTGGAGATTGGTGGGAACAGCAAGTCATGGGCAGGGCATAGAGAGTGAAGGGAGACTGTTGATGGATGAAGTGGGAGAAGCCACTGAGGCCAGATCAGGCGGAGCCTTGAATGCCAGGCCCCAAACTCTGGGATTTTTCCTATAAGCAGTGGGGAGCCATGGGAGGGATCTGAGTAGGGTAGTGACATAGTTAACATTGCATTTTAAATAGATGCTCTGACGGCTGTGCTGAAAACAGAAGGGAGGGGGAAGAGACTGGAGATGCTAAAATTGGCAGGAACGATGGTCGCCTTAGCCAGGGGAGGTGGCAGAGGAGCTGGTGAGAAGTGAGTGGATTCCAGCGATGTGTGGGAGGTAAAACGAACCATTTATTGGGCCCTGTGCTAAGTGCATTACAGTGATTATCTCGTTGAATCAGTGCAACAACCTTATGGGTACCATTTAAATCATCTTACTTGTCCAAGGTCAAACAAGAAGAAATATCAGAGGTGGGATTCAAATTTAAGCACTTCGATGCCAAGATCCATGCTTTTAACCCCTCCTGTCTACTGCTTCCCTCAATAAGGTAACTGGGAAGTATCCATTACATATTTGTATGAATTTTCATGTTTAAAAGAACAGGTATTGGGCTGGGCATGGTCACTCATGCCCATAATTCTAGCACTTTGGGAGGCTGAGACGAGAGGATCACTTGAGCCCAGGAGTTCAAGACCAGCCTGAGCAACAAAGTGAGACCTCGTCTCTACAAGAAAAAATAAAAAAAAATTAGCTGGGCATGGTGGCTCACACCTATGGTCAGATACACAGGCAGCTGAGGTAGGAGGATCACTCGAGCCCAGGAGGTGGAGGCTGCAGTGAGCCATACTCATGACACCGCACTCCAGCCTGGGCAACACAGGGAGACCCTGTCTCAAAAAAAAAAAAGAAAAGAAAGAAAGAAATATATATTTAATCAGAAGTTTCAAAATTCAAAAAGTAGGCTGGGTGCAGTGGCTCACACCTGTAATCCTAGCACTTTGGGAGGCCGAGGCAGACAGTGGATCACTTGGGGTCAGGAGTTTACAACTAGCGTGGCCAACATGGTAAAACCCCATCTCTACTAAAAATACAAAAAAAGTAAATATTAGCTGGACATGGTGGCATGTGCCTGTAATCCCAGCTACTCAGGAGGCTGAAGCAGGAGAATCACTTGAACCCAGGAGGCAGAAGTTGCAGTGAACTGAGATTGCACCACTGCGCCCCAGCTTGGGTGACAGAGTGAGACTGTCTCAAAAACAAAGCAAAACAAGAAACTACTGAGATACTGTTTTCCATCTTTCAGGGTGGTGAGTATCGAAAAGTTTGATAATGTTCCATATTGGTAGGTTGGCCAGAAACAAGCATTCTCATAAATCGCCTGTGGAAGTTTCATTGGTATAACCTGTGTAGAAGGCAATTGGGCAAAATCTAGAAAAATAAATTCATTCACCATTTGGTTCAGTTTCATACTTCTAGGAATTTATCTTACAGATAGACTCATACATGTGCTGAAAGATGTATAAGATGATATCTGGTGTGTGCTGCATTCAGCGCTGCACAAGGATTTAAAGACCCAAGAGGGAATGGTGGGGGATAAAGAAAGACACAGACACAGACATAGAGAAAGCTGGGCCAGGTGGTTTGAGAGGTGAGGATGTTAGTTTTTTTGGCCTTGACCTGTTTTAGTGTACTTTATTTTATATGTTTACAAAGCACATAGCAGAGGGAGGGTGCAGTTACTTAGAACAGCCTGTGGTTATTATTTTTATACTTCAGTTAACATACTTTAGCTAAAAACTACCTTGCAGCAAGGTTAGTAAAAGCTGGTTATCTCTTTTTAGGCCTGTTTGTTCTTCTTTGAGACATACACATTCTCCTACTGCGGTTTCACTTTTCTGAAGTTCAACCAAAGTTCACAGCAGCCTTGCTGCTGATACCCCTAGAGGGGGTGGGCTACTCTGGCTCCCTACAATGATATACTACCAGGCCATTTATTTTTTATTACATATTTTTTTGAGACAGAGTCTCAAAAGGTACAAAGGGGTATAAAGTGAAAAGTTTCCCTACCCTCTGGAAGCAAATAGTGTTATCAAGTGTCTTTTATAGACATATAAGATGGTGTGCTGAAAAATAAAGATGGTGTACTGATAAGTTAGCACAGTGGCTAAGAGTAACAGGTGCTGGAGCCAGACTTCCTGGGTTTATATCCTGGTTCTACCATGTACCAGCTGTGTGAACTTAGGAAAATTCCTCTCTGACTCTTAGTTTATTCAGCTGTAAAATGAAGATAGTTGTCATACCTGTCCCATAGGGGTACAGTGAGAATTTAAGTGAGTAATACAGGCAAAGTTCTCTAAACAGTACTTAAAAGAAAACAGCCACAATTTAAATGTTAGCTATTCTCTGTGTGATATAACCCTTCTCTTCTCTTTGTATACAATTCCCACACAGCTTGGCATCTTGCATTTTTTACTTAACTAAATACCTTGGCAATCATTCCACAGCTCCATGTTATTATAATGACAGCGACATAGTATCAGAGTTTATTTAAACAGGCTACCAGCAATTTTTTTTTTTTTTTTTTTTTTTTTTTTTTTTTTTTTTTTTTTTGAGACTGAGTTTCGCTCTTGTTGTCCAGGCTGGAGTGCAATGGTGAAATCTCACCTCACCGCAACCTCTGCCTCCCAGGTTCAAGCAATTCTTCCGCCTCAGCCTCCCGAGTACCTGGGTTATAGGCATGTACCACCATGCTCTGCAAATTTTGTATTTTTAGTAGAGATGGGGTTTCTCCGTGTTGGTCAGGCTGGTCTCAAACTTCCAGCCTCAGGTGATCTGCCCGCCTCAGCCTCCCAAAGTGCTGGGATTACAAGCGTGAACCACCACGCCCAGACACATTCTTTTTTGAGACAGAGTTTCGCTCTTGTTACCCAGACTGGAGTGCAATGGTGCGATCTCGGCTCACCGCAACCTCCGTCTCCTGGGTTCAGGCAATTCTCCTGCCTCAGCCTCCTGAGTAGCTGGGATTACAGGCACGCGCCACCATGCCCAGCTAATTTTTTGTATTTTTAGTTGAGACGGGGTTTCACCATGTTGACCAGGATGGTCTCGATCTTTTGACCTCGTGATCCACCCGCCTCAGCCTCCCAAAGTGCTGGGATTACAGGCTTGAGCCACCGCGCCCGGCCACATTCTTTATCCTATTATAAACAGCCCTGGCCCAGCATGGTGGCTCATACCTGTAATCCCAGAACTTTGGGAGGCCAAGGTGGGTGGATCACATGAGATCAGGAGTTTGTGACCAGCCTAGCCAATATGGCAAAACTCGTCTCTACTAAAAATACAAAAAAAAAAAAAAAATTAGCTGAGCAAGGTGGCGGGTGCTTTTAATCCCAGCTATTCCAGAGGATGAGGCAGGAAGAATTGCTTGAACCCAGGAGGCAGAGGTTGCAGTGAGCTGAGATCTCACCACTGCACTCCAGCCTGGGCAACAAGCAAGACTCTGTCTCAAAAATAAATTAATTAATTAATTAAAATAAATAGCCTAATCCTGTATCATCTTATACATACATCTTTTAGCACATGTATGAGTCTATCTGTAAGATAAATTCCTAGAAGTACAAAGCTGAACCAAACACTAAATGAGTTTGTTACTTTTTTATATTTTGCCCAATCACCTTCTACACAGGTTACACCAATGAAACTTCCACAGGCGATTTATGAGAATGCTTGTTTCTGGCCAACCTACCAATATGGAACATTATCAAACTTTTTGATATTACCCTCAAAGATGAAAAACAGTATCTCAGTAGTTTTTGTTTGTTTGTTTTGTTTTTGAGATGGAATCTCGCTCTGTTGCCCAGGCTGGAGTGCAGCGGTGCAATCTCGGCTCACTGCAACCTCCGCGTCCCGGGTTCAAGCGATTCTCCTGCCTCAGCCTCCTGAGTAACTGGAATTACAGGCGTCCACCATCACATCCAGCTAATTTTTGTATTTTCAGTAGAGATGGGGTTTTACCATGTTGGCCAGGCTAGTCTCAAACTCCTGATTTCAAGTGATCCGCTCCCCTCAGCCTCCCAAAGTGCTGGGATTACATGCATGAGCCACTGCACCCCAGCCGAATTTGAGTATCTTAAGCCCCAACTGTATTTTGGATTTTGCATCATGGCCATCACTGTTGACCTTAATGGGCCTAGTTTCACTTGCTTGAAGGAGGGTTATTCCGATTAAGAGAGAGGTAAGGAATAAATAGCAGGTAAAGTGATAGAGTTAGAGTAGGCATTAATTTGACAAAGAGGAAAAGAGAAATAAGGTAAATGGTTAGAAGAGGGAAGGAGAGGGTTTTAGGATGTGCTTAAAATGCAGACTATGAAAAAGGAATCTGGACCAGGTGCGGTGGCTCACGCCTGTAATCCTAGCACTTTGGGAGACCGAGGTGGGTGAATCACCTGAGGTCAGGAGTTCAAGACCAGCCTGGCCATCATGGTGAAACCCCATCTTAAAAAAAAAAGAAAGAAAGAAAAAGGAATCTGGAAGACCTTAACCGCGTTAAAACTGCAGGGACTATGGGCACTGCCAGCTACCAGCTGGCTGACCTTGTGCGAGTCACTTAACCTCTCTGGGGACTCATTTGCCTCATCTGGAAAAATGGCCTCATAGTCCCTACAACATAGGACTTCGGTAAGCACTAAATGAGAGAACACGTTTAACAAATTCAGAAAAGGGCATGGCAAAGTTGTCACACTGTAGGACCCAGCGGGGAGGTCTCTTCTCCTGAGCCCTCGAGCTGTGTTTTCCCAAGGCATATTCGCGACACGCTCTCGTGGCTCCAGCCTCTAGGCCGGAATGGCGCCAGTGAAGACCGTGGTATAACCCGCTGTGCGCAGGCGCGCGGCGAGCGAGGAGGGGTTACGAGGGGCGGGGCTGCAGCCGCCTGGGCTGTTCCAACGAGCGACACCGCCCCCGCCGCGCCCCGCGCCGCCCTTGCTAGCAGGCGCCTCCCGCCCCCTGCATTGCTGATGCTGCTGCTGGCAGACATGGACGTGGTGAATCAGGTACGCGCTCCAGCACCGTGGACAGAGCCCGCCGCGGCCCGGCTGCCCGGGCCGGGTAGCTCTGGCCCGCCGACTCTGGGAGGTAGTAGCCAGGATCTGGCAGCGGAGACCTGGTCCTTGGCTCTGGGGCTGGGGGTCTGCGGCAGGCGAAGGGGAGGAAGGGGGAGATGGAGAAAAGGAGCGCGCTCTTTGCCGCAGCGAGGGCCATCCTCACTGCCGCAGCGGGGGGCCCCTGGAGCCCAGCTCACTCCTGGAGAGCGCGAGGGGAGAAAGAGGGGCCTGAGGGCTGGAGTGAGGGCAAGGGACAAGGGGAGCGGAGACTGGAAGGAAGTTGGGGGGGGCTGCGGATAAGCTAGGAAATAGAGCGACAGAAGGTGTGGGGGCGGGGGTGGGGGAGAGGGCTGGCAACCGCCCCTCCCAAACAGACCGTATCCCCATAGGCGACCACCCCTTCCCCCAGAGCAGACCTAAGGGACAATCCGGTTTTGCTCCCTCCAAAATCCCCAGTCTCCTCATCCCCAACACATAGCTACTGAAGCCATGTCCCAGCCCTCCCCCACCTTAATCAGTCCAGACCCTCTCCACCGTCTCTCTCTCCTTGGCCACCTCAGAAATTCACCCCCCAACCAGTCCCAACCATTCCCCATCCCCATCATTTCAGACCTCCACCACCACTGTCATCTGACACACCTTTACCGCTGCAGCCCCTTCCCCCACCCCAGCCAAACGGACTCCTGCCCTGTTATGACTCACCTTCGCCATCACGACCCCCCCACCCGAATGCACCCAACTCCATCCCCACTCTCCACCCGAACCCCTTCCCCATCTGACTCGCCTTTACATTTCAGACCTGCTCCCTCTCCGTAACTAGTCCTGACCTCATCCCCATCTTCCTCACCCCCGACCTCCTCTGTCATCTGACTCGCCATTTCTTCAGACCTCCCCATCAGTCCTTGGACCCCGGGGGTCTTCTCTCAGAGACCCTGGGACTCACACCTTCCCCAAGGTGTCACTTTCTCCTTCTCACTCCCTCCCTGAGGTCACAAGCTCCATCCTCAGGGGTCATTAACTGGCAGCCTTGCACCTCACCTCCCTCTCTACCTCCAACAACCCCACCCTTTCCCCACTGTTTCTCTCCTCAGCTGGTGGCTGGGGGTCAGTTCCGGGTGGTCAAGGAGCCCCTCGGCTTTGTGAAGGTGCTGCAATGGGTGAGTGTGGTCCAGGCTGTTGGGGGAGAGTGCAGGGAGAGAGGGAGGTTATGGGGTCCAGAAGAGCAGGGGTGGAGTAGGGGCGGGTAGACAGGGATGAGTGTGGGGGTTGTGGGGGATGGGGAAATTGGGCCCCATGGTGAGGTTTCAGGGGTTTGAAGCCAGAAAACAGATGAGCTGTGACGTCACATAGGGCTGAGGGTACCCCCGTCGTGAAGTGGGAGATTGTGACGTCCTACCTCCTCTCCTGAAGTGAGGGAGGGGTGGGGGAGGTGGAGCCTGTAGCAGATGCTGGGTGAGAGATGCAAAGCCAGAGAAACTCAGAGACAGTGAAGGTGACAGAGAGAATGAGAGACAGGGAATGAGGGACAGAGAGATGGAAATACTGAGAAAAAAAGAGATATAGAGATGAGTAGAGAGAGATGAGAGAAGAGACAAACAGAAACAAAGGGAGACAGAGAACAGAGATGCAAAGAGGAAACAGACGCAGAGAGAGGCAAGAAAACGGTGAGGGAGACAGAGACACTGAGAGAAAGAGACACTCAGAAAAAAGAGAAACGAACACACTGAGAGAAGCAAGAAGGAGACAGAGAGAGAGCCATCTGGAGACTGAGTGAGAGACAGAACAGAGAGACAGAGACAAACAGACCAAGAAACAGAAAGACACAGACATACAGGCCTACACTTACACAGACAAACAGAGAAAAAAAGAGACACTGAGAGATCGGATAGGCAGAGGCAGAAAAGATCAGAGACAGAGAGACAAAGAGACATCTGAGAAAGACAAAGACACATAGAGAAACAGAGATACCGAGAGAAACAGAGACACAGTGAGATACACAGAGAACAACAGAGACAAACAGAGAGGAGGGAGGTCAGAATGGAGAGGCAGAGACAGAGAGAGAAACAGGAAGAGACAGCCATACCCTTGTAATCAGCTTGTCCTTGGTCCCGATGAGCCCTGATTAGGGGGTGGGGGTGGGGACTGCTCCATCTGCTGCTGCCTGTGCTGGGCCCCCGATCTGTCCAGAGGAGGGCACCTCCCTCCCACATGCACACAGGCTCACTGTGGCCATCCCCATCCCTGCTGCCCAAGGTCTTCGCCATCTTCGCCTTTGCCACATGCGGCAGCTACAGTGGGGAGCTCCAGCTGAGCGTGGATTGTGCCAACAAGACCGAGAGTGACCTCAGCATCGAGGTCGAGTTCGAGTACCCCTTCAGGTGTGCTCCCACCCTGGGAACCCAACAGACCTGGGAGAGGAAGGGGCAGGGTGGAACTGGCCAATACTTCCCCCACCCCCAGTAGCTCCTGCCCAGCTTCCACCTCAAGAGGCCACATCCCCTGGGATCACTGAGCACCTGCCTTGTACCTGGCACTGCTCTGGACTCTAGGACTATGTGGTGAGCAAGGCAGACATAGGCCATGGCCTTCTGGCTCTGTTCCAGCAAAGGGGTAAGGGACAGGCAATAAACAAGATACAAAAGTAAAAGACAGGTGTATATATATACCTTACCCCAGTAGGTGCTCAATTAATGTGAGCCCATATTATTATTTAATCCCCATTCATTCATTCTATACACATTTTTGAGAACCTATTGTATATCAGGTACTACTCAAAGTGCTGGGAACATGATAGTCACTAAAACAGACCCAACTCCCTACCTTCATGGAACCTACATTATAACAAATAAATTAACAAAGAGGATAATTGCAGACTGAGAGAAACTCAAGGAGGGGATCCTCATGTAGGGTTTTGTGGTAGAGAATAGAATAATGAGGGGCACTGCTTACATATAGGGAAAAAATAAACCCAATTAAACGATTCTGACATTTATTGAGCTCACACTGTGTGCCAGGCACTACACTGGGTGCTAGGTGCACAAGAACGAGCACGGCTGGCATGGGTGCTACCCTCACAATGATATTTACCTCCTGCAGGGTGGGACGACAGAGACCCATAGACACAATCCCAGTACGGGTTTCTGAGACTCTCCCACTCTTTGGCCAAATTACATAACTACTCTGAGTCTCAATTTCCTCATCTGTAAAAGGGAATACTAATGATATCTACCTCACAGGGTCGTGGTTAGCGTTCAATGAGTTAATACTCATCAGGTGCTTGGCACAGTGCCTGGCACACAATAAGTCCTCCATCAGTGTTTGTTCAATAAGTAAAATAAATTTAAGGGACTCAGGAAAGAGGACAGGGATTGAGTTGGAAACTGGGGGTTTCTGAGCACTGAGGGTAAATGTAGGTTCAAGAGATCACCCAGTGGGGGGAAGAGTGCAAATAGAGGAAAACCTAGCACAGGCCCTGAGCAATGATGGAAAAGAGAGCAGGTGCCAGGAAAGTGTGACGTGAGAGGCAGAGGGGCA
This sequence comes from Sapajus apella, assembly GCF_009761245.1. Taxonomy (NCBI): domain Eukaryota; kingdom Metazoa; phylum Chordata; class Mammalia; order Primates; family Cebidae; genus Sapajus; species Sapajus apella. Next base: position 6,121,927 of record NW_022437043.1, on the reverse strand, counting down.
GCCAGGTATCCATGAGTCCATAGAGGCAAGGGAGAAGAGAGTTTGGGGAAGGAGGGGGAGCTGGCAGCATGGGACACTGCTTACAGCCGGCCTTTGGGGATCCACAAGACCACAATCATCCCCTGTGCCCCCTCCCCATGTCTCCCATGTCTAGAACTGTGGGTTCTAAGGCTCTAACCCACAGGTCCCCCAGAAAAAGTCTTTGCCCTTCCCCCTGAGCAAATTCCCCCAGACTGCCCTGATACCCAAAGACCTCTCACTCCCTCTCAGGGACCCCCTCTCCTGACCCAGACCACTAGAAACAGAAACTCAAATCCAGATGCAACTCCTAGCTCCATCACTTAGGAGCTGTACAACCTTGGGCAAGTAACAACCTTGCTAAGCCTCTGTTGATTCATCTGTAAAAAGGGTATAATAATGCCTGCTTTTTAGATGAGAACGTGTACTGGAAGGAAATTGAAAAAGAAAAAAAACAATAATGCCTGCTTTAGAGAACTGCTGGAAGCTGTCATTAAATGAGACAATTATGTAAAGTGCTTAGTAGGTGATTAATAAGTGCAAGCCTCTTCCATCAGGGCCTTTGCTACACAAGGGCATTGGCACCATTTGCTCAGTCTCAGGATCCTGGCCTCCAACCTGAGACCGTACTCCAGTACTTCTCCCCACAGACACTTTCTTTCCATAGCCCCCACCTCTCCTCCATCACACCACAGGAAAGGCCTTACTCCCAGGACACCTCCCCTCTTCCCTCACATACACATACCCTGTTCCAAGATCCCTTTACCCTCCTTTCTGTCTGTCTTTTCCTATTGTCTAGTCACTGGGCTACCCTCTGCTACTCATACATTTTTTTCTCTCGGGGACCTGAACTGGGGTGGGGGAGAGGAGTCAACAAGAGGTAGGGAAAAAACAAGGTTCAGATCCCAACTCTGACATTCCCTTGCCAGCTGTGTGACTTTAGGCAAGTTAATGCACTTCCCTGAGCCTCTGTTTCCACCTCTGTACATTTCATTTGATAAACATTTCTTGAGCACCTGCTAGGTGCCAGCACTGTTCCAGGTCATGGAGATACAGCGATGAAAACAGAGGAAAATGCCCTGCCCTCTTGTAGTTACAGTCAAAACCAAGATTAAAAAAAATAAAATACAGGCCGGGCACGGTGGCTCACGCCTATAATCCCAACACTTTGGGAGGCTGAGGCAGGTGGATCATGAGGTCGGGAGTTCAAGACCAGCCTGACTAGATGGTGAAACCCCGTCTCTACTAAAAACTACAAAAATTAGCCAGGCGCGGTGGTGCACACCTGTAATCCCAGGTACTTGGGAGACTGAGGCAGGAGAATCATTTGAACCTGGGGGGCAGAGGTTACAATGAGCCAAGATTGAGCCATTGCACTCCAGCTTGGGTGACAGAGAGAGACACTATCTCAAAAAAATAAATAAATAAAAATAAAATAAAATACATGATATGTCAGATAGGGACCACTACTAGAGGTGGTGCAAGGAAGGAAGCAGCCTAAGGAGTGCTGGTTAAGAGAATGGTTCCATTTAATTTTAAGTAGGGAGATCAGGGAAGGTCTCACTGAGAAGGTGACAGTTGAGCAAAGCTTCAAGGAGATGAGTGAGAAAGACCCGAAGCTATCTAGAGAAGAGCATTCCTGGTAAAGGGAACAGCCAGTGCAAACAAAGATCCTGGGGCGGGAGGATGCCTGGCAAGTTCTACAAATAATCTAGAGGCCAGGGTGCTTGAGTTGCGAGTGAGGGACGAATAACACCTATCTCACCAGGATGTTTTGAGCAATTAATGAAATGTGACTGGTACACAGTAGGTGCTCGATGAATGGTTATTTCCTCCTCCTGGGGCCTTGTCAGAATCAGGGAGACCCATGACTGGGCTGGAGGGTTGAGGGGGTTCTTAGGGGCTGGGCCACACCTGCCCACCTCTGTCTACAGGCTGCACCAAGTGTACTTTGATGCACCCACCTGCCGAGGGGGCACCACCAAGGTCTTCTTAGTTGGGGACTACTCCTCGTCAGCCGAATTCTTTGTCACCGTGGCCGTGTTTGCCTTCCTCTACTCCATGGGGGCTCTGGCCACCTACATCTTCCTGCAGAACAAGTACCGAGAGAACAACAAAGGCCCCATGATGGTGAGTCCCCACAGCCACTTGCATGTAGGGACCATGGGGACACGGGACCTCAGGGAAACAGCCATGCTCACAGACCACACAAAATCTCAGGCAGGCCCACATGCAAAGAGCCACCATAACAGCCACACATATAGCTGCCGCTGCTATGAGTCCACACCAAGCATCAGGGACACAGAGTCATAGAGTCACGGAGACATACAGCCCATGCAGAATCCCAGACAGGCCCATACCTGAGAACCTTCCCGCTCTCACACAACCACACAGCCTAGATCAAAGGAAGGGGCCCACAGAGGTTCACTGTGACAGTCATGCATGTCGTCATGCCACACAGACACACTGATTCCTACACCGCTGTACTCACACACCCTCAGCCTAGACACAAAATGACAAAAATTCCCACATGCAGATAAAAGTGGAAAGACACATTACTTTTCACAGATTCGGAAATCATCCCACAGAGTCCGCCTCCCCCCGACACCCACAGCCACATAACACAATCACACTCCCACATCCTCTGTGTCATGTACACACACAAGCCCAAGCTGGGAGGGCCACCTTCAGGTGAAAGTGTTGTGGGCTTGAGAGCTGAAAAGGCAGGGGAGACACAGGCCTCTTCTGGGGGACCACCCCCACCAAGAAAGCCTGTGATCTGAGGAGGCCCCAGGGCCTAGTGTGAAGCAGTCCACTCACAGTGCCGTCTTCCTCACCCCTGCTTGCCTTAGGACTTTCTGGCCACGGCTGTGTTCGCCTTCATGTGGCTAGTTAGCTCATCAGCATGGGCCAAGGGGCTGTCAGACGTGAAGATGGCCACAGACCCAGAGAACATTATCAAGGAGATGCCTGTCTGCCGCCAGACAGGGAACACATGCAAGGAGCTGAGAGATCCTGTGACCTCGGGACTCAACACCTCAGTGGTAAGCCCTGGGTGCCGGCTGGAGGAGGGAGACTGGAAAGTAGTCCAGTCCAGCATGGGGAGTGGTGGAGTGGGATAATAAGAGGAGAGTCGAGGGAGATCCAAGGGGCGTCCCTGGAGAAGGCATGCCAACAGCAGCATTGAAGGATGAGCAACCAATTGCAACCACTGTGACACCACAGACTGCCCCGAAAGGGGGAACATGAGAGCTTCTGTCCAGATTAGGTTTAAAAGACCGGGATCCCAGACCCAGCCTAGTCATGTGGAATTTCTGGCAACTCAGCACCCTCTTGGGACCTCAGTTTCCTAATGTGTAAAATGAAGGAAAAACTTGAAATGTTTCCCCACTTGGATGCCCCCTACTGGCTGGAGTCAGACTGTCTGAGTTCACTTCCCAGCTCTACTCTTGCAAGCTCCCAGACCTGAAACTAGTCACAGTCTCTCAGAGTTCAGTTGAGCATATAATCGAAGACTAATAGGTCCTGCTCCAAAGTTGAGTATTTAGTGAACTAATAATACGGAGTGCTCAGAAAAGAGCCTAGCACAAGGTAGTCGTATACAAGGGTTACAGATGCTAAGATGCTAAAATTACAACTTTTCTTTTTTTGGGGGGGATGGAGTCTCACTCTGTCACCAGGCTGGAGTGCAGTGGTGCAATCTCCACTCACTGCAACCTCCGACTCCTGGGTTCAAGTGATTCTCCTGCCTCAGCCTCCCGAGTAACTGGGACTACAGGCGTGCACCACCACACCCAGCTAATTTTTGTATTTTTAGTAGAGACAGGATTTCACCATGTTGGCCAGGATGGTCTTGATTTCTTGACCTCGTCATCTGCCCGCCTCAGCCTCCCAAAGTGCTGGGATTACAGGCGTGAGCCACTGCACCTGGCCAGATTACAACTTTTCTTTCTTGTCATTTGCTGGATTTGAGACTTCAGGTAACTTCACCTCTAAGGCCTCAGTTTCCTCAACTATAAAATGGAAATATTACTTCCTGTCCAAAACTGAATTTTAAGTGAACTAATAACATGTAAAGCTCTTAGAAGAGCATAGCATATAGGGAAAGGTACATAAAGTGTTTTATATCTTAAAATGACTTTATGTGGCCGGGTGCGGTGGCTCACGCCTGTAATCCCAGCACTTTCAGAGGCCGAGGCAGGCTGATCACCTGAAGTCGGTAGTTCAAGACCAACATGGAGAAACCCTGTCTCTACTAAAAATACAAAATTAGCCAGGCATGGTGGCACATGCCTGTAATCCCA
>NW_022437043.1:6065562-6117505 GCF_009761245.1 Sapajus apella | reverse complement strand
AAAAAAAAAAAAAAAAAAAAAACTTCATGTAAGTTCCATATATTTATATTTTATACATGTGCACCTATACATGTATCTGTATCTACATTTATGTATTTAGATGCATGTTAGTGGTCTATATTTAATAAGTTTGTGGCCGGGCGCCGTGGCTCACGCCTGTAATCCCAGCACTTTGGGAGGCCGAGGCAGGCGGATCACGAGGTCGAGATATCAAGACCATCCTGGCCAACATGGTGAAACCCCGTCTCTACTAAAAATACAAAAATTAGCCGGGCGTGGTGGCACGTGCCTGTAGTCCCAGCTACTCGGGAGGCTGAGGCGGAAGAATCGCTTGAACCCAGGAGGCGGAGGTTGCAGTGAGCCGAGATCGCACCACTGCGATCCAGCCTGGCAAGAGAGCAAGACTCCGTCTCAAAAAAAAAAAAAAAAAAAAAACAAAAACAAGTTTGTATCCTTACATTTTACTATATTACAAATTTTAATTTACGTTTTATACATGCATAAACGTGTATATGTGCATATATGCAAATAAGTAAATAATTGTATATGTAATACTGATAGATAGCAGTATCCCCAGGACTCCAAATCCTTCTAACACGCCCTCCCCGCCAGAGGTGATTTTTCTGCACATCGACGTTCTTGCGCTGGGACTCAGAGAGGGTCTGCGTTTCGGAAACCCCCACCCTGCGGAGCCAACGGATTCATTCCCCGCATGCTCATTACTGCACGCAGGGCCGCCAAGGCAATGGGCAGGGGACCACAGCCAAGCCTTGTCTCCCTGCAGGTGTTCGGCTTCCTGAACCTGGTGCTCTGGGTCGGCAACCTGTGGTTCGTGTTTAAGGAAACAGGCTGGGCCGCCCCGTTCCTGCGCGCGCCTCCCGGCGCCCCGGAGAAACAACCAGCACCCGGGGACGCCTACGGCGATGCGGGCTACGGGCAGGGCCCCGGCGGGTATGGGCCCCAGGATTCCTACGGGCCCCAGGGCGGCTACCAGCCCGACTACGGGCAACCAGCCGGCGGCGGTGGCGGTGGCTACGGGCCTCAGGGCGACTATGGGCAGCAAGGCTACGGCCCGCAGGGTGCGCCCACCTCCTTCTCCAATCAGATGTAGTCTGGTGAGTGACCGGCGAGCGGTGCGGCCAAGGAGGGTACAAGAAAGGAGACGAGCGGGTCAGTGAGCCAATAAGAATCAGGGGTAGAGAGTAGGTAAAGGTGCTTACTGGGGCAAGTAAGGACTTAAGTTTGAAGGAGCCAATCAAGAGGCAAAGCTACCGGCAAAGAGCGGAAAAATTAGCCAATGAGTGAAGAAAAGAAAAATGGTGCGTCAAGATGAACAGAATGAAGAGCCAATGGGAGGGAGGTAGAAGTGCAACTCCGAGGAAAGGCGTGGGGAGAGAAGCAGGGCAACCAGTAAAGGAAGGGAATAGCAGGGACTTGCGCAGTGATGAATCAGCGGTGCGCAAGAGCCACAGAAGCGACAAGGTGGGTGGTGGGTCTTAGAAGCGATGGATAACCCAATAGGTGATAAGGCCAAAATAGATGGCGAGGGTAAAAGGGCGTGGATCTTGAAAGTCAGACGAGCTCACCAATCCGGGAGGAGGGGATAGATCTGCCACCTCTCCCCAACACTCGAGGGGAGGGAAGTAGTGTGGAATTTCAAAGGAGGAAGAGGGGCGGGGTGGGGTCCTGGAAAGGCTTGCTGGGCCTTAAAGGAGAAGTGAGGGTCCAGTTCGGTGGCTGACTCCTGTATTCCCAACACTTTGGGAGATCGAGGCGGGCGGATTGCTTGAGGCCAGGAGTTCGAGACCAACCTGGGCAACATGATGAAACCCCACCTCTACAAAAAATACAAAAATTAGCCGAGCATGATGGCATTTATCTGTGGTTCCAACTACTTGGGAGGCTAAAGTGGGAGGATCATCTGAGCCCAGGAGGTTGAGGCTGCCGTGAGCTATGATCCTGCCACTGCACTCCAGTCTGGGCAACAAAGCAAGACCCTGTATCAGAAAAAAAAAAAAGAAAAGAAAGAAAGAAAGAAAAGAAAGAGAGGCAGCAGAGTGCAATGGGTCACGCTTGTAATCCCACCACTTTGGGAGTCTGAGGCATGCGGTTTACCTGAGGTCAGGAGTTTGAGACCAGCCTGGCCAACACAGTGAAACCCTGTCTCTACTAAAAATATAAAAATTAACCAGGCGTGGTGGCACACGTCTGTAGTCTCAAGTACTCTGGAGACTGAGGCAGGAAAATTGCTTGAATCTGGGAGGTGGAGGTTGCAGTCAGCCAAGATTGTGTCATTGCACTCCAGTCTGGACAACAGAGAGACTGTCTCAAAAAAAAAAGAGAAAGAAAGAAGTGAGATTTCCCTCAGATAGGAGGGAGGATATAGGGTAGAAATGGCAGGAGGTAAAGGTTAGGGGGTGGCATGAGGTGTGGGAAGGCAAGAAGGTGGCAGTACTTGGACGAAGGTAGTTTCTGGCACTGAGTTAGCCAGGATGGAAAGGGCATCCCACATCTAATTTTTCAACAAATCCTGTTGGCCCTACCTTCAGAATGTATCTATCATCTTCCCACTTCTCATTGTCATCTCTCCTAGGCCTCTTCTCAGGTCTCCACCTCCATTTCCATTCTGTTCTACTCACAGCATCCGGAAGGATTCTGCTAAATCCTAAATTAGGCCACAGTCCTCCTGTGTCAGAACCCTGTCCTGTCGCAGGCTGGAAGTGGTAGCCCACATCTGTAATCCTAGCACTTTGGGAGTGCTAGGCTTGAACTCCTGGGCTCAGGTGATCCTCCCACCTCAGCCTTCCAAGTAGCTGAGACTATAAGCATGAGCCACCATGCCCAGCTCACTTTTTTTTCCATTTCACTTATTGTCACTCTATGTTATACAAGATAATCCACTCATGCATCATGTTGGCTGTGTGAAGTCTATCTCCCCCTGCTACAATATAACCTCCACAAAGACAGGGATCTTTGTTTTGCTCTATGTAGTTTATCACAAGTGGTTAGAACAGTGCCAGTTAAGAGACTATTTTTTTGGTTGAGGTAGGGAAACTGTAATCGCTTTGGTACCTAACCCAGTGGGGTCAAGGTCAGGTATACCTTCTTGGTAGAGGGAGGTAGGATGAAGCTGGCCCCAGGACTATAAGTGAAAAAAGAAAATACATACAGCCAGGACAAAGGCATAGCAGCCCAGCCCCTATCTGAGGGCACCACCCATGTCGGACCCCCCTCTCCTTTCTCCTTTGTCTCTACAGGTCAGTGCAGCCCGGGAGGACCCCATTGGGGGGCAAGAGCTCAGGAGAAGGCCTGCCCCCTTCCCATCCCTACACCCTAGGTCTCCACCCCTCAAGCCAGGAGACCCTAACTGTCTTTGCTGTTTATATATATATATATATTATATAAATATCTATTTATCTGTCTGAGCCCTGCCCTCACTCCCCTCCCCTCATGCACTAGGTGCCCAGTCTTGAGTGGACCTCTCTCTTACCCCTGTCCCTTTCCCTGCATCCCTTGGCCCCTCTCTGTTTACCCTCCCTGTCCCCTGAGGTTAGGGGGATCTGAAAGGTGAACAGGGAGGGGACAGACCTCTGCTGTGTGGGGAGGGTAGGCGTGGCTTCAGACTCTTTTCTCTCTCCCTCTCCTCCTCCCAACTCTGGCCTTGGTTCCTCCAGCAACCCCTGCCTAAACAGAGGCCATTAGGGAAATCCACTCCAGGGTGAGAGAAAGGCAGAGATTGGGGGGGGGGCTTGGGGTAGAGAGGGCAGTTTAGGACCCAAGGTGGTGTTGGAGAGGAGCTGTGGAGTGGAGGAGTCAGCAGCGGGGTTGGGTTCCAGACATAGTGGATCTGGAGTCTGAACGAGTGGAGTGAGCTAGAGTGTTCTGGGGGTGGGGCTTGGAAGGATGCTGAGGGCAGGGTTCTAAAAGGGGCAGGGCTTTAAGCGGGGCAGAATGGTGGGCTCCAGAGTGAGTAGGTGAGTCTTGAATTGGGACCAGAGCCTATGGAAAGTGTGTGGCTTGGAACATTTAGGAGACTGAGCTTGATTCTAAAGGGGACAGATCTTGAGCAAAGCAAGAAGTGAATGGGCTGTTTGGGATGAGATCCTCGACAGGGTTCCAGACAGTGTGGGGCTTAGAGTGGGGCTTGCATGGGGGTTTCAGAAAGGGCAGCCCCTTCCCATGGTGCAGTGAAGAAAATGTTGTACAGTGGCCAGTTCTGGGCAGTGGAGGGGGGACTTGGATAGGAGCTTCCAGGTGGGTTTTGTTAGGGGTTGGGGAGAATGGCTCTGGCTAAGGCTTGGGACCGAGATGGCCTGAGAAGAGCTGAGTGATATGGCTTGTAGGGTGAGGCATGGGATCCAGAGAGAAGCACCCCACCACCCTTCCCCACTCCCCACTCATGATGAAACAGCTAGATAATCAGAGGACAGAACCAACGGGTCTGTGGGGCTGGCCCACCCCTCTTCCCCCTTCACCTGCCCCTCCCTCCCTCCACACCTCCACGCATCCTGGGGTGGTTGGAGGCCGGGTCTGGAGCCCCTATCCTGCACCCTCTGCTGTGTCTGTGATGTCAGTAGTGCCTGTGATCGTGTGTTGCCATTTTGTCTGGCTGTGGCCCCTCCCTCTCCTCTCCAGACACCTACCCTTTCCCGAACACTTCGGTATTGTTTGAAGATCCCCCCTCCCCAAGGAAGAACAAATATGATTCTCCTCTCCCAAATAAACTCCTTAACCACCTAGTCCACCCGGCTCTGATTTCTCAGTGTGTCTTTTTCCGGCGCCAGGGAGGGGGGTTGGCCGGGGAGAAAGGAGAGGTGGCCAGAAGAAGATCACCCTGGACCTACCGACCGAAGTTCAGGTTGCTGCGTCATTTCAGGCCACTTCAAAAGTGTTAGGCAGAGGGGCACCCTCTGGGAAGCCTCTCCAGCCGATCACTCTGTCACTCTGAGTAGCCCTGCTTGCCCTCCCACTACTGGCCACCGAATGCCCTGTCGTTCTAGGATTTGGTTCTAATTCTGGTTCCTTAGCCAAGCCCCTTCCCAGCCCCTGTGGAGCCCTCTCCTCAAATCCCCAAGGGATCCGAAAGGAGGAAACCTCACATTGCCTGCCCCCTTAATCTTCAGACCCTGCTGTTTCTCCTGCCTCCGCCCAGGCTGGAGAATTGGGAGACCGGTTAGGCAAGGCCAGGGGGTGGGGCACCGGGTTGACTCCTTAGTTCATTAGTTATTCTCTTTTACCTTTCCACTCCACGGGAAGTGACAGGGACGTGTGTAATGGGGGCGGGAAAAGGTCCCCGGCGCCCACGATGGCCGCTGCCGCCTCCGTGCCTAATTAGAGACCCCGGCTGGGGCGCCCGAGTTCTGATTGAGGGCATGGGACCTCCCTCCTCCCAGCCCTGAGACACAGTCAAGCCTGAGAACGCATAGGAGAGGCTCCCAGCCCTGGAACTGAGCTGGGGAAGCTGACTTGGAACTGGCGAGAGAAAAATGGGGGCGGGTGAGGGAAGGCTTTAAGATCTACTTCTCAGGACTTGGGGGGCTGGACAGCTAGGCTTATAAGGATGAGGAGAGAGAGGGGAGGAGGGCTTTGGAACCTGGTCTGGCTCTGAGAAGGGAGGAGTGCGTATAAGATGTAGCTCTCTGGTGGCTAGGGCCAGATTCCCAGGTTCCCAGGGAGCAGCACCTGGGGCTGCAGGTGACGTTGGCGACCACTGTTACAGCATTCATCGGGACCTCACCGGCAGGGAGGAACCAAGAGGTGTCTTTAACCCCTCTCCCAAATAAGCATCCAAAATAAATAGACACAAAACGTCAACACAGCACTCTAGCGCGCCCCCCTCTGAGTCCAGTCGGCCACCTCCGAGTCTCCCCCTCCTCCACTACAGAGCCCTCAAGCTCCAGGTCCCGTGAGAGGTCACGTGGCACACAGGGTTTCTGGGGGCTGTGCCTTGTGACGCCCCGCTGCGCCTCAGAGCGGGAAGTCAGGGTCCTTTCCCGCGGGGCGCCCCGGGCTGCGTGCAGCTCACCTCTAGGCAGGGGGCGCCATGGCCGCGGAGAGACCACAAAGCCGGGGGTGGGCCCTGTGGGGCGCGCTCCTCCCACGCGGGTGTCAGGTTTACGGAACCGAGCTCCCAGGCCGGACGCGCGGTGGCCTGATGGTCTCGAGGATTACATTCGCCTGACCCGGCCTGGCTTGACCCTGCCCGGGCGCGCCATGTTCGCTCGTGGGTCCCGGAGGCGCCGCTCGGGACGTGGGGTGAGCGTGAATCAGGGCAGCGGTGGGGGTCGGGGGTAAACTGAGGCCCGGGCGAGGGGGCAAGGGATAGGCATAGCGAACAGACGCCCCACAGAGGGTCCGGGAATCCCATCCTCAACATTCCCAGACCTGGGGCTGGGGCTGCTGGAGGAGAATGGATGAAGGAAGGACGTAGATCTGGTGGCCCAAGCCCCCTAATCACCTTTACGCACACCTTCATCAGCACTCCTGGGACCTGGTGGGGACCCCTTTCTTGTGAATTGTGGAGGGACTTCTGAGGGCCACATGGGGCCTTAGGTTGAGCAGAAACCTCCTGAGCTTTTCTCTTTTTCTTTTTCTTTTTTTTTTTTTTTTTTTTTTTTTTGTTTTTTGATGGAGGCTTGCTCTGTCACCCAGACCGCAGTGCAGTGGTGTGATCTCCACTCACTGCAACCTCCGCCTCCTGGGTTCAACCGATTCTTCTGCCTCAGCCTCCCATGTAGCTGGGATTATAGGCGCCCACCACCACACCCAGCTAATTTTTGTATTTTTAGTAGAGACAGGATTTCACCATGTTGACCAGGCTGGTCTGGAACTCCTGATGTAAGGTGATCCGCCTGCCTCGGCCTCCCAAAGTGCTGGGATTATAGGTGTGAGCCGTGCCTGGCGGGCCTCCTGGGCTTCTAAAGAAAAGGACACAATACCTTGGAGGAATGTGAATGGAGGGATAGAGTCCTACACTCCTGGGATGCCAGAATGCTGAGGGCCAAGAGACCGGGATTTGGGGGAACAAGGCTTCCAGGCTTCTGCCTGAGGAAGGGAGTTTTTGACTTTTTAGATAGGAGGGTCTTTCACTTTCTTTGGAGTGGGTCCCCGACCTGGGAATGTGGGGTCTGGGTTTGGTGGTCCCGAGAAGGACTAAATAGCCCTAGGATAAGTGGGGTAAAGGCCAAAATTTCTTGGGGTGGGGGTTTCTTAATGAAGCAGGGGCATCCTGAGATCCTGGGGGAGGGTCCCCAGTTCCTTAGATATCAGGGCTTGAGGCCAGGGTTTGGGGGAGGAGCTCCTGAGCTTCTGAAGAGAGGGGCAGCGTTCATGTGGGGATCTCGAAGAAGGATGGGGTCTCATCCCCTACCCTGTGGAACTGGAGTGCTGCTGGCAGCGTAGGTGAAGAGGGAACCGGGATGAGGCTTGGGAGAGGATGCCCAGAATAGGGGCTCTGTGCTCTGGTGGGAAGAGTACTCTGAATTCTTGGGGAGGTGCTTGAGCCCTGGAAGGATCTAAGGCTGGTGGGAGGTGTCTGAGGCTAGGGGCGAAGAGGGGGTGGGGTCCGAGGCCAGTCTAGGCAGGGGAATTCCCCGAAAAGGGGACATATAAAGAGGTAGCTTCAACTGCCCCGCCTCTGCCTCGGTTGTGTCCCGCTCCGCCGCACTCCGGGCGCTGTCTCAGCCTGCCCAGCGCTGCCCAGGTGAGACAGGCCCCAGCGTGCGGTCGTGGGCAATGAAGTGGAGGGGCGGCCGTTGACTTCTTCCCTGCTCCCGCGCCTCACCGGGCACTGCGTCCACCCCTGCTCACTGCAGCCTCCAGAGGCAGAGGACCCAGACCGGGGCCAGCCCTGCAACTCCTGCAGGGAGCAGTGCCCCGGCTTCCTGCTGCACGGCTGGAGGTAAGTGATGCCCCCAAAGGGCCTCGCCTTTGTCAGAGCTCCGCCTTCGCGGGGGGGAATCCGGGAGGCTTATCCCACGCCCCTAAGCTTGAGCTTCGCCTACAGAGGGATCTCAGTTGGGAAAAGAGCCTCAGGCTCAGATTCAGAGCCCCGCCCCCGACTCATTCCCAAAAGTAGTGTTCCCAGGAGAGCTCCACCCACCACGCAGCCCCGCCCCCAGAAGAGCTCTCTCTTAGCCCCTGAGTCACATCCCTAGGGAGATTCTTCGTCCCCAGCTCTGGGCACCGCCCATTGGCCTCCAGCACCCCTCTTAGACTCAGACCTCCCAGGCCCAGCGTCCTATCCTCCTACTGGACCCCTGCACCCAACAGACAGAGCCTACAGTCCCCAGACTCAGACCCTACCCACACAGGCTCAGAGCCCACAAGTTCAGAGCCTCATCACAGGCTAGATGCCTGTGTCTAGTGAAAGTTCCCCCACAAAGCGTCCCACTCCCCCGCGGCCTGTCCTCTGGCTCACAGCCCAGCCACACCCTGGCTCATAGGCCCACCTCCTGCAGCCCCGCCCCCAGGTGATAATCCGCATGTCCCGACCTGGGCTGCCGAGGGGTTCCGGTGGGCAACCCCTTAGTAATTGACCTCCATCCTCGGTCCCTCAGAAAGATCTGCCAGCATTGCAAATGCCCACGGGAGGAGCACGCAGTGCACGCAGTGCCTGTGGACCTGGAACGCATCATGTGTCGGCTAATCTCGGACTTCCAGCGCCATTCCATCTCCGACGATGACTCGGGCTGTGCATCGGAGGAGTATGCCTGGGTGCCCCCAGGCCTTAAACCGGAGCAGGTGACCAGAGGCCAGCCCTCCACTCTTGCTGTCCAGTGGGTGCACACTCATGCACACACACACACACACATACACACACACACACACACACACACTCATGTGGGAACCTATTTCTGGAGCTATGCTACAGTGTGCACTCAGACGAGAATCCTTGTGGCTGTTGTGTGATGGAGGACCGGTCAGCCCCCCCACACCTTGGGTGATTGAGGGACCGGTTTCTCAGGGCCTGTTCACCCCAATCCTATTCTTTTTGTTTGTTTTTGAGACAGAGTCTCACTCTGTTGCCCACTACAGCCTCCCGCGTAGCTGAGACTGCAGGCACATGCCAACATGCCTGGCTAACTTTTTAAAGTTTTTGTAGAGACAGGGTCTCCCTATGTTGTCCAGGCTGCTCTGGAACTCCTGGGCTCTAGTGATCCTCTTGCCTCAGCCTCCCAAAGTGTTGGGATTACAGGAGCAAGATACCGTGCGTGGCCCCACTCCCTATCCTACCCTTCCAGCACTTCATTTGCCACATGACTTCATTGATTGAGTCATTCAACACATAGTTATGGGACACCTACTGCATGTGAGACACTGTTCTAGGCCATGAGGACACAGCAGTGAGCAAAACACTTTTTGGGAAAAGAACACAAAATAACATATCTGCCCAGGGGCATGGTGGCTCACACCTGTAATCCCAGCACTTTGGGAAACTGAGGTGGGCAGATTACTTAAGGCATGGCAAAACCCTGTCCCTACTAAAAGTACAAAAATTAGCCAGGTGTGGCAGTGTGTGCCTGTAATCCTAGCTACTCAGGAGGCTGAGGCAGGAGAATTGCTTGAACTCAGGAAGTGGAGGTTGTGGTGAGCTGAGATCCTGCCACTGCCCTCCAGCCTGGGTGACAGACTGAGAACCTGTCTCAAAAAAGAAAAAAAAGAAGGCCAGACACAATGGCTCACGCCTGTAATTCCACCACTTTGGGAGGCCAAGGTGGGCAGATCACCTGAGGTCAGGAGTTCCAGACCAGCCTGACCAACATGGAGAAACCCCATCTCTACTAAAAATACAAAACAATTACCTGGGCATGGTGGTGCATGCCTGTAATCCCAGCTACTTGGGAGGCTGAAGCAGGAGAAGTGCTTGAACCTGGGAGGTGGAGGTTGCAGTGAGCTGAGATCGTGGCATTGGACTCCAGCCTGGGCAACAAGAGTGAAACTCTGTCTCAAATAATAATAATAATAATAAATATACATACATATATAATATATTTAGAGAGAGAGAGGGAGAGGGAGAGAGGAGAGACAGGGTCGCACTCTGTCTCCCAGGCTGGAGTGCAGTGGCATGATCACAGCTCACTGTAGCCTCAACTTCCTGGGCTCAAGTGATCCTCCCACCTCAACCTCCTGAGTAGCTAGGACTACAGGTATGCACCACCACACCCAGCTAATTTTTGTATTTTTTGTAGAGATGGAGTTTTGCCATGTTGCCCAGGCTGGTCTTGGACTCCGGGGCTCAAGTGATCCTCCTCTCTAGGACTCCTAAAGTGCTGGGATTACACCCAGCCTATATTTTGGAAGTAGAGCTGAAAGGATTTGGTTGTGGGAGTAGGAGAGAGAGAATTGAAAGATGCCCCCCGAGGATGAGTAGATTAACTGGTGTGGGAGAGGCCAAGACAGGAGCGAGTTTATCCCAGCACTTCGGGAGGCCGAGGCGAGTGGATCACGAGGTCAAGAGATTGAGACCATCCTGGTCAACATGGTGAAACCTCGTCTCTACTAAAAATACAAAACATTAGCTGGGCATGGTGGCGCGTGCCTGTAATCCCAGCTACTCAGGAGGTTGAGGCAGGAGAATTGCCTGAACCCAGGAGGTGAAGGTTGCGGTGAGCCGAGATCGCGCCATTGCACTCCAGCCTGGGTAACAAGAGTGAAACTCCGTCTCAAAAAAAAAAAAAAAAAAGAAAAGAAGAAAAAAGAACATGAGATTGGTTCTGGCCATTTGGAGTTTGAGATGCCTGTTAGACATCTAAATAGCCACATTACCTAGAACTCGAGAAAGAAGCCACAGGGCTGGAAGTATGTGTTTGCCATAATGTGTCACAGGCTGGAGGTGACACATTAGCCAAGTAGATGATATTTATATCCATGAGGTTGAATGTAATTCCCAAGAGACTGAGTGTAGACAGAGGCAAGAGGACCCAGAGGTGAGTCCTAGGATCCTCCCGCATTTAGGGGTCAGCTAGTTGAAGAGGAGCCAAAACAGGGACAGAGAAGGAGCAGCCAATGAGGGATAAGGAAAACCTGGACTGTGTGTTGTCCTGGAAGCCAAGGGAAGAAAGTGTTTCCGGGAAGAAGGAGTGGTCAGCTTGGTGCATTGCTAGAGTCATTAAGTCTGATGAAGCTGAGAACTGAACAATGATTTTAACAATGTGGATGTCGTTGATGACCTTGACAGCTTTGGAAGAGGGATGGGAGCGGAAGCCTGCCTTGAATAGGCTTAAGAGAGATTGGAAGGAAAGGAAGTGGAGTGAACACAAGTGCTCATAACTTTTTGAGGAATTTTCCCACAAAGGAAAAAAGAAAAGTGGATCAGCAGGCCGGGTGCAGTGGTTCATGCCTGTAACCCCAACACTTTGGGAGGCCAAGGTGGATGGATCACTTGAGGTCAGGAGTTGAAGACCAGCCTGGCCAACATGGTAAAACTCTGTCTCTACTAAAAATACAAAAATTAGCTGGGCATGATGGCATGCCTGTAGTCCCAGCTACTCTGGAGGCTGAGGCAGGAGAATCACTTGAACCCGGGAGGCGGAGGTTGCAGTGAACCGAGATTGTGCCATTGCCCTCCAGCTTGGGCAACAAAGCAAGACTCCGTCTAAAAAAAAAAGTGGATCAGCAGCTGGAGGAGGAAGTGAGGTCAAGACATGCAGGAACTCTCAGCATGTTTGGGAGCTGAGGGAAATTATCTGCCTTTAGGAAGGCAGATGGGGGAGTCCAGAGAAGGTCCCTCCAGATGCCTTTCATTTTCTCAGAGAAGTGGGGACCTGACATCTCACTGCATCCCAACTCACCTCTCATTTCAGCTGTTTTCTCCCACTCCTATGTCCTCCCAGGTGTATCAGTTTTTCAGCTGCCTCCCAGAGGACAAGGTCCCCTACGTCAACAGTCCTGGGGAGAAATACAGGATCAAGCAGCTGCTGCACCAGCTGCCCCCACACGACAGTGAGGTGAGGAGAGAGAAGACAGGAAGGGCATGCCAGGCATGGGGCACAGCCTGGGCCAGTGCTGGGCAGGGTCAGAAGAGGAAAGGTGAGCTGATCGGAGGTGAGTGGTCCAGACAGGCAGGGACCATCAGGGGACATTCCTTGGCAAAACCACAGCTGGGGCTTGGAGGAAGAGGTGGGTACTTCAGGCAGGAGGCACCATCTATAAAAAGACCTAGAAGTAAACTTTCAGGGCATGGATGAAGTCTTGAAGAGGGGTGGGGACAGATATCAAGGGAGGAGCCTGGGAGATGCCTTCTCCTCCCAGGCACAGTACTGTACCGCACTGGAAGAGGAGGAGAAGAAAGAGCTCAGAGCCTTCAGCCAGCAGCGGAAGCGGGAGAATCTGGGGCGTGGCGTTGTGCGCATCTTCCCGGTGACTATCACTGGGGCCATCTGTGAGGAGGTGAGCCATGGAGGGCCTCAGCGAGTGAGCAGTGCCTCTGCTCCAAGCCCTGAGGAGCAGGGCACATCTTCCAGGCAGTAGGAAGATGAGGCCTGCCACTGAAGCCCCAGTGGGCTGTCTCTAGGGTCCCTTCTGCAGGGCGGGGTCCCTTCTGCTGGGCGGGGTCTCTTCCTCACATCTCACTGTTGGGCAGGGACTGTCTCTAAGGCAACCCCTAGTGGACAGGGACCTGTCCCATCGATCCCACTGTCGTGTGTGGTTTTCTCCCCTTCTGTGCAGTGAACATGAGGCATGGACTGTCTCTTTGGTCCTCCTGTGGTCAGAACTTGTCCTCAAGAGCTGACCCACAGTGGCAGGGCCTGTCTGCAGGGCCCTAAGGTCTGTCCTTAGATCCTACTGTTAAGTGACATCTATTGCTAAGGTCCCAGTGGGTGGAGACTATCTGTGGTTTCCCCCACTAGGCCTGGCCTGCCTGTCTTCCCCACCCCTGAGGAGTGAGGCTTGCCTGTAAGGCCACCCACCATGGGTAGGGCCTGTCTCTGTGGCTTCCGCCATGAGCAGGCTCAGTCTCTAAGGTACCTCCCAACCCCATCCCTGGTGTAGGCAGGGCCTGTCTCAAAGTTACCCCATGGGTGGGACCAGTCACAAAGGTTTGCCATGGGAAAGGCCCAAGTGTAACACACTTTGGCTGACCCCATCCATCTGACCATCTTGGTGACAGTGATGGTAACCATCTTGGTGCTTGTCTCCTGGCAGTGCGGGAAGCAGATTGGAGGTGGGGACATCGCAGTGTTTGCCAGCCGTGCAGGCCTGGGTGCCTGCTGGCACCCACAGTGTTTTGTGTGCACCACGTGCCGGGAACTTCTGGTTGACCTCATCTACTTCTACCATGCTGGAAAGGTCTATTGCGGGCGTCACCATGCCGAATGCCTGCGTCCACGCTGCCAAGCCTGTGATGAGGTTTGGGCCTCCCTGCCCAGGGGTGGGAGTGGAGGGCAGGCAGGGCCAGGGGCAGGCTCATCTGACCGCTACAGATGACCTGTGCCCTCCAGATCATCTTCTCCCCTGAGTGCACGGAAGCGGAGGGCCGCCACTGGCATATGGATCACTTCTGCTGCTTCGAGTGTGAAGCTTCGCTAGGAGGGCAGCGCTATGTGATGCGTCAGAGCCGCCCCCACTGTTGCACCTGCTACGAGGCCCGCCATGCGGAGTACTGTGATGGCTGTGGGGAGCACATCGGTGGGTGAATGCGGTGGGAATGGACAGAGGGATGGATGGACAAACTGGGCCACAGCCCCACCCCACCAGGACACCTCCTGTCCAGGCTGCAGGGTCCAGCCCCACAGGGTCTAGTGGGTGTTCTTTTATGTGCGGAGACGATAGATGATAGAAAAAAAAGACGTAAGACACAGAGATAAGAGAAGAGTTCAGTTGGGTCTGGGGGGTGGGGGGGGCCACTGCTGGACTCTGTCCCTTGATAGTGGTGGTCCCCCCGGCCCAGCTGAACTCTTCTCTTATCTCTGTGTCTTGTGTCTTTCTTTTCTACCATCTATCATCTCCGCACACAAAAGAACACCCACTAGACCCTGTGGGGCTGGATCATGCACCAGGTCCCACCCTGCACTGTGCCCTGCACTTTGTCCAGCCCCAACACTGTAGGCCTGTATGCTTGATTGCAAGTCCCACTCCCAATGTCCCCACTATGCTATGCTTTCTAAATCGCACCTACACAATGCTAGGCCACCACCACACCTCTAGACCCACCTCCAGAGGGCACTCTAATTCCTGCCCCAGGGCTCCTCCTAAGCCTAGCCTCCACCACCCCAAGCTATGCTCTGTTCTCGTCCACTCTCCTGCATCAGCCTAGGTCAGGCCTAGCTTCTAGCTACACCCTACCCTGTGAGACCGACTCCTTTCTCATGAGGGCTACACCCCACCTTCCAAGCCCTGCCCCCACCAGCCAGGCCTCCTCTTCAGGCCCAGCCTTCCACTCTCCTTAATGTCTAAGCCTGGCATGGATCTTAGAATCCAATGCCCACACGGCTCTGGAAGAGAGCACCCTGTGAAAGAAAGGAAGGAGTGAGAGAGAGGCTCACCAGCCAGTCTCCAGGAGAGAACCAAAACCCGTTTCCTGCTTTTTCCAGAAGGGCCACATTCTGGAGGAGGAAGGCGCCCAGGAGTGCCTTGCCTCAGATTCCCCACCTCTTCCTGAGAAGGGACCCATTCACAAGGGGTAGGGGTATGCCTGGGGATTCTGCTTCAGTTTTTCCCCCTTTTGGTCCCCACAGGCCTGGACCAAGGCCAGATGGCTTACGAGGGCCAGCACTGGCATGCCTCAGAGCGATGCTTCTGCTGTAGTCGCTGCGGGCGGGCCCTACTGGGCCGTCCATTCCTGCCACGCCGAGGCCTAATCTTCTGCTCTCGAGCCTGCAGCCTTGGGTCTGAGCCCACAGCTCCAGGGCCGGGCCGCCGCAGCTGGAGTGCCGGCACTGTCACAGCCCCACTTGCAGCCTCCACAGCCTCTTTCTCTGCTGCGGAGGGGGTGTTGGAGACCACCACCAAAGGCACCTGCACGGAGTCAGAGCCAGGTGAGCTAACTCTCCAGCCACAGCCCAGTCACCCCCACGTCCTTACCCTTTCCTCAACCCTGGCCCTTCCCCCTTGACTCGCCAAGGCCCTTCACCTGCTGCATCCCAGGGCCCCGCCCGCATCTCTGTCCATCCTCCGTCCCCACACCAGTCCAGACCTGGTCTCCATCCCCAAACTGCAGCCGCCTTGAGAACCCTGGTTCCACCCTGACAATACAGGACCGGTCCCCTACCTCAACTTGTCTCTGCTTGAGCACAAGTTCCTCTTCCTCTTCTCCAGCTGGTCGCACTTCATCTTCTGCACCCAGGCCCCACCCCATTTATCCCAAACCAAATCTACTCCAGCCTATGCCACACCCCTTCCATCCGAAGCCACTCCCAGTACCCTGGCCACGCCCCCCAACCAGTCCCGTCTTTCTCCCTGTTCTTCCTTCCAACCCTCTCTCCACCCAGAGCCTGCTCCAGGCCTCACACTTCCTAGGCTCCCCACCTCCCTGCCCTTCTCCAACCCCTGCCCCCACTTTCTCAGTCTTAGTGGAGGAAAGAAGGCTCTTCCGCAGGCCTCCCCATAGGAGCGGGCCAGTGGGAGGGCAGATACAAGAAGTTGCTGTCTCCCCCTTAACAGCTGCAGGCCCCGAGGAGCCCTCCCACTTTCTGAGAGGGGCCCCCCACCGCCACTCCATGCCGGAGCTGGGGCTCCGCAGCGCCCCCGAGCTTCCCCCAGAGTCCCCCAGCCAGCCTAACCCGCGTCCGGATGATAGTGCCTTCGGTCGCCAGAGCACCCCACGTGTCAGCTTCCGCGACCCTCTGGTGTCTGAAGGAGGTCCACGCCGGACCCTGAGTGCACCCCCGGCCCAGCGCCGCAGGCCACGCAGTCCCCCACCCAGGGCCCCCAGCCGTCGCCGCCACCGTCACAATCACCGTCACCGTCACCACCACCATCACCATCACCACGGAAACCCAAGCAGACGTCGCCACTATCAGTGTGACGCAGGATCAGGGTCAGACTCGGGATCTTGCTCCAGCTCGCCCTCCAGTTCCAGTTCCGAATCCTCAGAGGATGATGGCTTCTTCCTAGGAGAGCGCATTCCTCTGCCCCCCCATTTGTGCAGGCCCACTCCTGCTCAGGACACTGCAACGGAGACCTTCACCTCCCCATCTTCATTGCTCCGCAGGGACTCTCGCCCGAGACAGGCCCGAGACAAGAACTGTATCTTGGCTTGAAGGCAGGACGTCCAGCAGGGGGCTCCATTCTCCAGTCAGAGTAGACCATGAGGCCCATACCCCCACCCCCACACCACACCCTCACAACCTAAGTCATAAATCCTCTTCCTCCCTCCTTGGTCTGTTTCTATTTTTGCTTCCGTTTTAGAGACATGGTCTGCTCTACTGTCCAGGCTGCAGTGCAGTGTGTGATCAAGGCTCACTGCAGCCTCAAAGTTTTGGACTCAAGCGATCCTCCCACTTCAGCCTCCCAAGTAGCTGGGACTCCAGGCTTGAGTCAGCGTGCCCAGATAATTTTTTAATTTGGTAGAGATGGGGTTTCGCCATGTTTCCCAGGCTGGTCTAGAGCTCCTGGGCTCAAGCAATCCTCCTGCTGCAGCCCCTCCATAGGACTGGGATTACAGGCATTAGCCACCTCACCGGGCTTTTCGTTTGTATTATTGAAGTAATTTAATATTTGCTGTAAAACAGGCCTGGCTTCTTTGCCTCCTTACCCCAGCTGTCTCTGCTCCATTTCTCCCTCCTGATGCTTGAAATTTACCCACATTTGATGAAAGGATTACTTTATTCATTATCATATATTTTAACAATATGTTTATTATTTATCCCTCTACAGAACCACCATCCACACCGAGGAGATTATTTGGAGTGGGTCACAACCTGGGGCCTGGACTCTGAAATCTAAGTCTCCCTCTTCCCTCATTTTACGACTTAGGTGGGGGCATGGTTCAGGCAGAACTGGTATCTCCTATTGGATCCTGCCGAAGGAGGACCTAGGCACAAGCATAATGGTGGCCACACCCAGGAGGGTTGATTGGCAGGCTAGAAGACAAAAGCCTCCCAATATAGGCACTTTTAACTCAATGAGGGGGTGGGAATTCATTGGCTGGGAATGTTGTGGGGATGGAAAGGTGTATTTCAATGGAGGAGTTATTTGCAGACTGCAGAGAGAAATGAGGGGAGTTCGCCTACACCGGGCCATCTGCGGGGTCTGCAGGTGAGGAAAAGAGAGAAAGCATTGGCTGAATCTATATACCCATTTTTAAAAACAAGATCCAAAGTCCATGAACATTTTATGCACAAGAATACTGAAGCTTATGATACCTATTGGTACAAAAGCCCATAAGTACCAATACTGGACAGAGTTGGCATTCATGTCTTTAAGAGATTGCTTTCCTTCTCTCCTCTGCCCTCTCGGCAACCCCCTTGCCTCCCACCAACACACACACACACACTTACCAGTGGGGGCTGCTGTATGTCTTGGCTGCCGAAAGGGGAAGGTGACATAGGCATCATAGCCAAAGAGGCATGTAGCGATTAGGCCCAGTACCTGGGGGACAGGATAGGAGTCGGGGGGTTAGATTAGGTAGTCAGGTTACTCAGTCTCTTACCTTCTTGTATTCACCACCTCCAGCACCTGCCCCATGCAGGATGGGACTGAAGCCCGAGGTTGGGAAGCCAAAGAACCCCAGAGGAAGGCCAAGAGAATGCATCCTACCCACCCTCCCTCCTCCTATGCTTCAACACAGGGAGGTCACACTATGGTCCTACACGTAGCATGCACAATTCATACTACTTTTTTTTTTTTTGGAGACACAGTCTCACTGTCGCCCAGGCTGGAATACAGTGGCATGATCTCAGCTCACTGCAACCTTTGTCTCCTGGGTTCAAGTGATTCTCCTCCCTCAGCCTCCTTAGTAGTTGGGACTACAGGCACCCACCACCATGCCCGGCTAATTTTTGCGTTTTTAGAAGAGACTGGGTTTCACCATGTTGGCCGGGCTGGTCTCAAACTCCTGACCTCAAGTGATCCACCTGCCTCGGCCTCAGCCTCCCAAAGTGCTGGGAATACAGGCATAAGCCACCCTGCCCGGCCCCAATTCCTACTACATTTGGGACAAAGTTCTTGCAGATGGTAGTCTAGTGCATTGACAAAGGGGCCACCTGTTTGTACTTCCCACCAAGGTCCTTGTGTCTGACAAGGGACCACCCTTCACAGCAAATGAAGACCTTGGGAGGTAAAACCAAGGCCTGGGACATGCATGCCCTGAGGACAAGTGTGACATGCTATGGATCACAGGCTTTCTGCTAGAAGCACTGGCAGAAATGGCCCCTGGCTGGTTCCTCAAACCCTTCCCTCTGTGCTTCAGAGCTGCTCCCATGACCTTTACCCCTGCGACGATTTTGGAGTGGTTTCCTCTCTCAACGAGGACAACAATGGAGGTGATCAGGTAGAGGATCGCAGCTATGAGGGTTCGGAAGAAATCCTGTGAAGTGTAGGGAGAAGAAGAGGGAAGTCAGCATCCAGAGTTCCCCAGACAATCCTAATTGCCCAGACCCCTCCCTGGCCTTGCCATTGTTGACCCCTTCTCACACTCCAGGGCCAGTTGATGAATGGTATTTTGCTGTGCAGGTCACACATGTAGACAACAAAGAAAATAGCAGCAAGGATCATCTCAACTACCGACAGGGAGGAGTAGCCTGGTGTGGAGGCACTGAAGCAGATCAGGATCACAAGGCATAATATCTGGAAAAGGGAACATGGGAAAGGAGACCTAAGGGCTTAGGCGATTGGTTTAAATTGGGGGTCCCATATTCGGATGCCTACCAGGGTTGGGGAAATGACACATAATAATAGCTAAACACTTTTCGTGTGCTCATTGTGTTCCAAATTCACTTAATCATCACCACAATCCCATGCTGGGTACTATTATTACTCTAATTGATAGATGAGAAAACTGAGGCACAGAGAGGTTTAATGGCTTGCCCGGGGTCACCCAGCAAGTAAGGAGTAGACTTGGGTGCCTCAGTTTCCTCCCCGTTTCCCTTCTAGGATATGGGCAGCCTGAGGGGAGTGGCGCTGCCAGGTGTTTTGCCAGCCCCAGTGACGCCGGGTTTGTGGCTTTGACCTAGGCGGGACACGCGGTTCCCCCAGCAACCCCTTTGGGAAGTGGTGAGAGTGACACCAGAGAGGCGGGACTCCGTTAAAGGCACCGCACCCCTTTTACAAGTGACTCGAAGGCAGCGCCCACTTTGAGGAGGGTGGAAACCCCGAAAAGTTAAGGATATCCCGCCCGGTCTCAGAAGGGCGAGGAAGAACTGGCAAAGGGTGAGGCGCTCTACACCGCGGGACTAGCGCGGGGGGGCCCACCCCAACAGGCCCTGCCCCTAGGCGCGCTGCCAGCCCGCCCTCCGGTGCCCAGGCCGCGCCACGCCCTGCCGCAGGAGGCCCCCACTTCCCAGCACCCCAGGACCCCTTCGATGCGTCCACTGATGGGTCCACACAGGCTCCCCCTACGCAGCCCTCCGTCTGCGTTATAGGCTCCTTGCCTCACCCCGGGGCCACTATATCTCAACCACCTTCTTTTCCAAACCCCACCGACTCGCCGTGCGCCCCGGGTTTCGGGCCTCCACCGTGAACCCACCCACCTGCACCCCACTGCCAAGCGCCCCGGCCATGTGCCCGCCTCACCCGGACCATCTGGTTCTGCGTGGTCCAGCCACCCCATCCCGCTTTTGCCCACGCGCCTGCCCCAGGACGCTCACAATCTCAGCAAACAGGAGGATTCCCTTTCGGGTGCGCGAGAAGTTGGTGCAGGCGGCCCAGCAGCCGGGGGCCGAGAGGCGCTCAGAATCCGCCATGGCATGGGCTAGAGTCCCTGGGGCCTCGGAGGATCTGCTCGCTTGCTCGTGGGTTCGAGGACGCTGCACACCCAGCCGTCTTGCCCGCTGTCTGGCCGGGAAGGGGGCCCCGGGGCGAAGGAGGGAGTGAATCACCGCGCAGAGCTGACGCGGGCGGGGCCGGAGGGGGCCGGGCCAGGTGGCTGCCGCCCCGGAAGCCCCCTCGCCCCGCCCGCCAAGGATACTCCCAGCCTGACGCACAGCCCCCAGGGCGCCCCATTGGCGGGATGCAAGGCGCTCCAGGTACCAGGAGCAGTAATAGCGGGAACCTTCGCCTTTTTGGAATGCAAATGCACCCTAGACAGCTTCAACTTAGAACCAAGGGAATCTGGCTTTGGGAGGGAGTGACTCAGTTTCCTTAACTGAATAAAACAGCCGAGGCAGAGTTAAATCCGAAAGACTTGGGGCCCAGTACGTTTCCAGAATTCAGAACATTTTTGATTTCGGAGTCTTCCCGTGAATATATGGGGTTTGGAGCTGACGCGCTAAAAAAATAAAAACAGTATTTATTAAAGAAAAAGCATGAACGTTCACAATAACTGGTTAAGTAAGGATTGAAGAGTGTACCTCGGCCGGGCGCGGTGGCTCATGCCAGTAATCCCAGCACTCTGAGAGGCTCAGGTGGAAGGATTGCTTGAGCCCAGGAGTTTGAGATCAATCTTGGGAACATAATCGTCTCTACAAATAATTTTAAAAATTAGTCTAGGCACGTGCCTGTAATCCCAACTACTCGGGAGGCTGAGGTGGCAGGATTGCTTGAGCCCGGGAGTTCGAGGCTGCAGTGAACCATGATCACACCACTGCACTCCTACCTGGGCAACAGAGCAAGATCCTGTCTCCAAAAAAGGGAAAAAAAGAAAGAAAAGTGTTCCTCATTAGATCAGGTCAAGTTTTGTAACCAAATAGTGCCTAACTTGTCAGAAAACCACCAGTTTACAGAGCTTTTTGTTCTCCAGAATTTTGGATAATGGATTGTGGACAGCGGAGTAAACCTCTGAGCAGTGATGGGAATAAGACCCTGCCTGTGTAAAGGCTGTGTGAGAACAGGGTTTGGTAAGCATTGAGCTGATAAGAAATAAGGGCAAGCCTTGTTTCTAATGTTAGAGCCCAAGGCCAGGAGCAGTGGCTCACACCTGTAATCCTAACACTTTGGGAGGCCAAGGTGGGAGAATCACTTCAGCTCGAGTTCGAGACCAGCCTGGGCAATGTAGTGAGAGCTTGTCTCTATTTAAAAAAACAATTTTTAAGGCCGGGCGCGGTGGCTCAAGCCTGTAATCCCAGCACTTTGGGAGGCCGAGGCGGGTGGATCACGAGGTCAAGAGATCGAGACCATCCTGGTCAATATGGTGAAACCCTGTCTCTACTAAAAATACAAAACATTAGCTGGGCATGGTGGCGTGTGCCTGTAATCCCAGCTACTCAGGAGGCTG
Organism: Sapajus apella; assembly: GCF_009761245.1. Lineage (NCBI taxonomy): Eukaryota > Metazoa > Chordata > Mammalia > Primates > Cebidae > Sapajus > Sapajus apella. The sequence goes on along the minus strand of NW_022437043.1, from coordinate 6,096,192 downwards.
AGGCAGGAGAATTGCCTGAACCCGGGAGGCGGAGATTGCGGTGAGCCGAGATCGCGCCATTGCACTCCAGCCTGGGTAACATGAGTGAAACTCCGTCTCAAAAAAAAAAAAAAAAAACTTTTTTGTGTAATAGTGTTAGAGACCAGGGTCTGATTCTGTGCTGTGCAATCCCAAGGAAGTCCAGGAAGTCCTGGCCCTAAATGTTGGGCCTCAGTTTCCTGGTTCTGAAGAGAGGGGCCAGTCAGCACAATCGTATATGAGGAATAGGAAAGTTTATTTCTGGGGTATTGGAAAGATTAATGGACAGCTCCTGGGGTGCAAGGCTGGGTGACATTTGCAGACACTTTATTTATTTTTTAGTAGAGACGCAGTCTTGCTATGTTTGTCAGGCTGGTCTTGAACTCCTGACCTCAAGCAATCCTTCTGCCTTGGCCTCCCAAGGTGCTGAAATTACAGGCACGAGCCACCACGCCTGGCTGAGTGTGTTATTTTGAGCAAGTTATTTCCCCCAGCTCAGCATTAATTTCTTCATCTAAGACATGCATCTGTTCTCCTGGAATCAGAATCCCAGAGGTACCTCGAGGGACACACTCTCCAGACTAGATGTTGTTTTTATTCTTTTTTTTTTTTTTTTTTTTGAGACGGAGTTTCCCTCTTGTTACCCAGGCTGGAGTGCAATGGCGCAATCTCGGCTCACCGCAACCTCTGCCTCCCGGGTTCAGGCAATTCTCCTGCCCCAGCCTCCTGAGTCGCTAGGATTACAGGCACGCGCCACCATGCCCAGCTAATTTTTTGTATTTTTAGTAGAGACGGGGTTTCACCATGTTGACCAGGATGGTCTCGATCTCTTGACCTCGTGATCCACCCGCCTCGGCCTCCCACAGTGCTGGGATTACAGGCTTGAGCCACCGCACCCGGCCTTGTTTTTATTCTTATCTCATTTGAAGTGAGGGAGAATCATAATTGGGTGGCGAGGGAGGATTCAACCCAAGGGCCTGCCTGCTCGCTCTGCCCACACAGGGCCCCTCAAAACTAAGGAAAGAGCACCCTCCTTCAGTCCAGGTTGCTGAGGGTGTGAGTGAATAGTGGAAAGGATGAAACATACTCTTCCCAGTGATGAGTATGTGCTGCCAACTCTGTGAGGACACATCTGAGTTTCTGAAACAAGACAAACCTGGTTCTGCCTCAGCACCTTTGCACTTGCTATTCCCCCTGTTGTCAATGTCCTTCACTTGGTGCTTCATATACCTGGCTTCTTGTCATTCAGGTCCCAGCTCAAGTGTTATGTCTTCAAAGAAGCCAGAAGCCCACCATCATCTGCCACTATATAACCTCCTTCATAGCTTCATAGCTCTCACATCTCTCTGAAATTGTCTTTTTTTTTTTTTTTTTTTGGATACGGAGTTTTGCTCTTGTTGCCCAGGCTGGTGTGCAATGGCACGACCTCCACCTCCTGGCTTCAAGCAATTCTCCTGCCTCAGCCTCCTGAGTGTCAGGGATTACAGGCATGTGCCACCACACCCAGCTAATTTCTTTTACTTAGATGGGGTTTCTCCATGTTGGTCAGACTGGTCTGGAACTCCCAACCTCGGGTGATCTACCTGCCTTGGCCTCCCAAAGTGCTGGGATTACAGGTGTGAGCCACCGCACCTGGACTTTTTATTTATTTATTTATTTATTTTTATTTTTTTTTTTGAGACGGAGTTTTGCTCTTGTTACCCAGGCTGGAGTGCAATGGCGTGATCTCGGCTCACCGCAACCTCCGCCTCCTGGGTTCAGGCAATTCTCCTGCCTCAGCCTCCCGAGTAACCGGGACTACAGGCACGCGCCACCATGCCCAGCTAATTTTTTGTATTTTTAGTAGAGACGGGGTTTCACCGTGTTGACCAGGATGGTCTCGATCTCTTGACCTCGTGATCCACCCGCCTCGGCCTCCCAAAGTGCTGGGATTACAGGCGTGAGCCACCGCGCCCGGCTTTTTTTTTTTTTAAATAAGGTCTCACTGTCATCCCAGCTAGAGTGCGGTGGCAAAATCATGGCTCCCTGCAGCCCTGACCTCCTGGGTTCAAGTGATCCTCCCACCTCAGCATCCCAAGTAGTTGGGACTACAGACATGAGCCACCATACCCAGCTATTTTTTTCAATTTTTTGTAGAGAGGAGGATTCTCTATGTTGCCCAGGCTGGTCTCAAACTCATAGGCTCAAGTAACCCACCCGCTTCAGCCTCCCAAAGTGCTGGGACTACAGGCACGATCTACCATGTCTGTCCTGAAATGGGTTTTGTTGTTGTTGTCGTTGTTGTTGTTGTTGTTTGTTGTTGTTGTTTGAGACGAAGTTTTGCTCTGTCACTCAGGCTGGAGTGCAGTGGCACGATCTTGGCTCATTGCTGCAACATCCACCTCCCAGGTTCAAGCAATTCTCCTTGCCTCAGCCTCCCAAGTAGCTGGGATTACAGGCACCTGCCACCATGCCCAGCTAATTTTTGTATTTTTAGTAGAGATGGGGTTTCTCCATGTTGGTCAGGCTGGTCTCAAACTCTCAACCTCAGGTGATCTGCCAGCCTCGGCCTCCCAAGGTGCTGGGATTACAAGTGTGAGCCACTGCGCCCAGCCTGGTTTCTTGTTTATTCATTTTCTTGTCTTTTTTGTCTGACATCTGTTTACCCTCAGCTACACAAAGATAGAAATTTTATGTCTTGTTCCTCCAGCATCTCCACAGTACCTAGCACAGTGCAATGTATACAGTTGGGGTTCAATGAATACTTGTCAATGCAGGTGAAATTAAGAGGACAGTCTTGGAAATCAGGCCTTGATTAAATCTTGCTTTGACCGTCTTCTTTCAAGCTATCTGCGCTCCCTGGGCCTCACTTTCCTCCTCTGTGAAACGGACATATTTGGATCATTGAGTGGATGTGCAACTACTGTAGATGAAAATAAATATTGCAATAAAGCCAGTAGCAAAGATAAAACTAAGTACATGCTGGCTGGGGTTACTATTATTAGTCCCCTGGGTGGGACTGTATTTATAGGACTGGGGCTCTTGAGCCCTTTGCTGACTTCTGAAGAACCACACCTCTACCAGGCTCTGAGTCAGGGGTAGCTGGAAGCCACCCTGGCACACTCTCCCACAATGTCTATCTGCAGCTCTAACCACTCAGTGTTCACCTCTTCACCCTCCAGCTCCCAGCTCTCGCAACTTGTCTTCACTGTTCCTCTTTCCCCTACAAGGCCACCTGGACTCTCGAATTTGGGTCCTTTAATTTCTTTATTTTCTTTTTTCCTTTCTCTTTTCTTTTATTTTTATTTATTTATTTGACACAGAGTTTCAGTCTTATTACCCAGGCTGAAGTGCAATGGTGCTAATCTTGGCTCACAACAACCTCTGCTTCCCAGGTTCAAGCTATTCTGCCTCAGCCTCCCGAGTAGCTGGGACTACAGGCGCATGTCACCACCCCTGGCTAATTTTTGTATTTTTAGTAGAGACGGGGTTTCTCCATGTTGGTCGACCTCAGGTGATCCGCCAGCCTCGGCCTCCCAAAGTGCTGGGATTATGGGGGTGAGCCACCGCGCCCCACCAGGTCCTTTAATTTCTTTCTTCCTTCCGCGTCTTCTCCCCACAGGAGCAAAAGTTGCCCATTCCGTCAGACCACAGCTTCCCTCCTGGGGGGGATGGGGCCGAGTGCTCAGGATGTGGTGACAGCGGAGGTGACTGGACATTTCTGTCCTCTGCCAGCGCCTTCCTCGCGGCTACACCGGTTGGAGTCCCGCTGGCCATATAAGCCCTGGCTGTGGGGCTCTGTTCCCAGGGTGAAGGAAACTCTGGGCCTCTCCCAGGGCCAGGAACGCCCAGTGTGTGGCGTGTGCACACAAGCCCGGCTGCAGTTCTTCACCATGTACGGAAAATAGGGGCACGGCCCAAAGGTTCTAACAGCCTTTTTTAGCCCGGCCCGCCCGGGGGCGCTGACTCACACCTTCCCTGCTCCGCCCCAAAGGGGGCTCCAGGTCCCCAGCTGGTGCCCGGAGAGTGGTAGCCTAGGTGCCAGCAAAAGCTGGCCGACTAGGCCGGAAGTGGGAGACCACAGGCCCCTGGCGAAGGAAGCCGCCCTGCTTCACCCTGCTGCTATCCCGACGTCAGCTGAGGGTCTGGATGATTCCGAGCCAGGACTGTGGGTACACTGGTGTAGTCCCGCCACGACAGGCCCACCATGCCATGCACAATAATTTATGTGTGAGCCCCTGCACACCTCCAAAAAGGTGAAATGAATGAATAAGGAGAGGAGCAGGGGACGGTAAAGAGAAAAAGAATGGGGAGAAAGCACACCGGGCTGAGAACAGGCAGGCAGAAGCAAAGAACTGTGTGCAAGCAGGAAACCAGCTGCACGAAGCACGTCAGCGATTACTCTAAACAGGATCGACCCACTCGCTCCTTTACAGAGTGCTCTGAGCAGCCCTACCCCGCCTCGAGCACCTGGCAAGCCAAGACCGGATCGAACCATTTTATTACACACACACACCCCCGCCAGCCCCAGAACCAGAAGTTCAGGCTGGCCGGGCTGGAAGGGTTGTACCACTGACGCTGCGAGGGGAGTGCGGGCAGAGCCACTGCGCAGCGGGAGGGGGGACCAGACCAAGTGGAAGATCTGGGGAGGTGCCAAGAGCGGGGCTGCCAGAAGCGCCGGATCCAGGTTGGGCGGTAATTAGTGAGCCCCGAGCTGTCAGAGGTAGGTTCAGTGCCTCCGCCTTCCGGCTGCCATCTCCTGAGCGAGCTGCGCTGCCCCCCGGACCCCTAGGGCCCGCGAGAGCCGTTCCTCGCTGGGCACTAGCCAGGGACCCGGGGAACCAGGGATCTGATCATTGGGATCCTCAGTGAGGCGCTCAGGAGGAGAAACCTTGGGGCCACCGGCGGCTGACTCTGGACTAGGCTCCGGGCTGCCCCGGGTCTTCTTGAGTGTCGTCCGGGATGGAGGGTGCTGAACTGGGGAAGTACTGCTGCTGCGAGACCCCATCACCTCCGGCCCTCCAGGATCTGCGCTGCGATCTGGCAATGGCGGGGCTACGGGTTAGATTGGGTGGTGAAGTAGGGAAGGGAAATCAGGGCTTTTGGCCGGGGGTGGACAGAATAACCCAAAGGCTGCGGGAGACTAAGAACTTGGCCCTTAGAAAAATCTCCTCTCGAGGCCTTCTGGGGCCAGCACAGCCCCTCACAACCCCAGCACCTCCTTTCCCAAGACCCCTCCCCTCCTGGATCCAGAACATGGCCCTCAGAAATCATTTCCCACAGTCTCCAAAGGAAATCAAGCACCTCTCATCTAGGATCCCCTACTCTCTCCTCTCATCCCACCTCCCTTGACTCCCAAATCACCGACTCTGTTTTTCAGCACTAGACCCGATACCCTCTGGATCTCCTTTCCATTTCCTCCCATTTCTGCCTTCCCCTCTGAGAACTAAGACCCTTCCTTCCAAACACTTGCTTTTATCCCAGACCCCTTCCCTTCTCTCCCCGCAGTACCTGGAAAGCCCATCCTCTGAAATCCCTATCCTTGGGACTGACACCCCTCCCTGCCCCTGCTTTATTCCTATCCTGGGACCCTGTACCCCTCCCTGCTCCTACTTGTGAGAATACCATGACCTCTTGCAGACTCTCCCCACAGAGACCACCAAACCCTTCCTACCCAGAATCTCAGCCTCTCCGCTCTGTGAACCTCTCCTTCTCCTCACTGATCTCTGACTTCTCTCCCTTGGGAAACCCACCAACTCCTTTTTGGGGCTCTCCCACCCCTCGAGTCTTGCCAGGGTGGGTCTCTAGAGGCCGATGAAGCACCAGGTGGAGCTGAGGGCCTCCAGCTCGGATCCGCTCCACAGCCTGGGCATGGGTGAGGCCCTGCGTTGACTCTCCGTTGATGTGGAGCACTAGGTCCCCGACCTGCAAGAGTGCAAGGCAGTAGTGTTGGAAAGGCAAAATGAGAGCATCCCAACAAAGGGAGGGATAGCACCTACCAGTGGAAGGGGCTTCAGGGCTCACCTCCAAACGACCACAGCGCTGTGCCGGGCCATCCTTCAGCAGCCCCCGGACGGACAGCGGAGCATCCCCAACCACATCCCGGCCCCCACCTAAGGTGAGGCCAAAGCCTGCGTGACCGCGGACCAGCTCCACAGAGAAATGACCAGAGGCCTGGGAGGGCTTTGGAGCACTACGTGCCTTACCCTGGATCACTTGCGGAGGCTTGTTACATGTCTCTAACCGACGGTGCTGGAATAAAGGACACGGGTGTACATAGATTGCCCCGAGGCATGTGGCCTCTAATAGAAGGATGAGTTGGTACCTGGGGCCGGTGATCCACAATAGTGGCATGAGGCAGGCGACTGTCTGTGACCTCTATGTCTGCAGAGTCCAACACGCTAACAACTGGGGAAGAAAAGTGGTGGAAAGGGCTGTGGGGGGACATGCCATGGAAACTACCTAGGACCTGCTCCCTGAGTTAACATTCCAACCTTATCTATTTGCCTAGCCCCTGCAGCTCATTTACAAACTGGCCCACCATTTCACTAGGCACCATCCCCTCAAGTAATCTTTTAAAGGCTCTCAGCCCAAACAAATAACTATTCGGACCCCACCTTCTTAACAAACAATCCTGGGCTCACCCATGTGAATAATCTTCCAGGCCTTCCTATCTCCCTCTAACAACACGCAGAACACATTCCTCAAATAACACCATTCGGCCCACCCTGAAGGGTACTACTCCAAAATTTGGTTCCCAAACCTTCCAGAGCACGCCCTCTAATTAGCCTCTAACTCTCATCCCATTCCTGACATCTCAAGCCCCGCCCCTATGGGCCTATAGGCTCTACCCCCGTGACTCACATTTCAGGCCTGCCCCTTCGCTGCATGCCCGCCCCCAGCACGCTCCAGGCCCCACCTCCTCGGAAAGGACCCTCCAAGCCCCATCGGCCAGAACAGGGATCCAGCCCCGCACTCTCACTTTTTTTTTCTTTTTTTATTTTCTTTCTCTTTTTTTACTCCTTCTAGACTTCAGAAGACAGCCCCGCACTCTCAACTAATCTGGCCCTCGCCTACTGCGATAACCCTCAAGGAATATTCTAGGATAAGCCCAAGGCTCCACCCACTCGAAGCACCCTCCGAGCCCCGCCCCACCAATCGCACCCCTTGGCTCCACCCAAGACAGGGCAGTAGCTGCAGATCCCCGGGGCCTGCCCCTCTGAACCCAGCTCCTCTCCGAACACGCACCCTCCTTGGGGCGCAGGCGCAATGTGGCACCTGCCCTGCGTACCAACGCCGCCACGTCGCCCGCAGCTCGCGCCGCCAGGGGGCGCGCGTCCAGCCGCGCCAGGAGCCGTCGGGCGCTGGCGCCCGCCGGCTGAGAGGTTCCGCGGCCTGCACGGGAGAAGGGGACAGGTTAGCGTCAACCTTCGGCCTCGGCCCACCCCCACGCCCTCAGGATACCCGGGGATCCCTGGCCACTCTCTCAATAGTTCCGGAGGTCGCCGCTGTCCCTCCCCTCACCCGATCCCCAACCAACGCGGGTAGCCGGTGCACCCCGCCTGCCCTCACGGTGTCCCTGGAGATTGCTGTTTGACTGTAATAGTATTGGACACCTCTTAACACCCTGTGAGGTCCTCGACTGCCCCCTAATCACCCTGGACGCCCAACTCTTCGCCCACGGTATCTTCGGGGACCCCGTTTCCCCCAGATATTCTGGGAGAACATGACCTGACCCCGTAGCCTTGGGTCCCCCAATTCCCACTCTAGGTATCCTAGGCAACCTCTGCTATCCCCATGAATTTCCTCCGAAGGCCCCTTCCCCCATGACCCATGTACCTCCAGATTCCCCCTCCACAGGTCCCCAGGGACCCCCAGCTCCCCTACCCTCATTTCACTACAGACCCTGAGAGCTCAGGTGTCCCCAGTGACCACGGACAGACCCCTCCCCGCACGTCTGCACATCTCCCTGGAGACTCCTGAGAGCCCCTCCCTTGCTCTGGTACGCGGCCCTTTCGCTCGGGTGTGGGGGTGTATAGGGGACGTCAAGTCCAGCCTCCATCGCTGGGCCCCTGCCCCCTGCCACAGCCACTTGGGCTCCAGAGCAGCTCTGTTTACCACCTGTCAGAAGAAAAAAATGTGGAGCAGATAGGCGGGACGAGGGTGGCTGTGACTCGCCCTGTCCTTCCCCAGCACCCCCAATCCCTGTACCTCCTCTGCTCCCCCTAGGGTCCGCGGCGCCCCCTGTGCGCGGCTCCATGGCCAGTAGTCGCCGAGTAGACGCAGGGCAGCCAGCGACGAGTTTTGAGCGCTGCGGCGCTCTCACCTGGCGGCCTGCCCAGGCCCTGGAGGCTGAGGCTGGCTGGTCCCGTGCCTAGCTCCTGGACCCGCGCGGTGACCTACCTGGCGGCCAGCAAGGAGGCCAGGCTGTGGGAGCCAGCAGGAGTGCTTGGCCTCAGGCTGATGCAGGCTCCGCGCTCTGTTAACTAAAGGTCCTAGTTAGAATTTAAAAGTCAGACCATACCAACTGTTGCTGAAGATATGGAGGAAATGGAACTCCTATACCACAAGTGGAAATGTAAAATGATGTTGCAACTTTAGAAAACAGTTTGGTAGTGTCTTTAAAAGTTTAACGTGGCCGGGCATGGTGGCTCACGCCTGTAATCCAAGCACTTTGGAGGCCAAGGTGGGCAGATCACCTGAGGTCGGGAGTTCAAGACCAGCCTGATCAACATGGTAAAACCCCGTCTTAAAAAAAAAAAAAAAAAGTTAAACATACATGGCCAGGCACAGCGACTCATGCCTATAACCCCAGCGCTTTGGGAGGCCGAGGCCAGGGAATCACCTGAGGTCAGGAGTTCGAGACCAGCCTGACCAACATGGAGAAAACCCGTGTCTACTAAAAATACAAAATTAGCCAAGTGTGGTGGCATGTGCCTGTAATCCCAGCTACTCAGGAGGCTGAGGCAGGAGAATCACTTGAACCCAGGAGGCAGAGGTTGCAGTGAGCCGAGATCTCATCACTGCACTCCAGCCTGGGCAACAAGATCGAAACTCTGTCTAAAAAAAAAAAAAGTTAAATGTAGGTGTACGTATGAGCCAGCCATTCCACTCATGAGTCTTTATCTAAAAGAAAGCATACATCTACACAGCCTTGTGTTACAAATGTTCATAGCCACCTTCATTTCTTGTTTTATTCATTTAGAACTACTGTAACAAAATATCGTAGACAAGGTGGCTTAAACAACATGTTTCTCACAGTTCTGGAAGCTGGAAAGTCCAAGATCAAGGTGGCAGCCAATTTGGTTCCTGGTGAGGTCTCTCCTTTTGGCTTGCAGATACCAAATTTCTGTGTCCTCACATGGAATTAAGAGAATGAAGAGAGTAAAGGGGTGAGAGAGAGCGAGACACACAGAGGCAGAGATTGCTCTCTTTTGTTTCTTATAAGGTTACAGTCCTAGCTGATTAGGCCTCCACCTTAATGCCTCATTTTGCCTTAATTTCCTCCTAACGAAGCTATCTTCAGATACAGTCACATTGGAGGTTAGGGCTTTAACATATATATTTATGGGTGGACACAATCCAGTCCATAATATTTGTTAATATCCAAAAACTGGAAATAACCCAAATGCCCATTAATAGTTGAATAAGGCCAGGCATGGTGGCTCAGGCCTGTAATCCCAGCACTTTGGGAGGCAGAGGAGGGCAGATCACGAGATCAGGCATTTGAGACCAGCCTGGCCAACATAGTGAAACCCCGTGTCTACTAAAAATACAAAAAAAATTAGACTGGTGTAATGGCGGGCGCCTGTAATCCCACCTACTCGGGAGGCCGAGGCAGGAGAATTGCTTGAACATGGTGGAAGTTGTAGTGAGCCAAGATCAAGCCACCCCACACTCCAGCCCAGGCGACAATGTGAAACTCCACCTCCCCAAAAAAAAAAAAAAAAAAATAGTTGAATGAGGCCAGGCCAGGCCCAGTGGCTCATGCCTATAATCACAGCACTTTGGGAGGCCGAGGTAGGAGGATCGCTTGAACTCAGGAGTTGGAGACCAACCTGGGCAACATAGTAAAACATTGTCTCTATTGTGAAAGCATAGGAACATTTTCTCCATTTTAAAAATGCTAATGCCTGTAATCCTAGCCCTTTGGGAGGGTGAAGGTGGAGGCAGGAGGATTACTTGAGCCCAGGAGTTCAAGACCAGCCTAGGCAATATAATGAGATCCCATTTCTTGCCAGGTGCAGTGGCATGTGCCTGTAGTCCCAGCTACTCGGAAGGCTGAGGTGGGAGGATCACTTGAGCCCAGGAGTTCTGGGCTGTAGTGCACTATGCCGATCCGGTGTCCACACTAAGTTCTGCATCAATATGGTGACCTGGGAGTGGGGGACCACCAGGTTGCCTACTGAGGGGTGAACCAGCCCAGATCGGAAACGGAGCAGGTCAAAACTCCCGGGCTGATCAGTAGTGGGATCGAGCCTGTGAATAGCCACTGTACTCCAGCCTGGGCAACATAGCGAGACTCCATCTTTAAAGAAAAAGAAAAAAAAGAAAAGAAAAAAGAAGACCTCATTTCTTAAAAAGAAAACAATTTTGAAAGAAACAAATAGGTGAATGAATTAACAAACTGTGGTATATTCATACAGGGGAATACAACTCAGCAGTGAAAAACAATGAAGGATTTGGATAGATCTCAAGAATAATTATGGTAAAAGAAGCCAGACCCACTCTCCAAAAAAGCACATGCTGTATGATTTCATTTATATAAAAATCTAATAAAATGCAAACTGATGTACAGTGACAGAAAGTGGATAAGTGGTTGCCTGGGGGGAGGGGGCCAAAAGGTCAGGAAAGAGAAAATACAAAGGTCAAGAGAAAACTTTTGGCAGAAATGGTTATGCTCCGTATTTCTTTTTTTCTTTTTCTTTTTTTATCAACACCTCCTGAGCACTATTTTTTTTTTTTTTAAGTGACAGGGTCATATTTTGTCACGAAGGCTGGATTGCAGTGGCACAATCATAGCTCACTGTAACCTCAAACTCCTGTGCTCAAGGGATCCTCCGGAGTAGATAGGACTACAAATATGTGCCACCATGCCCTGGAAATTTTTTACATTTTTGTAGAGACATGGTGAAACCTCGTCTCACCATGAGATAAAAATTAGCTGGGTGTGGTGGTGGGTGCCTGTAATCCCAGCTATTTGGGAGGCCGACGCAGGAGAATCACTTGAAGCTGGGAGGTGCAAGTTGCAGTGAGTTGAGATCATGCCACTGCACTCCAGCCTAAGCAACAGAGTAAGACTCCATCTGAAAAAAAAATACATGCCTAAGGATGTCCTTGGATCCCTTCATTCCTTCATGACTCCCCAAGCCTGAATGCCTCCCAGCCTGGAAGCAGTTCCCCATCCCCAGACCCTCGAGCCTCCCATCCAGTTGGCAACTCCCTGATTCATGTCAATAGGTTCTGTGTAGTGTTTGGATGCCTCCCCTCACCGTCTATCTGTCCCCAGCCCTTGGAATCTACAAGACCCCTCCATCCATGGAGCTACAGAGCCTCAAGCTCTCCTTCACAGTGTGCAAGCACCTGACTCTCCCATCCACAGGTTCTTAAAACCTGGAGCCCCAGATTGGAAGCTGCCCTCTCCAGATTTAGGTGCTGGAAGTCTCAACAAGAACTGGGAGAAGCAGTGAAGGAGGTCCGGGTATCCTCTCTCAGACAAGGTCAGGTCAGATGTGGAAGAGGCAGGGGATTGCAGGTGGAATGAAAGCAGGAACTGTTCAGCCCCTTTCACCTACGAGAACATCGGGCCTCTGAAAGGTGAACCAGAGAGGCTACACAACCAGCCAGAAAGGACATTAGGACACAGTGTGTCCACATCCCGTAGTGAAATAGTCACCGACCAAGTGAGTGTTGTAGGTAAGCTGCCTGAAACTGGCGTTGTTGGCTTGCTGCAGGAAGCTGGGCAGGTTACTGAGCCTCTCAGACCCTCAGTTTCTTCTTTGGTAAAGTAAAGGCCCCCTCTCACAGCAATCCCATTCCTCCTCCCACCACAGTCACACTGTGTCAGAATGCTTCCTGCTTAGGAGGGGTGGGGGTGGGGCCCCAGGATGCTGGATAGGTGTTCACTGAGAGAGCTGACACCAGCAGGGCCGAAATTCCGGGGGCAGGGGCAAGGACTGGGGCTGAGAGAATAGTGCTTGTGTCACTGAGGCTGCTGGCAGGGCTGGGGGTGTCAAGAGGATGCAGACATGAGGGAGGAACTCCAGCCACTGCATTGTCTGACACCTCAATGTACACCTTATGTTTCCAGACACTCCCCCTTTTTTTTTTTTTGAGACAGAGTTTCACTCTTGTTACCCAGGTTGGAGTGCAATGGTGCGATCTCAGCTCACCGCAACCTCCGCCTCCTAGGTTCAGGCAATTCTCCTGCCTCAGCCTCCTGAGTAGCTGGGATTACAGGCACGCGCCACCATGCCCAGCTAATTTTTTGTAGTTTTAGTAGAGACGGGGTGTCACCATGTTGACCAGGATGGTCTCGATCTCTTGACCTCGTGATCCACCCGCCTCGGCCTCCCAAAGTGCTGGGATTACAGGTGTGAGCCACCGTGCCCGGCCTTTTTCTTTCTTTTTTAAATTTTATTTATTTATTTATTTATTTTTGAGACAGAATGTTGCTCTGTCGCCAGGCTGGAGTGCAGTGGCACGACCTCAGCTCACTGCAACCTTCATGTCCCGGGTTCAAGTGATTCTCCTGCCTCAGGCTCCCAAGTAGCTGGGACTACAGGCACGCACCACCATACCCAGCTAATTTTTGTACTTTTAGTGGAGATGGGGTTTCACCATGTTGGCCAGGATGGTCTTGATCTCTTGACCTCGTGATCTGCCTGCCTTGGCCTCCCAAAGTGCTGGGATTACAGGCCTGAGCCACCACGCCTGGCCAGACACTCCTCTTTTCAAACAGAAGGGGCCTGGTTCCTCCACTGACATCCGCTAGTGTCCCATCCAACTCCAGTGCATTCAGAGCCTCCTCAATTCTGGGCCCCACTTCCTGTCCATTCTCCAAGGGACCTACTCTCTCCAATTTTTGTTTGTTTGTTTGTTTTTATTTTTTTAGAGGGAATCTTGCTCTGTCACCCAGGCTGGAGTGCAGTGGCACGATCTCAGCTCACTTCAACATCTGCCTCCCAGGTTCAAGCGATTCTCCTGCCCCAGCCTCCCGAGTGGCTAGGATTATGGGCACCAACTACCATGCCTGGCTAACGGAGTTTTGCTCTTGTTGCCCAGGCTGGAGTGCAATGGCGCGATCTCGGCTCACCGAAACCTTCCCTCCTGGTTCAAGTGATTCTCCTGGCTCAACCTCCCAAGTAGCTGGGATTACAGGCATGCGCCACCATGCCTGGCTAATTTTGTATTTTTAGTAGAGATGGGGTTTCTCCATGTTGGTCAGGCTGATCTCAAACTCCCAACCTCAGTTGATCCACCCGCCTCGACCTCCCAAAGTGCTGGGATTACAGCTGTGAGCCACAGCGCCTGGCCATTTTTATAATCTTAGTAGAGATGGGGTTTCGCCGTGTTGGCCAGGCTGGTCCCAAACTCCTGGCCTCAAGTGATCCACTTGCCTTGGACTCCCAAAGTACTGGGATTACAGGCGTAAGCCACTGTGCCCTGCCGGTCCTCCCCAATTTTCGAGTCCCACAACCTCATAATACTCAGAGCACCAAAACCATTCTTTGATTCCAAAAGCTGCAAGGGTACTCAGTCCCACCACACATTTCCAGTTTCCCAATTGGGACAGTGGGAGGTAAACTTTCCCTGCAAATAAACTGAGTGCCTACTATGTGCAAAGCTCTGGTGGAGATTTCGAGTTCTGCATCCCTGTTTTTAGTTGTCAGAGTTCAGCCAGACAGTACCCTAATTTCTCTGGACTCGGCTTCCCCTTCTTATGCTGGAATAACAACATCCTGGGGTGGAAAAAGGAGCCAGCCCAGCGTCCTCAGCTAACGGAGCCAGGCTTCCTTGCTGACCTCCTTTCGGCCACCCTGCAGATCCAGGAACCAGGCACAGGACCCGCCAGCCTCAGTTTCCAGGGTCTAAGCGGGTTGCCAGGTGAACACGCCCCAGCAGTCAAAATTCCTTGCTGGCTGCCCTGCGTCCACCCGGCCCACTACTGGCCATGGGTCCGCGCACAGGGTGCGTCACGGACCCTAGGGGGAGCAGAGGAGGTACAGGGATTGGGGGTGTTGGGGAAGTACAGTCGCTGCCACCCTCTTCCCTCCTGTCCACTCCACACTTTTTCCTTCTGACAGGTGGTAAACAGAGCTGCTCTGGAGCCCAAGTGGCGGTGACAGGGGGCAGGGGCCCAGCGATGGAGGCTGGGCTTGAGGTCCCCTACCCACACCTACACCAGAGCGAAACGCCTGCACACCAGAGCAGGGAAGGGGCTCTCAGGAGTCTCCAGGGAGATGTGCAGATGTGCGGGGAGGGGTCTGTCCGTGGTCACTGGGGACATCTGGGCACTCAGGGTCTGTAGTGAACTGGGAGTAGGGGAGCTGGGGGTCCCTGGGGACCTGTGGAGGGGGAATCTGGAGGCACATGGGTCATGGGGGGAACGGGCCTCCTGAGGGAATTCATGGGGATAGCAGGGGTTGCCTAGGATACCTAGAGTGGGAATTGGGGGTCCCAGGGCTACCGGGTCAGGCCGGGTTCTCCCAGGATATCTGGGGGAAACGTTCCCCGGAGATGTCATGGACGAAGAGTTGGGCGTCCAGGGTGATTAGGGGGCAGTCGAGGACCTCACGGGATGTTCGGAGGTGTCCAGGACTATTGCAGTCAAACAGCGGTCCCCAGGGACACCGTGAGGGCAGGCGGGGGTGCACCGGCTACCCGCGTTGGTTGGGGATCGGGTGAGGGGAGGGACAGCGGCGACTCCGGAACTATCGAGGGAATGGCCAGGGGTCGCCCAGTGTCCTGAGGGGCATTTCTAGGTCTTCGGGCGTCCGGAAGTGTAGGGGTTGGCCGAGGCCAAGGGTCGGCTTTGACCTGTTCCCCTCTCCTGCGCAGGCCGCGGGCCACAGCGCCTGGCAGCTCTTGGCGCGGCTGGACTCGCGCCCCCAGGCGGCGCGGGCGGCGGTGCTACGCAGAGCAGGGCGCTACATTGCGCCTGCGCCCCAAGGAGGGAACGTGACAGGTGCAGGGCAGGGCCTCCCGTGGGACGGGTTCGGAGACGAGCTGGGTTCAGAAGGGTAGGCCCGTGGGATCAGCAGCTACTGCCCTGCATTGGATGGGGCCAGGAGGTGTGATTTGGGAGGGCAGGGCTCGGAAAGTGCTTCGAGTGGGTGGAGCCTTGGGGTTATCTTAGAATATTCATTGAGGGTTATCGCAGTACGCAGGGACCAGATTAGTTGAGAGTGCGGGGCAGGATCCCTGTTCTGGCCGGCGGGGATTCGAGAATTCCTTTCCGAGGAGGCGGGGCCTGGAAAGTGCTGGGGACGGGCTTGCAGCGAAGGGGCAGGCCTGAAATGTGAGTCACGGGGATGGAGGCTACAGGCCCATGGGGGCGGGGCTTGCGATGTCAAGAATGGGATGAGGGTTAGAGGCTAATTAAATGGTGTGCTCTGGAGGGTTCAGGAGCCAAATTTTGGAGTAGCACCCTCCAGGGAGGGCCGAATGGAGTTTGCGTGTGTGTGTGACCATATTTGGAGATAATCCTAAAGGTGTTATTTGAGAAATGTTTTCTGCCGGTTATTAGAGGGAGATAGGAAGGTAAAGTCTGGAGGTATTGAAATGCCCGGGCCCAGGATTATTTAAGGAGATGGAGCTTTGGGGATTACTTGAGATGAGGGTGCAGAGACTGTTTGGGCGTGGCTCCAAGTTCCAGGAGCTGCGGCTAGAAAGTGAACGTAAGGGGCGGGGCTGAGACAGTTTCTTTTGAGAGTCCCTAACCACTTTCTCCACCTCTTCCATCCCCTAGCCTTTATCTTTCTGGACTGTAAGGACAATAATTTCATGAATAGTCGCCTGTCCCACAGGCCCCCTTGCCTTCCATGCAGAGGTTCTATCATGGCAAATACAGCCAGGCGTGAAAAACCTTTGGTACTTTTCGGGAGCTGTGAACAGTAAGTGGCTCTGGAGACTGTATTAATGAACCTTGGGGGCGGGAGGCTTGCAAGGATATGGGGAAGAATGGAAGGTGAAGAAGGGCAGTGGACAGAGCTAGGCTGAAAACACAGCGCAAGCCCTGAGCCAATATGGAGAATTGGGTAAGACTCCAAACTCTGGCGCTAGGCAGCCTGGGTTCAAGTCTGACTGTTACTACCACCTTCGTCACCTTCAGTATGTTAAGTTCTTTGTGAAAAGCTTAGCTGCAGCCATACAAAACAATGAGATCATGTCCTTTGCAGAGACATAGGTGAAGCTGGAGATCATTATCTTTTGCAAACTGACACAGGAACAGAAAACCAAATACCGCATGTTCTCAGTATAAGTGGGAGCTAAATGATGAGAACACATGAACACATGAGGAGAACAATACACACTGGGGCCTACTGGAGGTTGGAGGGTGGGAGGAGGGAGAGGATCAGGAAAAATAACTAACAGTTACCAGACTTAATACCTGGGAGATGAAATAATCTGTACAACAAACCCCCATCACACACGTTTATCTATATAACAAAACTGCACATATACCCCTGAACTTTTTTTTCTTTTTTTTTTTTATGATACGCAGTCTCGCTCTGTCACCCAGGCTGGAATGCAGTGGCGCAATTTCCGTTCACTGCAACCTTCGCCACCCAGGTTCAAGTGATTCTCCTGCCTTGGCCTCCTGAGTAGCTGGGACTACAGGCACCTGCCACCACACCAGGCTAATATTTGTATTTTTAGTAGAGACGGTGTTTCATCAGGTTGTCATGCTGGTCTCAAACTCCTGACCTCGTGATCCACCCACCTCAGCTTCCCAAATTGCTGGGATTACAGGTGTGAGCCACCACCCCTGGCCATAAATTCAGAACATTTTTGTCCCCCTAAAAGACACCCCATGCCAGTTGCAGTGGCTCACACCTGTAATCCCAACACTTTAGGAGGCTGAAGCAGGAGGATCACTTGACCCAGGAGTTTCAAATGAGCCTGGGCAACATAGTGAGACCCTGTCTCTCCTAAAAATAAAATAAAAAAGTAGCTTGACATGATGGCCAACACCTGTAGTCTAGCTACTTCAGGGGTTGAGGAAGAAGGATCACTTGAACAGGAGAGGTGGATGAGCCCTGATCTCGACAATTCATTCCAGGCTAGACGACAGAGCAAGACCTTATCTCAATAAGTGAGTGAATGGGCGGGGAGTGAAGGCTCATGCCTGTAATCCCAGCACTTTGGGAGGCCGAGGCAGGCAGATCATGAGGTCAGGAGTTCGAGACCAGCCTGGCCAAAATAGTGAAACCCCTGTCTCTACTAAAAATACAAAACTTAGCCAGGCATGGTGGCAGGTGCCTGTAGTCCCAGCTACTCGGGAGGCCGAGGCAGGAGAATCACTTGAACCCGGGAGGCAGGGTTGCAGTGAGCCAAGATCATACCACTGCACTGCAGCCTGGGCAACAGAGTGAGACTCTGTCTCAAAAATAAAATAAAATAAAAGAGAATGGATAAATTAGTAAACAAATAAATCCCTATAGCCTTTTTTTAGAGAGATGGAATCTTGCCATGTTGCCCACGCTGGAGTGCAGTGGCTATTCACAGTCGTGATCCCACTACTGATCAGCACAGGAGTTTTGACCTGCTGTGTTTCCGGTCTGGGTAGATTCACCCCCTCCTTAGGCAATCTGGTGGTCCCTGGCTCTGAAGGTCACCATACTGATGCCAAAGTTAGTGTGTACACCCAATCGGCATAGCACACTACAGCCCAGAACTCCTGGACTCAAGCAATCCTCCTGCCTCAGACTGCTGAGTAGCTGGGACTGCAGGCATGGCCACAGCACCTGCTCCAAACCTTTAGCTCTACTCCTCCAGCCCTTGGCAACCATCAACACACTATTTCTATGGATATGCTTATTCTCATTTCCTAAAAATTGAATCATACCATATGTGGTCTTTTGTGATTTCCTTCACAGAGCACAATGTTTTTGAGGTTCTGTGTTGTAGCCTGTGCCAGTACCTCACTCCTTTATATTGCAAATTAATATTTATTGTATGACTATACCACATTTTATTTATACATTCATTAGTAAATGAACATTTGGATTGTTTCCACTTTTTGACTATTATAAATATGCTGCCCTGAACATTCGTGTATGAAATTTTTGAGTGGACATATGTTTTCATTTATCTTGAGTATATACCTAGGGGTATAATTATTGGGTTGCATGGTAACTCTAAGTTTAATATTCTGAGGAGCTGTTAAACTGTATTCCAAAGTCACTGCAACATTTTACAATCCTACCAGCAATGTATGAGGTTCCCAATTTCTCCAAGTTCTCTCTAACACTTGTTATTGTCTATGTATGTTTTCGAGACAGGGCCTTTATCTGTCACTCAGGCTGCAGTAAAGTGACACCATCTCGGCTCACTGCAACCTCTACCTCCCAGGTTCAAGGAATTCTTGTGCCTCAGACTCCTCAGTAGCTGGCATTACAGGTATGCGCCACTACACCTAGCTAACTACTTTTTAAATTGTATTTTTAGTAGAGACGGGGTTTTGCCACATTGGTCAGTGTAGGATCCAGCCCTACAGGGTCCTATGAGTCCCTCTCTGCAGGTGTGGAGACAAGAAACTGTGGAAATAAAAGATACAAAACACCAAGAAAGAGAAAACAGAGTTTGGGCCCAGGGGTCCACTGCCAGCAGTGGCCCTGAGTGCCTGGATGCTCTGACTTTTACTGAGTACAAAGCAGGGGACAGGGCAGGTAGGATGAAGTAATGGTGGTCAGTGATAGGGTCAGGTAAATCACATGTCTTGGAGATAAGGGCCCAAGACTTTGAAGAAGCTGAGGCAAGGAGAAAACCTAAGGCGTCAGCACTTTTTTCATACTTGTCAAGAAATAACAAGGTCACTAAGATTTATGTTACTATTACTAATTCTTATCTTCTAAGAAAAAGAGGAACCAGGTGCAGAAGCAGAACTTCAAAGTAGCCATGGAACGTGACCGCTGAAGCACAGCACCATATAGAGACAATTAAGTCCCCGGATGTCTGTGGGCCTCCCTGACAGCTGTCAGGCTTACCACAAGAGCTTGGGAGAGCGGAGTTTTCCCCTCACTACCCCCCTGAGGAAGGAGACATCTCGGCCACCTTGGACGTCTCCTTCCCTAGCTGGCTAAACAGCGGGTGTTTTCACAGCGCTGACACTGTCGCGCAGCCAAGGTGTCCTCCAGCAGCCCTTATGCGGGCATGACAGAGGACTTAGAGCATCTTGCCTTAGGGTCACCTCTTTTCCAATGCCACTTCAGTCCCATACTTCTTGACCTGAGGCTTATTAGTGAGATTAAAGATTATATGATTATACAGATGTATATAGTTATGATTACATATGAATAGCTATATGATTATTTATGATTATATATAGGAATAACTATGTAACTATATCTCTAATTCTTTTTTTTATTTTTTTTTAATTTCTTAAAGACTAGTCAAGTGCAGTAGTGAGAAGCGGGGAAAGAGTAGAACAAGGAGTTTGATCTGTAACTGACTGTGAACAATCAATTAAATTAACTCACTACCTTCAGACCAGCCTAATTCTTTTCTAATTCTATATTTATATGAGAATATGCTGAGGCTTCAGACCCTTGCCTCAGCTCTTGCAGGGTTTCCCCCTACAGATCAGGCTGGTCTAGATCTCCTGGCCTCAAATGATCTACCCATCTTGGCCTCCCAAAGTGCTGGGATTACAGGTGTGAGCCACTGTGCCTGGCCTAAATCTGCTTTTCTTTACCTATGACTATCTTGGTAAATTCCTTTACCAGTTTCAACACGGGCCCCAGCTAGTCCCACCCCCGATACTTCCGGTCTCCACTTCTATTTATTTATTTATGTTTAATGTTCCCCTTTCATCTTGCATGTCTCACTTCTGCTATTATTGCTGTTACTTGTATGTTGGTGCACCTAATGGTGTCCCATATTTCTCTGTTCATTTTTCTTGATTCTTTCTACTGTCTAATCTTCAGTTTGCATAATCCATATTGCTCTCTCTTCTAGTTCCCTGGTTCTTTCACCTGCCAGCTCTAATGTACTGTTATCCACTCTAGTGAATTTTTTTCTTTTTTTTTCTTTCTTTCTTTTTTTTGGGGGGCGGGGGGACGGAGTTTCGCTCTTGTTACCCAGGCTGGAGTGCAATGGCACGATCTCGGCTCACCGCAACCTCCGCCTCCTGGGTTCAGGCAATTCTCCTGCCTCAGCCTCCTGAGCAGCTGGGACTACAGGCATGCACCACCATGCCCAGCTAATATTTTTGTATTTTTAGTAGAGACGGGGTTTCACCATGTTGACCAGGATGGTCTCGATCTCTTGACCTCGTGATCCACCCGCCTCGGCCTCCCAAAGTGCTGGGATTACAGGCTTGAGCCACCGCGCCCGGCCTTTTTTTTTTTTTTAAAGACAAGGTTTCACCATGTTGGTCAGGCTGGTCTTGAACTCCCGACCTCAGGTGATCCGCCCACCTTAGCCTCCAAAGTGCTTGGATTACAGGCGTGAGCCACCACGCCAGCCATTTTTTTTTTTTTTTTTTAACGACGGGGTTTCACCATGTTGGTCAGGCTGGTCTTGAACTCCTGACCTCAGGTGATCCCTTGTGATCTCTTTTTTCTCCTCTTATTTGGGTTACCATACAGTACTATCCAACTTCAAGATTTGTGAGTATTTTGTAATTTTTATTTCTTGATTAATCTTCTCTAGTCAATGAAATATTGTCATCATACCTTCCTCTTCCCTTAAGGTTTTGTTGTTGTTGTTGTTGTTGTTATTGGGTTTGTGTGTGTGTGTGTGTGTGTGTGTGTGTGTGTGTGTGTGTGTGTGTTGTTTTGTTTTGTTTTTTTGAGACAGAGCCTTCCTCTGTCACCCAGGCTGGAGTGCACTGGCACCATCTTGGCTCACTGCAGCCTCCACCTCCCAGGTTGAAGCAATGCTTCTGCCTCAGCCTCCCAAGTAGCTGGGATTACAGGCATGCATCACCATGCCTGGCTAATTTTTGTATTTTTAGTAGAGACAGGATTTCACCACGTTGGCCAGGCTGATCTCGAACTCCTGACCTCAAGTGATCCATGCACCTTGGTGTCCCAAAGTGCTGGGATTACAGGTGTGAGCCACTGTGCCAGGCCTATTTTCTTGAATAAATGTATCTCCATTTGCTGTATGACCTTTGACAATTCCCAGGGTTGTTTTTTTTTTAAATAATTTTCACTGGTTATATTGCTTTGTTGGGGAGAGAAGGTCCACCAAGCTCCTCATGCCACCATTCTGGAAGTGCTTCTCTCTCTAGTTTTTAAAATGGTGATATATAGCTAATAGAGAAGAACATGCACACAATGTACATAAACAGTTTAATGAATTATAAAATTAGTATCTGTGTAACCCCTGCCAGGTTAAAAAAGAGACTGTGGGCCAGGCGTGGTGGCTCACGCCTGTAATCCAAGCACTTTGGAGGCCAAGGTGGGCAGATCACCTAAGGTCGGGAGTTCAAGACCAGCCTGACCAACATGGTGAAACCCTGTCTTTTTTTTTTAAAAAAAAAAAAAAAAAGAGAATGTGACCATCCCCAGAAGTCGCCTGCACACTTATGAAACTGCTTTTTCCACATAACAAAATATTCTACCTGTCAATCTATGAAGAATTTTAAACCTTTTTAATCACAGTAGAGCACACACTCATTTATAAGCATACGGATTGATGAATTGTCACAAATAACACATGAAAGCTTACTGCTGGCTGGGCGCGGTGGCTCAAGCCTGTAATCCCAGCACTTTGGGAGGCCGAGGCGGGTGGATCACAAGGTCAAGAGATCGAGACCATCCTGGTCAACATGGTGAAACCCCGTCTCTACTAAAAATACAAAAAATTAGCTGGGCATGGTGGCGCGTGCCTGTAATCCCAGCTACTCAGGAGGCTGAGGCAGGAGAATTGCCTGAACCCAGGAGACGGAGGTTGTGGTGAGCCGAGATCGCGCCATTGCACTCCAGCCTGGGTAACAAGAGCGAAACTCCATCTCAAAAAAAAAAAAAAAAAAAAGAAAGCTTACTGCTATGGTTTGGCTCTGCCAACCCTCATATTAAAATCTGATCCTCAGTGTTGGAGGAGGGTCCTAATTAAAGGAGTTTGGTTGGATCTTGTACGTGGATCTCTCAGGATAGGAGTGAGTGAGTTCTCACTCTTAGTTCCCTAGAGAACTAGTTGTTGAAAAAAGCCTGGCACTTCCCCTCTCTCTTGCATGACTCTCCCCATGTGATCTCTGCATGGTGGCTTCTTTTGGACTTAGGTCATGAATGAAAGCAGCAGGAGGCCCTCAGCAGAAGCCAAACAGATGCTGGTGTCATGTTTCTTGTACAGTCTGCAGAACTGTGAGCCACATAAACCTCTCTACTTTATGAATTACACAGCCTTAAATAACTAATAAATAAAAATGGTTTAAACATTTTTTAGGCCAGGCACGTTAGCTCATGCCTATAATCCCAGCACTTTGGGAGGCTGAGGCAGGTGCATCACCTGAGGTCAGGAGTTCAAGACCAGCCTGGCCAACATGGCGAAACCCCATCTCTATCAAAAATAACAAAAATTAGCCAGGTATGGTAGCAAACGCCTGTACTTGGGAGGCTGAGGCAGGAGAATCTCTTGGACTCAGGAGGCGGAGGTTGCAGTGAACTGAGATCATGCCATTGCACTCCAGCCTGGGCAACACAGCGAAACTCTGTCTCAAAAAAAAAAAAAAACTTAAACGCCAGGCACAGTGGCTCACACCTGTAGTCCTAACACTTTGGGAGGCCAAGACAGGAGGGTTGCTTGAGCCCAGGAGTTGGAGACCAGCCTGGGCAACATAGTGAGACCTAATTATATAAATATAAAACACACATAAATAAAAATAAATAAATAAATTACCCAGCCATAAGAAGATCACTTGAGCCCAGGAGTTAAAGACGAGGCTGGGCAACATAGTGCGACTTACTCACTACTGAAAAAAGAAAAAATTAGCTGGGAGTTACTTGGGAGACTGAGGTGGGAGGAGTGCTTGAGCCCAGGAATTCAAGATTGCAGTGAGTTATGATTGAGCCACTGCACTCCAGCCTGGGCAGTCTTTTTTTAGATGGGGTCTCACTCTGCCACCCAGGCTGGAGTGCAGTGGCATGATCTCAGCCCACAGCAACCTCTACCTCCCAGGCTCAAGTGATCTCCACCTCAGACTCTCCAGTAGCTGGAACCACAGGTGCCTACCACCATGCCCAGCTAATTTTATATTTTTAGTAGAGGTGGAGTTTCCCCATGTTGCCCAGGCTGCTCTTGAACTCCCAAGCTTGGGCGATCCACCCGCCTCTGCCTCCAAGTGCTAGGATTAGAGACGTGAGCCACCGCTCCTGGCCTCACAGAATCCTTTCAAAGACTAAATGTATGCTTAAATTGGCAAGAGGACTTGCCATATAAGTGTTTGCTGTTTTTACTTTTGGTCATTACCAGTGTGTTAAATGAAGAACAACATTTCATTATTCATTTGTTTGCATTGCTTTGATTATTAGTGAGGTTGAGAATCTTTACATGTGCTCCGTTGCGATTTGTATTCCTCCCTTCCCCGCTGAGACCGAGTCCAGACTACTGGAGGGTGGTGATTCCATCTCTGCTCACTAAGACCTCCGCCTCCCAAGTTCAAGCAATTCTTCTGCTTCAGCCTCCCGAGTAGCTAGGATTACAGGCACGTGCCACCATGCCTGGCTAATTTTTGTGTTTTTAGTAGAGACGGGTTTTCACCATGTTGACCAGGCTGATCTCAAACTCCTGACCTCAGGTGATCCGCCCACCTTGGCCTCCCGAAGTACTGGAATTACAGGCATGAGCCACGACAACCCAGCCAAAAGTCTTTTTTTTTTTTTTTTTTTTTTTTTTTTTTGAGACAGAGTCTCACTATTGCCCAGTCTGGAGTGCAGTAGTGCAATCTCAACTCACTGCAGCCTCCGCCTCCCGGGTTCAAGCAATTCTCCTGTTTCAGCCTCCCTAGAAGTCCTTTTTTTTTAAAAAAAAAAAAAAAAAAAGGAGAGAGAGAGAGAGACAGATGACCGGGCGTAGTGGCTCACGCCTGTAATTCTAGCACTTTGGGAGGCCAAGGTGGGTAGATCACCTGAGGTCAGGAGTTCAAGACCAGCCTGGCCATCATGGTGAAACCCCATCTTAAAAAAAAAAAAAAGGCCGGGCGCGGTGGCTCAAGCCTGTAATCCCAGCACTTTGGGAGGTTTTTTTTTTTTTTTTTTTTTTTTTTTTTTTTTTTTTTTTTTTTGTCAACATGGTGAAACCCCGTCTCTACTAAAAATACAAAACATTAGCTGGGCATGGTGGTGCGTGCCTGTAATCCCAGCTACTCAGGAGGCTGAGGCAGGAGAATTGCCTGAACCCAGGAGGCGGAGGTTGCGGTGAGCTGAGATCACGCCA
This sequence comes from Sapajus apella, assembly GCF_009761245.1. NCBI lineage: Eukaryota > Metazoa > Chordata > Mammalia > Primates > Cebidae > Sapajus > Sapajus apella. Next base: position 6,071,589 of record NW_022437043.1, on the reverse strand, counting down.
TTGCACTCCAGCCTGGGCAACATGAGTGAAACTCTGTCTCAAAAAAAAAAAAAAAAAAGAGACAGAGTTGGCCAGGCATGACCTTGTCTATTTTTTTCTTTTTTTGAGATGGAGTCTCAATCTGTCACCCAGGTTGAAGTGCAATGGCACAATCTTGGCTCACTGCAACCTCTGCTTCCCGGGTTCAAGCAATTCTCCTGCCTCAGCGTCCTGAGTAGCTGGGATTACAGCTTGTACAACCATGCTGGGCTAATCTTTTATATTTTTAGTAGAGACAGGGTTTCACCATGTTGGTCAGGCTGGTCTCAAACTCCTGACCTCATGATCCACCTGCCTCTGCCTCCCAAAGTGCTGGGATTACAGGTATGAGCCACCGAGCCTGGCCTTGTCTTAAAAAAAAAAAAAAAAATTAAAAAAAATTTTAGGCTGGGCGCAGTGGTTTATGCCTGTAATCCCAACACTTTGGGAGGCTGAGGCGGACTGATCACCTGAGGTCTGGAGTTCAAGACCAGCCTGACCAACTTGGAGAAACCCCATCTCTACTAAAACAAATAATTAGCTGGGTATGGTGGTGTGTGCCTCTAATCCCAGTTACTCGGGAGGCTGAGGCAGGAGAATAGCTTGAACCCGAGAGGCGGAGGTTCCAGTGAGCCAAGATTGCGCCATTGCACTCCAACCTGGGCAAGAAGAGTGAATGTCTGTCTCAAAAAACAAAAACAAAAAAAACATTAAAAAGGGACTGGCGTGGTAGCTCATGCCTGTAATCCCAGCACTTTGGGAGGTAAATCAGGCAGATCATGTGAGGTCAGGAGTTCAAGACCAGCCTGGCCAGCATGGTGAAACCCCACCTCTACTAAAAATACAAAAATTAGCCAGGCGTGGTGGCATTCTCCTGTAATCCCAGCTACTCAGGAGGCTGAGGCAGGAGAATCACTTGAACCTGGGAGGCAGAGGTTGCAGTGATGCAGTGAGCAGAGATTGCACCATTGCACGAAGCCTGGGTGTCAGAGCAAGACTCCATCTCAAAAAAAAAAAAAAAAATTAAAAAGAAACAGAGTTAGCTGGACATGGTGGCTCATGCCTGTAACCCCAGCACTTTGGGAGGCCAAGGTGGGCAGATCATGAGATCAGGAGATGGAGACCATCCTAGCTAACACCATGAAACCCCGTCTCTACTAAAATTACAAAAAATTGCCGGGCGCGGTGGCTCACGTCTGTAATCCCAGCACTTTGGGAGGCTGAGGCGGGTGGATCACGAGGTCAAGAGATCGAGACCATCCTGGCCAACATGGTGAAACCCGGTCTCTACTTAAAATACAAAAAAAAAAAAAAAAAAAAAGCCGGGTGTTTGGCACACACCTGTAGTCCCAGCTACTTGGGAGGCTGAGACGAAAGAATCGCTTGAACCCCGGAGGCGGAGGTTGCAGTGAGCCAAGACTGCGCTACTGCACTCCAGCCTGGCGACAGAGCAAGACTCCGTCTCAAAAAAGAAAAAAAAGAAAAAAAATTAAGCCAGGCATGGTGGCACGCACCTGTAATCCCCAGCTACTCAGGAGGCTGAGGTAGGAGACTCACTTGAACCTGGGAGGCAGAGGTTGCAGTGAGCTGAGATCACACCACTGCACTCCAGCCTGGGCGACAGAGGGAGACTCTGTCTCAAAAAAACCAAAAAAACAAAAACAAACAAAAAAGAGAGTCTCACTAGCTTTGTTACCCAGGCTGGAGTGCGGTGGTGCAATCATAGCTCACTGCAGCCTCCAACTCCTGGGCTCAAGCAATCCTCCTGCCTCTTGGTCTCTCAAAGTGCTGGGATTACAGGCATGAGCTACTATTCCTTGCCTTTAAATACATTTTAAAGAATTTTGATGTATCTTAAAAAGCAAAGTGGTTTTACCCTTGAGATTCCAGGGCCCATCCCAGGATGCCTAGAGCTTCTAAGCCTGGAAACATGGCCATGAGATTGAATAATGGGCTGCCTGTTTTTAAGACCATTCTCCAAACCACCATAGTAATCTACCTTCCAAAACATGATATATGTCCCCATTTCGTTTAATTTCTTTTTCTTTCTGAGAGGGAGTTTCACTCTGACACCCAGGCTGGAGTGCAGTGGCTCAATCTTGGCTCACCACCACCCCTGCCTCCCGGGTTCAAGCAATTATCCTGCCTCAGCCTCCTGAGTAACTGGGATTACAGGTACCCACTACCACCCTGCTAATTTTTGCATTTTTAGTAGAGATAGACCATGCTGGCCAGGCTGGTCTTGAACTCCCGACCTCAAGTGATCTGCCTGCCTTGGACTCCCAAAGTGCTGGGATTACAGGTGTGGGCCATCGTGCCCAGCCTATTTAATTATATTTATAGCAGCTGGCCATGCAGTGGCTCACACCTATAATCTTAGCACTTTGGGAAGCCAAGGCGGACAGATCACCTGAGGTCAATAGTTCGAGACCAGCCTGGCCAACATGGTGAAAACCCATCGCTACTAAAAATACAAAAATTAGTTGGGTGCCGGGCGCGGTGGCTCAAGCCTGTAATCCCAGCACTTTGGGAGGCCGAAGCGGGTGGATCACGAGGTCAAGAGATCGAGACCATCCTGGTCAACATGGTGAAACCCCGTCTCTACTAAAAATACAAAAACATTAGCTGGGCATGGTGGTGCGTGCCTGTAATCCCAGCTACTCAGGAGGCTGAGGCAGGAGAATTGCCTGAACCTAGGAGGCGGAGGTTGCGGTGAGCCGAGATCGCGCCATTGCACTCCAGCCTGGGTAACAAGAGCGAAACTCCGTCTCAAAAAAAAAAAAAAAAAAAAAAAAAAAAAAAAAAATTAGTTGGGCATAGTGGCAGACACCTCTAATCCCAGCTACTCAGGAGGCTGAGGTACCAGAATCACTTGAACCCGGGAGATGGAGGTTGCAGTGAGCCAAAATCATGCCATTGCACTCCAGCCTGGGCAACAGAATGAGATCCTGTCTCAAAAAAACAGTTCTATTTATAACTTCGAATTTAAAGGCATATTTCTTCCATCCAAGGTGTGTGCTGTAATTCATTTACTGCATCCCCTCCTGTTGATCATTTAAGTGGTCTTGAAGCTTTTGCCACAATAATACAAAAATAAATCTCACATAAAATTATTTTACACATCTTCAATGACTTCCTCGAGCCTAACTTGTAGCAGAATTATATTACTCTTTCTTGAGAATATTTGTTTGAAAGTGGCATAAAAAAAAGACAAAAAAAATAAGAGAATGTTTAACTATCTGTCATCTACTGTATAAACTTTTATTTTTATTTTATTCATTTACTTTTTTGGAGACAGGGTCTTGCTCTGTCACACAAGCTGTAGTGCGGTGTCACAATCATAGCTCACTGCAACCTCCAACTCCTGGCCTCAAGTAATTCTCTTGCCTCAGCCTCTCTCACAGTGCTGAAAGTACAGGCGTGAGCCACCACACCCAGCAACTCTGTATAAGCCACTCTGAATAAACTCTTTTTTATTTTTAAATTTTTTTTTTTACTTTCTAAGACAGAGTTTTGTCTGTTGCCCAAGCTGGAGTGCAATGGTGCGATCTCGGCTCACTGCAACCTCCACCTCCCAGGTTCAAATGATTCTCGTGTCTCAGCCTCCTGAGTAGCTGGAACCACAGGTGTGCGCCACCATGCCTGGCTAATTTTTGTATATTCAGTATAGACAGGGTTTTGCCATGTTTGCCAGGTTGGTCTCGAACTCTTGGCCTCAAGTGATCCATCTGCCTCAGCTTCTCAAAGTGCTGGGTTACAGGCATGAGCCACTGCAGCCAGGCTGTATAAACTCTTGAGGTCCTACACAAGAGAAATCTGTCTCCATAATTTTTTTCTTTTTTTTTTTTAATTTCTACCTGCTTCATTTTTCCTTCATTTCAGTAATCTTTGAAGCCTTAGGACCTGGTTCTCACAATGTTTAATGTTGCTATGTGTATATACATATATATATATATATATTCCTGTTAATGTTTAATGTTGCTGTATGTGTGTGTGTGTATGGAGAGAGAGAGAGAGAGAGAGAGAGAGAGAGAGAGAGAGAGAGAGAGGGAGAGAGAGGGAGAGAGAGACATAGTCTTGCTCTGTTGCTCAGGCTAGAGTGCAGTATTTTGCTCTGTCGCCCAGGCTGGTTCAAGCAATTCTTCTGCCTTAGCCTCCTGAGTAGCTGAGACTACAGGTGCAAGCCACCACGCCCAGCTCATTTTTGCATTTTTCATAGAGAGAGAGTTTCACCATATTAGCCAGGCTGATCTTGAACTCCTGACCTTGTGATCTGCCCACCTTGTCCTCCCAAAGTGCTGGGATTACAGGCGTGAGCCACCTCGCCCAGCCAATGTTTTGTATTTTTAGTAGCGACGGGGTTTCACCATGTTAGCCAGGATGATCTCGATCTCCTGATCTCATAATCCACCCATCTTAGTCACCCAAAGTGCTGGGATTACAAGCATGAGCCACCGTGCCTGGCCTAGTTATTTATTTACTTAGAGACAAGGTATCACCCTGTTGCCCAGGCTGTAGTGCTGTGGCCTGATCACCACTCATGTGCATCCTCAACCTCCTGGGCTCAAGCCATCCTCCCCGCTCAATTTTCTGAGTAGCTGGGTCCACAGATTCGTGCCACCACAGCCTGCTAATTTTTAAAAATTTTTGTAGAGAGAGGATGTCACTACACTGCCCAGGCTTGTCTCAAACTCTTGGGCTCGAACGATCCTCCTGCCTAGGCCTCCCAAAGTGCTGGGATTACAGGCGTGTGCCACTAAACTCTGCACATGTTGCTATATTTTTAAAAAATGTATTTAAATGTCTATTCCCTACTACACTACAAGTTTCTTTTCTTTTTTTTTTTTTTTTTTTTTTTTTTTTTTTAATAAAGATGGAGTTTCACCATGATGGCCAGGCTGGTTTTGAACTCCTGACCTCAGGTGATCCACCCACCTTGGCCTCCCAAAGTGCTAGGATTACAGGGATGAGCCACCACGCCTGGCCTACACTACAAGTTTCTTTTTTTCTTGCTTTTTTTTTCTTTTTGAGATGGAGTCTCGCTCTGTTGCCCAGGCTGGAGTGCAGTGGCAAGATCTTGGATCACTGCAACCTCTGCCTACCAGGTTCAAGCAATTCTCCTGCCTCAGCCTGCCAAGTAGCTGGGATTACAGGCATGCATCACCACACCTGGCTAATTTTTGTATTCTTAGTAGAGACTGGGTTTTGCCATGTTGGCCAGGCTGGTCTCAAAACCCTGACCTCAGGTCATCTGCCTGCTTTGGCCTCCCAAACTGCTGGGATTACAGGTATGAGTCAACAAGCCCGGCATATTTTATTATTATTTGAATCCAGTGCCTTGTTGAGTATTAAAATCTGACATCTGTAGGCATTATTTCCTTTTTTCTTTTCTTTTTTTTTTTTTGAGACAGTCTTGCTCTGTATCCCAAGCTGGAGTGCAGTGAGATCTCAGCTCACTGTAACCTCCGCCCCCCGTATTTAAGTGATTCTCATGCCTCAGCCTCCCAAGTAGCTGTGATTACAGGCATGAGCCACCATACCCAGCTAATTTTTATATTTTTAGTAGAGATGGGGTTTCACCATGTTGGTCAGGCTGGTCTCGAATTCCTGATCTCAAGTGATCCACCTGCCCCAGCCTCCTAAAGAGCTGGGATTACAGGTGTGAACCATCCTGCTTGGCAAGTAGGCACTAGTTTTTTGTTTGTTTGTTTGTTTGTTTTTTTGAGACAGTTTCGCTCTTGTTAGCCAGGCTGGAGTGCAATGGCACAATCTCGGCTCACCGCAACCTCCGCCTCCTGGGTTCAGGCAATTCTCCTGCCTCAGCCTCCTGAGTAGCTGGGATTACAGGCACGCGCCACCATGCCCAGCTGATTTATTTTTGTATTTTTAGTAGAGACGGGGTTTCACCTTGTTGACCAGGATGGTCTCGATTTCTTGATCTCGTGATCCACCCGCCTCGGCTTCCCAAAGTGCTGGGATTACAGGCGTGAGCCACCGCGCCCGGCTGTT
>NW_022437043.1:6016935-6060562 GCF_009761245.1 Sapajus apella | reverse complement strand
GCACTTTGGGAGGCTGAGGTGGGCGGATCACCTGAGGTCAGGAGTTCGAGATCAGCCTGACCAATATGGTGAAACCCCATCTTTGAAAAAAATAAAATAAAATAAAAAAGACCGAGTCTTGCTCTGTCTCCCAGGCTGGAGTGCAGTGGCTTGATCTCAGCTCATTGCAACCTCCACCTCCCAGATTCAAGCAATTCTCCTGTCTCGGCCTCCCAAGTAGCTGGGACTACAGGCACCCGTCACCACCCCCTGCTAATTTTTGTATATTTAGTAGAGACGGGGTTTCACTACATAGGTCAGGCTGGTCTCGAACTCCTGACCTCAGGTGATCCACCCACCTCAGCCTCCCATAGTGTTGAGATTACAGGCGTGAGCCACCATGTCCATCCAGTAGGCACTTTTTCATGTCTATTATTCATTATTATACACATCGACATTCACTGTTTTGTTTTGTTTTTTTTCTTTTTTAGAGACGGGGTCTTACTCTGTCACCCAGGCTGGAATGCAGGGGTGCGATAAGAGCTAAGTGCAGCCTCGAACTCCTGGGCCTCAGGCGATCCTACTGCCTCAGCCTGCGGAGTCAATGAAACTACAGGTGGGCTCCACCACATCCGACTGATTATTTCTAAATGATTTACTTCATCCACTCTTCCCACATGAGTAGGGCACACAGTAGGCTTTCCATAAATACCTGTCAAAAGCCTACACGAAGGAATTAATTCCTGTTAAGAATGACCTTCCACCATGCCTACCTCGCGAAAAACTACATTTCCCTGTAAGCTTGGCGCGATGCGCTCCCACAAGAACGAGCGACAATTACTTCCCACGGCCCCGTCCCGCCCCCTACCGCCGGTGCCACAGTGATTGATGGGAAGGTAGTTCTTACGCGCGTAGGCCGGCCTCTAGCGACCTGAACCCAAACTAAATTTCCCAGCAAGCAGCGCGCCGGCCTGGGAAAAAGGGCAAGATGGCGGATTCCGAAGAGGTTGTTTTGCCACTGACTGCTGCTTCCACTGCACCAATTTCATTCGGCTTCACTCGCACGTCTGCCCGAAGGCGGCTGGCCGACTCGGGAGACGGCGCAGGGCCATCCCCGGAGGAAAAGGATTTCTTGAAATCCGTGGAAGGAAGGGAGCTGCAGAGGTGACGCGCCGGGTCTTTCACACCTTGGAAATCGCTGCGGTGGGCGCAGGCGGGAGGGAGGAATCTCAGTTGTTTGTCTCGGTGACAGTGGCCTGTTAAGCCCGAAGCACAGCCTGAGTAAATTCGTGGAGGCCAGAAGGCGGGAGTTTATAGGAGGGATGGGGAAATTGGACCTGATAGCCGTGGGAATTGTGAAGAGAGCATGTGTTCCTGAGAAGAAGTGTCTTTAGGAGTCGAAGACATTGAGGTGTGTGCGTTCTGGGAGAAGGAAAGAATGGGAGAATGACAGGACCTCTAGAGTCTAAACTGAAGTGGTGGGGCTTCTCCGATGTGGGGTACGGGATGGAGAAGCATATTCAGGTTAATGGAGGCCACCATCAGCCTAATGAGGAGAGGAGGGTCTGAGGGAGGGATTTTCAGAAGAGAATCAGGCATCTAGGAAGCTGTTTGGGAACGTGGAGCTGGGGAGAGTCTAAGCTGAAGATAGTGATTTTCGAGTCATTGTGGAAGCCGGTCTTGGGTTTAACAGAGAGTGCAGGAATTATTTGTCGAAGGCACTGACATTTATGAGTTGGGCACACTGGGGGAGAGAATCCAAAGAATTGATGAACAGAGAGGTACAGGAGATCCAGACATGGAGTAGGGAAGGCATGGTCTGTTGGGCTGGGGGTGAGTTTGGCTGTTGTGTTTTCTCTGAATGAAGGAGTGTGACTCAGAACCCACTGACCCTGCCACTCTCCCAACGTCACCCCTCTGTGTCCACATCAGTGTGAAGCCCCAGGAAGCCCCCAAGGAACTCATCATCCCTTTGATCCAGAATGGCTATCGCAGGCAGCCACCAGCCCGGTCCCCCGGGCCATCCACAGATTCTGGGGCCATGGTGGATGGGGTGCTGTCCCAGGCTGTGAAGGAGCTCATTGAGGGTGAGTAATGCCCCTTTACCCTTCCCCAGTGAAGGAAGAAGAGGAAGAAGGTGGAAGGATAGGGTGGTACCTCATTGCTCCCTCCTATTCTTCCCTTAGAATCCAAGAAGTCCCTGGAGGAGAGAGAGAATGCGCGTGTCGACCCCACGCTTGCTATCCCCATGATCCACAAAGGATGCACCCCCAGCGGGGAAGGGGCAGACAGCGAACCCCAGGCTGAGACAGTGAGCTGGCCCCTTGTCCCCCTCCTGCCCCAGCCTTTCTTTGCCCTATCTGTCAGGCTGTGTCCCTGCACATAGCAGGGAAAGCCTGTGTGTGTGCTAGAGGCCTGCCACCTGCCCCTTCTCTTGCCATCCTTTTTGGAAGCATTACCAAATGAATCTGGATACCTGGATGCTAAAAAATACTTGAATCCTAGGATTATCTGAATGAGATGTGCAGCAAAGGGAACAGGAAATGTAAAGGCCCTCAAGGTAGACGCTGCCTAGAGTGTTTGCTGACACCAAAGAGACCAGTGTAACTGAAGTGGAATGAGTGAGGGGAAGGGGTAGTAGATGAAGTCAGAAAGGAGACAGGGTGCTAAACCAGGTAGGGCCTTGTAGGCCATTGTGAGGACTTTGGCTTTTACTCTGAGTGGGGTGAGAGCATGGACAAGCCCTGAGCAGAGATGAAATATGATTTATAATTTGACAGCATCCCTCTGGCTGCTGTGAATAGAATCATTAGTGAAGTTGGAAGCAAAGGGCTTAGTCCAGGCTAGAGATGCTGGGGACATAGACCAGAGTGGTCTGGAAGAATAAGCAGGGTTTAGTAAGAGAGGAAAGAACAAACAGAGTGAATATTCCTGTTGGTAGCGACAGCCTAAGCAATGACATAGTAGCAGAAAATCGGTGTGGCAACTTGTGTATCTGGAGTGAATGTGAAGGAGTGATGATGGGAGGTGACAAGAGGGGAGGTTAGAGGTGTTTCTACAGAAGTAACCAAGTCTGTCTTTCATACCCACAGACCTGACTTTTCACTTTTTCTTTCATGAATTTCTTGCACTGCTTCTTTGGAGTCTAGTTCTCCTACACCTGCAGACCACTCTGTCTTTTGACTGAACTGTTCTCTTCAGCCTACAGATGTGCCCTGATTTCCTTCATTTTTTTTTTTTTACACAGTCTTCTGTCACCCAGGCTGGAGTGAAGTGGTGCAGTCTTGGCTCACTGCAACCTACCCCTCCCGGGTTCAAGCAATTCTCCTGCCTCTGTCTCCCAAGTAGCTGCAATTACAGGTGTGCGCCACTATACCTGACTAATTTTTGTATTTTCAGTAGAGACAAGGTTTCGCCATGTTGGTCAGGCTGGTCTTGAACTCCTGACCTCATGTGAGCCACTGTGCCCAGCTCCTTTATCTTTAAAGAAAAAAAAAGATCCCACTTCACTCTTCATCCTTTCATCCTGTTCCAGCTTTGGCCTCATTCCTCTAATTTTTCCCTCTATAAACCTCCTCCTGCAGATTTCCACATCTCGATTGACCAAAATTCCATCTATCCTTCCTCTCACTCAGCTTAAAAGCCTTGGAGACAGCTGGGCATGGTGGCTCACACCTGTAATTCCAGCACTTTGGCAGTCTGAGACAGGCGGATCACCTGAGGTCGGGAGTTCGAGACCAGCCTGGCCAACATGGTGAAACCCCGTCTCTATGAAAAATACACATATTAGCCGGGCGTGGTGGTGCACGCCTGTAATTGCAGCTACTCAGGAGGCTGAGACAGGAGAATCGCTTGAACCCAGGAGGCGTAGGTTGCAGTGAGCAGAGATTGCACAACCGCACTCCAGCCTGGGCAACAGAGCAAGACTCCATCTCAAAAACCAAAAACAACAACAACAAAATCTTTGGAGTCATCCTCAATTCCCCTCTTTATTTCATGCCCCATACAATCTGCCAGCACAATTCTATCATCTTTTTTCAAAATGACACCCAGAACTGACCACTTCTCACCACCACCAATACCACCACAAAGGGCTGAGCCACCAGCATCTCTCATCTGGACTATTATAGTAAATTCTTCACTGGTCCCTCTTGTGGCTCCCACCTGGCTCAGGGTCCTCTGACTTCTGCCCAGCTCTCCTAATTTAGTCTCTTTGCCACCCTTCTCTGCTTTCTACTCTCACCATCATGGTGACTTTCGTGATACTCCTCGCACCTACCAAGCCTTGTCCGGCCTCAGGGCCTTTGCTATTACAGTGCTTTCAGCTTGGGACACTTTCTTCTCATATCCTCATGGCTCCCTCTGCTGTTTTGTCAACCCAGTGGCACTTCCTCTCCATCCCTCTGCATCCTCTTACCCTGCTTTCTTGTTCTTTACATCACAACCTGACATATCATGTTCTCTGTGTTTTATTTATAGTATGTCTCCAGTACTAGGCCAGAAGCTCTGCAAGGGTAGGGGTTTTTGTCTGTTTGGTTCACTGCTTCATCCCCAGTACCTAGAACAGTACTTGCCATAGATTAGGTGCTTTATATTTGTTGAAGGACTGAACATGGAGGAGTACAGTGAGGGATGGAAAGGGGAAATCAAAAGTCACCCTTGAGCTGATTGGAAAAGACACATAGCAGGTCACACAGTGGGTGGCAGCAAGTGCACTTCAAATAGAGGTCCCAGTATAAGCAAAACTGACCCTCCTTCCTCTGCCTGAATCTGTAGGTGCCAGAGGAGGCCAATTATGAGGTGGTCCCCGTGGAGGCCTATGGGCTGGCCATGCTGCGGGGCATGGGCTGGAAACCTGGCGAGGGCATCGGTCGCACCTTCAATCAGTGAGTTCTGGGATAGGGGTGAGGGGACAGACAGATCAGGCTATGATCAAGATCCCCAGGATCACTGCCAAACTGAAACCATCCAGGCAGGGAGGGAGGATACATTATTGCCCTAACTAATTCAGCAGCTCCTTCCACTACAGTGTTTTGTTTGTTTCCTATTTTATTTATTTATTTTCTTTTAGCCACAAAGGGAGAGGAACGTTTTGTTTTGTTTTCTTTTTTGAGATGGAGTCTCACTGTCGCCCAGGCTGAAGTGCAGTGGCGTGATCTCAGCTCACTGCAACCTCTGCCTCCTAGGTTCAAGTGATTCTCCTCCCTCAGCCTCCCGAGTAGCTGGGACTACAGGCGTGTGCCACCACACCTGGCTAATTTTTTATTTTTAGTAGAGATGGGGTTTTACCATGTTGGCCAGGCTGGTCTTGAACTCCTGACCTCAGACGTGAGCCACCACGCCCGGCCTCCACTTCTGTTTTAAACTCCCATTTGGCCTTTGGTATGCTGTAATAGAATCCTGTTTATATAAAATTTTGCCTCTGGGGACATCAATTTCCTCATCTGAAAAATGGAGATAATAATACTGACTTCACAGGTCTGTTATGAGAGTTAAATGAAATTATACATATAGGCCAGGTAGTGGCTCATGCCTATAATCCCAGCACGTTGGGAGACTGAGGCAGGAGGATCACTTAACCTTGGCAGTTTGAGACCAGCCTGGGCAACATAGGGAGGCCCCATCTCTACAAAAGATTAATTAATTTTAAGAAAAGAAATTATATACATAAAGCACATACAGTAGTAGGTCCTGAAAGCATAGACTAAACATTTACTATTGTCATGCAGACTTACTACCCCTTCTTTGCAATTGCAAACTCTGAAGAATTCTGAAAAAGAAACATTTTTTCATAAGCCATTGGCAGCCAAACATGATCTGAATTGGCATTGAGTTTTTTTTTTTTTTTTTTTTTTTGTTTTGTTTTGTTTTTTGTTTTTGACATGGAGTCTCTTTGTCGCCCAGGCTGGAATGCAGTTGGTGCAATCTTGGCTCACTGCAGCCTCGACCTCCTGAGTTCGAGTGATTCTCCTACCTCAGCCTCCTGAATAGCTGGGATTACAGACATGTGCCACCATGCCTGGCTAATTTTTGTATTTTTAGTAGAGATGGGGTTTCCCTATGTTGGCCAGACTGGTCTTGAACTCCTGATCTCAGGTGATCTGCCTACCTCGGTCTCCCAAAGTGCTGGGATTACAGGCATGAGCCACCATGTCCAACCATATTGAGTATTTATAGTCTGTTTCTCCTGCTTGGTGTGAATATTCATATGATTTCCCCTGTAGACATAGTATATTTGGTTACAGTGATCTGCCTCTGATCTCACTGTAGATAGTATGTAATAGATGGTATATGCAGCATGTTATTAGGTTGAATCAAATGAACTTGCTGTTTCTGTGGGTCAAAAACAGTCCTAATATGAGATCGGAAAGGGCATCCTTGAAAATGTTGATGGGGGCCAGACATGGTGGCTCATGCCTGTAATCCCAGCACTTTGGGAGGCCAAGGAGGGTGGATCACCTGAGGTCAGGAGTTCGAGATCAGCCTGACCAACATGGTGAAACCCTGCCTCTACTAAAAATACAAACATTAGCCGGGCATGGTGGCATGTACTTGTAACTCCAGCTACTCAGGAGGCTGAGGCAGTAGAATCACTTGAATCTTGGGAGGTGGAGGTTGCAGTGAGCCGAGATCCAGCCATTGCATTCCAGTCTGGGAGACAGGAGCGAAACTCTGTCTCAAAAAAAAAGAAAATGTTGATGAGTTTGGGCAGGGAGAGGAAGTAAATAAGATGTTAAAGACTGTCGCATTCTCTCCAGCAAACCCATATTTCTCCCTGCAGAGTAGTGAAGCCCCGTGTCAACTCACTGAGGCCCAAGGGATTAGGGCTGGGTGCCAACCTGACCGAGGCCCAGGCCTTGACCCCTACTGGCCCCTCCCGCATGCCAAGGCCAGATGAGCAAGGAAAGGATAAGGAAGATCAGCCTCAAGGGCTGGTGCCTGGAGGAGCTGTAATGGTTCTTTCTGGCCCTCACCGAGGCCTCTATGGGAAGGTAAGGAACCAAGATAGCCCAGGAGCCCAAAACAGGCAGCAGGGAATGTTGATCTGAGGGTCAAAGGGAGGAAGACTTGGGTTTGAGGTAGAAAGGCTGGGAGTCCCAGTCTTTTAGGCCTGCTTGGCCCACTGCCGCTCTCAGTAACCCAGGACAACTTGCTGGCCTTTGTGAGCCTCAGTTCCCAGCTAAAAGGAAGAGAATGCCATATGCCACAAGTCCCTGAGGATTAAATGCTTAAAGGATCCAAGGAAGCCCCACAGTCAGCTGAGGGAGACACAGGAACCAGACCTGGTCCCACTTCTTAGGGGTCAGAGTCTGGTCAGGGAGACAGAGGAAGCAGGCCTCTTAGAGGTGAGAAGTGGACAGCTTGGTCCTAGGAATGTGGGTGGAGTCCACAACCCCTACCTAACTTCTTCCCCTCAACACTTTAGGTGGAAGGCCTCGATCCTGACAATGTTCGGGCCATGGTTCGTCTGGCTGTGGGGAGCCGGATGGTGACTGTTAGTGAGTACTGCCTACGGCCCGTCTCCCAGCAGGAATTTGACAAGAACGCCTTGGATCTCAGTGAGTGAGCCTCTTGTAGAGCTAGGGGAGTTGGCAAAGCATTCCTGGGGAAGGCAGGGCCTGGCTTATGGAATGGTTTTAGATCTGCAGCAGGGAGGGGCAGCAGTCTGCCTGACAGGTGTGACTTCCAGTCAGAGGTCAGGAGGTAAGAATGGACATAAGTGACTTATTCCATTTGATTGGAGAAAGGTGGATGTCATACCCCTGGGTCTGTAGCCTGTCTCTGAGTGGGAAGAAACAGGTACGGAAATCAGTTGCTACTCTCAGGATCTTTGTCCATTTGGGGTGATGAACCTCTCTTTTACTAGGGAGTGAGAACTACTAGGATTAGTGTATGACCGAGAAGGAAGGAATTCTAGGCAGACAGAGTAGCACCGGTGAAGGCGTTTCGGTAGGATGGGGCAGTTTGGCAGATGGGTACAGACAGAGCTCTCCGGGAATCTCTAGTCCACGTTAGGTGGGCATTGTTGCTGTGGGCTAGGGCGGCTGTGGGAGGGTTCCTGGAGGAAGCCGAAATGGTTGAGAGGTCAGGGAGAGGCATTCTACTAGCAAATGCATGAGGGGAGAGAGGGGCAATTTGGCAGGTGGGAGGTGGCCCTAGGCTGAGACATGGCCTTGGAAGGAAAGGGCAATGAGACACTGAGGGTCTGTCCTGGTTTTCCTACTAACTCCTTGAACAGGCCAGGTAAGGAAAACTTCCTTCCCCAGGGCAACAGAACGGAACTGCCTCATTACGGAAGACCCTCCGCAATCAAGAACTCCACATCCAGCAGGACAACTCAGAGAGGAAGCGGAAACACCTTCCAGACCGGTGGGACTCTGAGCATGTGGGAGGGGGCAAGAGGGCAGGGCTGTGGGTAGGCTTGAGCAGCCAGGGAAGGCTTTCAAGGCAGGGCAGGCTCATAGAAGGAACTGGGAACCGCATTGTGGGTGGGTTTCACAGCATAGGTAAAGGGAGGGCGACTGGAAAGTGCATCTGATGAAGAGCTAAGCCTGGGGCTGCCACCTTCTCCACAGACAGAATGGGCCTGCAGCCAAGATTGAGAAAGCAGCCCCCAGGAGTCAGCACTGGTTGCACAGGGACCTGCGTGTGCGGTTTGTGGACAAGATGTACAAAGGCGGCCAGTATTATAACACCAAGGTGGGAACCCTGCAGCCTGGGTCCCTTCCCTCCCCCAGGGACTGGGCCCCCTTACCTCTCTAAAAATCTCACATCCCCCTGACCTGTATCCTCAGATGATAATTGAAGATGTCCTAAGCCCAGATACCTGTGTATGTCAGACAGATGAAGGCCGAGTCCTGGAAGGTGAGTTTGAGCAATTGCAGCTGGAGCGTTGATCAAGAAGAGTGTCTTAGGCCCAGAGCCTGGCCCAGGCAAAGCTGGGAGGTTGAGCAGAGTTCAGGTATTTTGCAAGGCCTAGCATTCTCTTACAGAACATTGGACACTTCCATGATGGTAGTTATCTTGAGCCCCACTCTCCCTGTCTATCAAGTTTTCTTTCTTTCTTTCTTTCTTTCCTTCCTTCTTTCTTTCCTTCCTTCCTTCTTTCTTTCTTTTTTTCTTTTATTTATTTCTTTCTTTCTTTTTTTTGTCTTGTTTTGGCAGTCTTGCTCTGTTGCCCAGGCTGGAGTGCAGTGGCGCGATCTCGACTCGCTGCAACCTCTGCCTCCTGGTTTCAAGCGATAATCCTGCCTCAGCCTCCCGAGTAGCTGGGACTACAGGCAAGAGCCACCACGCCTGGCTAATTTTTGTATTTTTAGTAGAGACGGGGTTTCACCATGTTGACCACGCTGGTCTTAAACTCCTGACCTCAAGTGATCCTCCCGCCTTGGCCTCCAAAGTGTTGGGATTATAAGTGTGAGCCACCGCGCCTGGCCTCCGGTCTGTCAAATTAGCATGGAAATTACTTTCTTCCTCTTGTGATTGGTGCCTTGGTGAAGGGATGTGTATTGAGCTCTCAGTGCAGGGCAGGGCTTAAAACATGCCAACAATAAACGGTGCCTGTTCTTATCACTACCACCATATGGACATGGTCCCTTTATTACAGTGATTTTTGTAAACTACTCCTTAGGCTTCCTCATCTGTGAAATGGATGTGGTAGGACTCTATCTGTCAGCAGGGCATAGAGTGGTTCCAGAGAATACAGGAAAGGCCCTTATTTTTTGTTTTCAAATGCGGTCTTGTTTTATCACCTAGGCTGAAGTGCAGTGGCATGATCATGGATC
Organism: Sapajus apella; assembly: GCF_009761245.1. NCBI lineage: Eukaryota > Metazoa > Chordata > Mammalia > Primates > Cebidae > Sapajus > Sapajus apella. The sequence continues at coordinate 6,050,798 of NW_022437043.1, read as the reverse complement.
ACTGCCACCTCGAATTCCTTGTTTCAAGCCATCCTCCCACCTCAGCCTCCTGAGTAGCTGGGACTGCAGGCATACACTAACATGCCTGGCTAATTTTAAAATTTTTTGTAGGCTGGGTACAGTGGCTCATGTCTATAATCCCAGCACCCTGGGAGGCCGAAGTGGGTGGATCACCTGAGGTCACGAGTTTGAGACCAGTCTGACCAACAGCTCAAAACCCCATCTCTACTAAAAATACAAAATTAGATGGGTGTGGTAGTGGGCACCTATAATCCCAGCTACTTGGGAGGCTGAGGCAGGAGAATCATTTGAACCCAGGAGGCGGAGGTTGCAGTGAGCCTAGATTGCGCCATTGCACTCGGTCTGGGCAACAAGAGTAAAACTCCGACTCAAAAAAAAAATTTTTTTTTTTTTTTTGTAGAGACAACGTCTCACCATCTTGCCCAGGTTGGTCTCAAACTCCTGGGCTCAAGAGATCCTCCCACCCCAGCCTCCCAAAGTGCTGTGTCTAGAGGTGTGAGCCACCACACCTGGCCAGGAAGGACCCTTCTGACAGGACCCTGGCTGGGCTGGTCCTTGCTGTGGGCCTCACTCCCCTCTCCCTTACCTGTAGGCCTGAGGGAAAACATGCTGGAGACACTGGTTCCCAAGGCAGAGGGCGACCGTGTGATGGTGGTTCTGGGCCCACAGGCTGGAAGGGTGAGTCTCAAACCTGGCAGTGGAGGTTTGTGGGTCATTCACGGCCTGTCCCAGGGTCTAGGCTGGCCTTGCTGATTTCACTTCACCTCTGTTCCAGGTGGGACATTTGCTAAGCCGGGACAGAGCACGGAGCCGGGCTTTGGTGCAACTGCCAAGAGAGAATCAGGTGGTGGAGCTTCACTACGATGCCGTCTGCCAGTACACGGGCCCTAGTGACACAGATGAAGACTGACCCATGGGACTCCTCCCATCCCCTAGGCTGTTACCAGCTCTGTACAGTATGAGGAAGTTGCCTTCAAGAAGGTGGGAAGATCATTGTTCCATCCTCTACTTCTGGTGCAGTCCTGGGACCAGGACAAGGGACATGGATGGATGAACCAATAGGGAAGCTAGAAACAAACCCAATATTTACCAGAATTTAGGGTATAATAAAAACCATTTCAGATACTTAATAGAAAGATGTAATCATAAGTGGTATGATGAGCTGCAAGTTAAGGTGGGAACTGAGTTGACTGAGGTGGGAACCATTTCATTTTTCAGCCTTGCTTTCCTGTTCAGGGTACAGGACAAGTTAAAGGACTCAATTGATTATGAGCTCACTCTTGGAATATAAAAACTATGAGCTTAGGCACAGTGGTACATGCCTGTAATCACAGCACTTTGGGAGGCCGAGGTGGATGGATCACTTGAGGCCAGGAATTCAAGACCAGCCTGGCCAACAAGGTGAAACCCTGTCTCTACTAAAAGTATAAAAATACAAAAAATTAGCCAAGTGTGGTGGTATACGCCTATAATCACAGCTACTCAGGAAGCTGAGGCAAGAGAATTGCTTGAACCCGGGAGGTAGGGGTTGCAGTGAGTCCAGATCATGCCACTGCATTCCAGCCCAGGGGACAGAGTTAGACTCTGTCTCAAAAATAAAAAAAAAATCTGACTCTTGACTAGATGCTGTGGAATCTGAAGTACTACATCTCTGAACAACTTCCTGAGCAAGAATTCTAGCAACTAGCAGCAGAGTCTGCTTTCACTATCAGGTTAGAGCAAGACCCCAGAGAATATGCTGAGCCTGGGGTCTTCCTCTATTACGCTATTACGCAGACTGGAGTGCAGTGGTACAATCGTAGCTAAAAGCAGCATTGACCTGGACTCAAGCGATCTTTCTGCCTCAGCCTCCCAAAGTGCTGGGATTATAGGCGTAAGCCACCACGGCTGGCCTCTGGCTTATATCTTTTTAATCTTAGGGAGGATATTCCCAATTTCTCACATTCAGTAGTCAGTTACCTATGCTTTACGTGCTTCACCCTGTCAAGGCCTCCTCCTTTCTCCAGTCATAATAAACCAGCCTTGGGTAGCACCTTCAAGAAGAGCTACAGCTCCCCAGGGAATGGCACTGGGCTCTGTCTCTGCCCTGTAACACGACATAACCCAGCCATTTCACACACCTTCCATCTCCTCCCTGTGCCACAATGCTAAAGTAGATAATCAGCTTCAGATTTCCTGGAATTCATCTTTCTCCTAAGCCTACGCTTGAAAATGGGGCCCCAAGTTCTTGAATATGGCCCTTTGTCCAGAACACCTACCTCCAGGCAGAGCGCCTGGTCTCTCCTGACAGGCCACTGGGACTTTTTGTGCTTTGCCTTGAAAGGAGCCCTGCTGATCCCCATTTTGAGGACAGGGTTCCTTACATTCAGGGAAGTGTGGACAATATAAGGAGGCTTTCCCAGTCTGCCCCTTGTTCACTGTGCACAAACAAAGCCTTGTATCTGAAGATCCTTTGAATCTGTGCAGTGTTCTCTCAGCTTGCTGCCTGGCATCTGCCTGCTGCCAAAGTTGCTCTTGTGGCAGTGGTTACTGCAGCAACGGCTTCTGTGAGCCCGAGAATTCTCTACAGGCCCCTCACAAGCTGGGGACTGTGACCTGTACAATTTGTCCAGACTGGCTTTTTTCACATCACGGTGATTGAGCAAGATGTAGATTAAAAGGCATCTGCCTCTTCTGCCGAGCCTCCAGAAGTTTCCTCAGCAGGAGGCTGCTTCTATTAAAAATTGTCCAGACTTAGCCTTGAATTTGTAGCAGCAGACTCAGGAAGCAGCTTCTTTGCCTTTCAGAGAGAAGTCAATTATTGGGGTGATGGAGGCTGCTGCCGGGACTGTGCTTGGTGGCAGAATGGACAGGTCAGCCCTTTTTTTTTTTTTCTTAACTTTTTTGAATGTAATAGAGACAGGCTCTCACTATATTGCTCAGGCTGGTCTTAACTCCTGGGCTCTGGTGATCTTCCCGTCTCAGCATTCCAAAGTGCTGGGATTACAGGCATGGGCCACTGTGCCCAGCCTCTCAGCTCTCTTTTTTATTTATTTATTTATTTATTTATTTATTTAGAGATGGAGTTTCACTCTTGTTGCCTAGGCTGGAGTACAATGGCGCAATCTTGGCTCACTTCAACGTCCGCCTCCCAGGTTCAAGCGATTCTCCTGCCTCAGCCTCCCAAGTAGCTGGGATTACAGGCCCACGTCACCACACCTGGCTAATTTTTGTATTTTCAGTAGAGACGGGGTTTCTCCATGTTGGTCAGGCTGATCTCAAACTGCTGACCTTGTGATTTGCCCGCCTCGGCCTCCCAAAGTGCTGGGATTACAGCCATGAGCCACTGTACCTGGCCTCAGCTCTCTTTTCTAACATTCCTTCCTCATTCAAGGGAATGCTCCCCTCCACTCCCACACTGAGGCCACCTCTTCATCTCCATATCTGCAGCACCATGAAGAAGGATAAAATATCTAACAGCTTATAAAGCTATCTAAGTGGGGATGGGTTCCCACCAAGTCCCCTATCACCCCAATTCATTCAACAAACATCTCTTGAGCCCCTAACCAAATGCCAAGTATTACCCTGCATGCTAGGGGAACAGTATGGAGTAAATCACTTAATATCAAAACCCTGCTATATGCCAGGCAGCATCACGGGTACTGAGTATGGAGCTATGAGCAAAACAAACAAAGATCCTTGCCCTTATGGGGCTGATGCTCCACTGGGGCTGAGACAGTGAGTAATAAGCAGAAGTAAATGATGAAGGATGTTACAAGAAGGTAAGAACCATGGGGGAAAGGGGCAGTATTAATAGGATGGTCACGGAAAGCCTTAGGGAGGTGACATTAAGCAAAGTTATTAAAGGAAGTAAGGGGTGGTCATGCAGCTATCTGGGGAAAGTGGTCTAGGCAGGGGAAACGAAGTGCAAAGGCCCTGTGGTAGTGCTGTTGCTGGTGTGTGTGAGGAACGGCCAGGAGGCCAGTGTGGCTGCAGGGGAGTAAGAGAGGGAGAAGGTAGGAGGTCAGGTCTGGGAGATCCTGTAGTGCGTAAGGTCAGGTCTGGGAGATCCTGTAGCCACTACTGTGGCTTTTGTTGTGACTGAAGTGGAAATCATGAGAAGCCTCTGTGTAGTCACTGCCAAAGACTGTCAGTTGATAACTCCCTGCTTGCCATATACTCCCCACCATGTGCACACAGAACTACACTAACTAAATACATTTGTCCCTCAGTGCTTTGGTCAATCTACCTGATTTCCACTATTGGAAACACATCATTTTTCTGCCCAGCAATGCTTCCTTTTTTTTTTTTTTTGAGACAGGGTCTCACTCTGTCTCCCAGGCTGATTGTGCAGGGGCCCAATCATGGCTTACTGCAGCCTTGATCTCCTGGGCTCAAGCAATCTTCCCACCTCCCAAGTGGCTGAGATTACAGGTGTGTGCCACCACACCCCGCTAATTTTTAAAAAATTGTTAGTAGAGGTCAGGAGCACTGGCTCACACCTGTAATCCCAGCACTTTGGGAGGCCGAGGTGGTCAGATTACCTGAGGTCAGGAGTTTGAGACCAGCCTGGACAATGTGGTGAAACCCCATGTCTACTAAAAATAGAAAAATTAGCTGGGCATGGTGGCGCACACCTGTAATTCCAGCTACTTGGGAGGCTGAGGCAGGAAAATTGCTTGAACCCAGAAGGCAAAGGTTGCAGTGAGCTGAGATCACGCCACTGCACTCCAGCCTGGGTGACAGAGCAAGACTCCATCTCAATTAAAAAAAAAATGGCTGGGTGTGGTGGCTCATGCCTGTAATCCCAGCACTCTGGGAGGGTGAGGGTAGGTGGATCACTAGGTCAAGAGATCGAGACCATCCTGGCCAACATGGTGAAACCCCATCTCTACTAAAAATACAAGGCCAGGTGCGGTGGCTCATGCCTGTAATCTCAGCACTTTGGGAGACGGAGGCAGGCAGATCACCTGAGGTCAGGAGTTTGAGACCAGCCTGACTAACATGGTGAAACCCCATTTCTACTAAAAATACAAAAAATTAGCCGGGCATGGTGGCACGCGCCTGTAGTTGCAGTTACTTAGGAGGCTGAGGCAGGAGAATCGCTTGAAACCGGGAGGCAGAGGTTGCAGTGAGCCAAGATCGTGCCACTGCATTCCAGCCTGGCAACAGAGACTCCGTCTCAAACAAAAGAATTTTTTTTTTTTGTAGAGACAAGGTCTCACAGTGTTGCTCAGGCTGGTCTCAAACTCCTGGGTTCAAGCAATCCTACTGCCTCGGCCTCCCAAATGCTGGGATTAGAGGTGTGATCCACCTCTCTCATAGCAGCAAGGCCTCTTCCTGTGGGGTGTGCCCTTTCATCACTATCAGTGGAGTACTTGTCTCAAACTTGGGAGGCAGCTTCATTTCCAGGCCTTTGGGATCCTCTGCACTTGACTTCCCCACACCCCTGGCGTTTTACCTTGCCTCTGGAAGAGTTATCAATGCCGGAAGATCACCAGACACCAGAAGCCAAAGGGGAGAAGCACTGTATCTGCAATGGACTGAATGTGGCCGCGCGTCAAACTCATATGTTAGAATCATGGCTGGGCATGGTGGCTCACACCTGTAATCCCAACACTTTGAGAGGCCGAAGCAGGTAGATCACGAGGTCAGGAATTTGAGACCAGCCTCCCAAAGTGCTGGGTTTGAGAGGGACAAGTCATCAAACCATAACAGTATGTAATCTTTGGAAACTGGCTTTTTCCCCACTGGACATTCTAGATTTCTTTCTTTTTTTTTTTTTTTTTGAGACAGGGTCTTGCTATGTTGCCCAGGCTGATCTTGAGCTCTTGGCCTCAAGCGATCCTCCTGCCTTGGCCTCTCAAAGTGCTGGGATTCCATTTTTCTTTTTTTTTTAAACGGAGTCTCATTCTGTGCCCAGGCTTGGGGGGCAGTGGCACAATCTTGGCTCACTGCAACCCCTGCCTACCAGGTTCAAGCGATTCTCCTGCCTCAGCCTCCCAAGTTGCTGGGACTACAGGTGTGCACCACCACGCCCAGCTAATTTTGGTATTTTTTCGTAGAAATGGAGTTTCACCATATTGGACCGGCTGGTTTAGAGCTCCTGACCTCATGATCCGCTTGCCTCAGCCTCCCAAAGTGCTGTGATTGCAACCGTAAGCCACCGAACCCGGCCTTTTTTTTTTTTTTTTTGAGATGGAGTTTCACTGATGTTACCCAGGCTGGAGTGCAATGGCGCGATCTCGGCTCACCGCAACCTCCGCCTCCTGGGTTCAGGCAATTCTCCTGCCTCAGCCTCCTGAGTAGCTGGGATTACAGGCACGCGCCACCATGCCCAGCTAATTTTTTGTATTTTTAGTAGAGACAGGGTTTCACCATATTGACCAGGATGGTCTCGATCTCTTGACCTCGTGATCCACCCGCCTCGGCCTCCCAAAGTGCTGGGATTACAGGCTTGAGCCACCGCGCCCAGCCCCTTTTTTTTTTTTTTTTTTTTTAAGACAGAGTCTTGTTCTGTCACCCAGGCTGGAATGCAGTAGCACAATCTTGGCTCACTGCAACCCCCGCCTCCTGGGTTCAAGTGATTCTCCTGCCTCAGCCTCCTGAGTAGCTGGGATTACAGGTGCCCACCACCATGTCTGGCTAATTTTTCGATTTTTTAGTAGAGACGAGGTTTCTCCATGTTGGCCAGGCTGGTCTCGAACTCCTGACCTCAGGTGATCCACCACTTCAGCCTCCCAAAGTGCTGGGATTACAGACATGACTCACTGCACCTGGCTAGTTTTATCTTTACACTCATGTAGCAGTTGATGTGTGTGTCAGGCACTGTTTTGTCCCCTTTACATTTGCAATCATTTATTTATTTATTTAGAGACCAAATTTTACTCTGTTGCCCAGACTGGAGTACAGTGACACAATCTCAGCTCACTGCAATCTCTGTCTCCCAGATTCAAGTGATTCTCCTGCCTTAACCTCCCATTAGCTGGGATTACAGGCCCCTGCCACCACACTCAGCTAATTTTTTGTGTGTGCTTTTAGTAGAGATGGGGTTTCACCATATTGGCCAGGCTGGTCTCGAACTCCTGACCTCAGGTGATCCACCCACCTCAGCCTCCCAAAATGCTGGAATTACAGGTGTGACCCACTGCGCCTAGCTCACAGTCCTTTAAATCATTTAACTCCTCATAATGGCCTGTGGGATACACAGTTATCATGTACATTTTAGAGATTAGGGAACTGAGGCACAGGAGTGGCTAAATGATTTGCACAATAGTTCTAGCTGGCAAGCAGAGAGCCAGGATTGTAAGCCAGGCAGGCCAGGCCTGGGTGTAGATTCTCATCCCTCCACTTCATGACTTCGCTCCCAGCTGTTGCTATGATTCCTGTTTGCCTATGGGTGTAGCTGTTCATTTATTTCTGCTGTCATGCAGCATTCTGTGGTGTGCATATGCAGTCTGTGTGTACATATTCTGTTGTAACAGGCCTTAGGGCTGTTTCTGGTTTTTGTTGCTGGGAGCAATGCTGCTGTGCTCACTCCCGCACACATCTCCTGGTCCACATAGGCATGCAGACTCTCAGAGGGGAATCTGAGCATTATAGGGTTTGCATGTCTCTAACTTCTCCAGGTGATGCCAGACTATTTCTCCAAGTGAATGCTAGCTCAGTCCCTGGGACTCCCCAGGCCTCAGTTTCCCTATGTATGAGATAGGCCATTTGGAGACTTGAAGCTCTCAGATACAGGAACAGCAGTTTTGGGGAGCTGAGCAGTTCTGGGGTGTGACTGACATTCCTAGGTACCTGAAGGAGGAATGGCACATCTCTAGATGGGACCTGCAGTCTTTCCTGGAAACTTCCATGGGTCCCCACAAGTGCAGGTTCAAAGCCTCTCTCCTGAACCTAGGTTCAGAGTCCCTTCTGCAGTGGCAGTTCCAATCTCCCTCCTGTGTCCCCACTCACAGCTAAGCTTCAGGCCTAGAGCGCCTCCAACCTGCTGATCAGGGCAAGCCCCAATGTGACCTTCAAGGCCATTGCACGTGTTCATTGTGACACTGCTCGCTGAGCGGTCATGGTGTGCCAGGAGTATCTCCAGCATCTGGACACATGGCACTAAATGGGTGTTGAGGGATTGAATGAGGGATCGATAATGATATCCAATTCGATTCAGTGGCTTCAGAGGTTTTTCTAAGTGACCTCCATTTATTAACTCATTTCACATTCACGGATGACTCCACAAAGTAAGGACTATTGTTATCCCCATTGTACTGACGGGGAAGCTGGGGCCCAGAGGAGCTTGGGTGCCTTACCCAAGGTCACACAGCTTGTGAGTGGTGGAGCTGAGGAAAATTATGAGAGACATAGTTGTTCCCAAGCTGTGAGGTGCCACATGGGGGCCAAGATAAAATTCTTCTGCTTTTCCTTTTTAGAGATAGGGTCTCACCATCATTCAGGTTGCAGTACAGTGGCACAATCATGGCTCACTGCTACCTCCAACTCCTGCACTCAAGGGATCCTCCCACCTCAGCCTCCTGAGTAGCTGGGATTACAGGCCACTGCCACTCTGGTGGGCTAATTTTTTAAAAAATTTATTTTCTGTAGAGATTGGGCTTTGCCATCTTGCCCATGCTGGTCTTGAACTCCTGGGCTAAAGCAGTTCTGCTGCCTCAACCTCCCAAAGCCCTGAGATTACAGGCATGAGCCACTGTGCCTGGCCTGTTTTCCATCCTTCTTTTTTTTTCTTTTTTTTACTTGAAGTGGCTTTAGAATTTCTCCATCTTTCTACTTCTCTGCCTCCAGATCTATCCCCTTGAACACTAATTCAGGGGACACTAAACATCTGCCACATTTGCTGATTATTTTCTAAATTAACATTTAAAAGTTGCATATTTCCTTATCAAGGTATGCAAATGATTTTTTTTTTTTTTTTTTTTTTTTTTTGAGAGGGAGTCATGCTCTGTTGCCCAGGCCGGAGTGCAGTGACGTGATCTCGGCACACTGTAACCTTCGTCTCCTGGTTCAAACAATTCTTCTAACCTCAGCCTCCCGAGTAGTTGGGATTACAGGCACCTGCCACCATGTCCAGCTAATTTTTTCATTTTTTAGTAGAGACAGGGTTTCGCCACGTTGGTGAGGCTGGTTTTGAACTCCTGACCTCAGGCTATCTGCCTGCCTCAGCCTCCCAAAGTGCTGAGATTATAGGTATAAGCCACCGTGCCTGGCCGATTTTTTTTATTTTTTTTAAGCAAGATCTGGCTCTATTGCCCAAGCTAGAGTGCAATGCATGCGATCTCAGCTCACTACAGCCTCTGCCTCCCAGGCTCAAGCCATCCTCTTCCTCCCACCTCAGCCTCCTGAGTAGCTGGGACCACAGGCATGTTCCACCATGCCTGGCTAATTTTTATATTTTTTGTAGAGGTGGAATTTTGCTTTGTTGCCCAGGCTGGTCTTGAACCTCTGAGTTCAAGGGATCTGCCCACCTCAGCCTCCCAAAGTGTTGGGATTACAGGTGTGAGCCACTGTGCCCAACCCATTCATACTTTTTTGTGGGCAGATCCCTTGAACTCAGACGGAGTTTTGCTCTTTTTACCCAGGCTGGAGTGCAATGGCGTGATCTCGGCTCACCGCAACCTCCGCCTCCTGGGTTCAGGCAATTCTCCTGCCTCAGCCTCCTGAGTAGCTGGGATTACAGGCACGCGCCACCAGGCCCAGCTGATTTTTTGTAGTTTTAGTAGAGATGGGGTTTCACCGTGTTGACCAGGATGGTCTCGATCTCTTGACCTCGTGATCCACCCGCCTCGGCCTCCCAAAGTGCCTGGGATTACAGGTGTGAGCCACCGCGCCCAGCCCCATTCATACTTTTTATTACTCTCTTGATTGGCATCAGTAACTTGGAGGTAGTTTATTTTTTAATTTTTATTATTATTTTATTATTATTATTTTTTGAGATGGAGTTTCACTCTTGTTACCCAGGCTGGAGTGCAATGGCGCAATCGTGGCTCACTGCAACCTCCGCCTCCTGGGTTCAAGCAATTCTCCTGCCTCAGCCTCCCAACTAGCTGGGACTACAGGCATGCACCACCATGCCCAGCTAATTTTTGTATTTTTAGTAGAGACGGGGTTTCACCATGTTGACCAGGATGATCTCCATCTCTTGACCTCGTGATCCACCCGCCTCGGCCTCCCAAAGTGCTGGGTTTATAGGCGTGAGCACCTGGCCAATTTTTATTTTTTTGAGACAGAGTCTCACTCTGTTGCCCAGGCTGGAGTGCAGTGGTGCAGTCTCGGCTCATTGCAACTTCTGCCTCCTGGGTTTCAAGTGATGCTTATGCCTTAGCCACTCAAGTAGCTGAGATTGCAGGTGTGGGCCACCACACCCAGCTAATTTTTGTATTCTTAGTAGAGACAGGGTTTCACCACATTAGCCAGGCTGGTCTCAAACCCCTTATCTCAAGTAATCCACCTGCCTGGACCTCCCAAAGTGCTGGGATTACAGGCATGAGCCCGCATCCCGGGTTCAAGCAGTTCTGTCGCCTCAGCCTCCCGAACAGCTGGGATTACAGGCCCATGCCACTACACCCAAGTAATTTTTGTAGTTGTATTAATATTTGTCTTTTTTTTTTTTTTAAAGACGGGGTTTCACCATGTTGGTCAGGCTGGTCTTGAACTCCCGACCTTAGGTGATCCGCCCGCCTTGGCCTCCAAAGTGCTTGGATTACAGGCGTGAGCCACTACGCCTGGCCGTCTTTTTTGTTTGTTTGTTTTTAATATGACACAGTCTCACTCTGTCACCCAAGTTGGAGTACAGTGGCATGATCTCGGCTCACTGCACCTTCCACCTCCCAGGCACAAGTGATCCTCCCACCTCAGCCTCCCCAGTAGCTGGGAACACAGGCACACACCACCACACCTGGCTAATTTTTTGTGTTTTTAGTAGACAGGGTTTCACCATGTTGGCCAGGCTGGTCTCAAACTCCTGGTTTCAAATGATCCACCCACCTCCCAAAGTGCTGGGATTACAGAAATGAGCCACCACATCCAGCCAGAGCTAGTTTCTTTTTGTGAGTTTTTTTGTTTTGTTATTTTGAGATGGAGTGTTGTGCTGTTGTCCACTACCCACTCTAGTGCAGTGGCGAGATCTTGGTTCACTGCAGCCTCTGCCTCAGCCTCCTGAGTAGCTGGGATTACAGGCACCTACCACCACACCCAGCTAATTTTTTTTTTTTTTTTTTTGTTTGTTTGTTTTGTTTGAGTCGGAGTTTAGCTCTTGTTACCCAGGCTGGAGTGCAATGGCGCGATCTCGGCTCACCACAACCTCCGCCTCCTGGGTTCAGGCAATTCTCCTGCCTCAGCCTCCTGAGTCACTGGGATTACAGGCACGCGCCACCATGCCCAGCTAATTTTTTGTATTTTTAGTAGAGACGGGGTTTCACCATGTTGACCAGGATGGTCTCGATCTCTTGACCTCGTGATCCACCCGCCTCGGCCTCCCAAAGTGCTGGGATTACAGGCGTGAGCCACCGCGCCCAGCCGACCCAGCTAATTTTTGTATTTTTAGTAGAGACAGGGTTTCACCACGTTGGCCAGGCTGATCTCGAACTCCTGACCTTGTGATCTGCCCGTCTCAGCCTCCCAAAGTACCGAGGTTACAGGTGTGAGCCACCATGCCCGGTCGAGTTTGTTTTTTATATGTCTCCATCAACTCTTGCTTTTCTGCACTGGATGCCAGTACTTGGTGAGGTAATACCTCAAAGATAATTTGTTCTCCTGGGCCTTCAAATAGACTTCAAGACAAAAACAGGAACTTTAATCCAGATTTTCTGTTTGCTTGTCCACACAGCTGGAAGCAGAAGTGTTAATTTACTCTACAGTAAAACAGCAAACACCAGGAACCCCAAGAACTGGGATAGACCCCATCACCTTCATGTCCAACCTCCAGGGGCACCAGATGAATCACCTCCTGTTTATATCTGTTTTTTCTTTTTTTTTTGAGACAGGGTCTTGATATATCATTCACGCTGGAGTGCAGTGGCACGATCACAGCGTACTGCAGTCTTGAACTCCCAGGCTCAAGCAATCCTCCCTCCTCAGCACCTCAAGTATCTGGAACTACAGGCACACACAACCATGCCCATCTAATTAAAAAAAAAAAATTTTATACAGACAGGGTCTCACTATGTTGCTTAGGTGGGTCTCAAACTCCTGAGTGCAAGGGATCCTCCCAACTCGGCCTCCCTAAGTGCTTGCATTCCATGTGTGAGCCACTACACCTGGCTTCCTGCTTATATCTTGTGTATTTTGCTTCTTGTCGGGAAGGTATTCCCTACAAGATCCTGATTGCCACACCTCAGGCCCTGAGTAGGTAATAAGACACAAGGGTGTCTTCCACACCCTGGCCTCACTAATTAAGTCCTACACATAAGGAGGGTCCAGCTGCTGTCCTTTAAAACCAAACTGAGGCCAAGATGGCAAAATTTATGTTGCTATATCCTCCTCCTCCCCTCACCCTACTATCCTCATGGGCCTCTGTACCCCTGACTCGGGTGCTTCCTGTGACAGGCCTGACCTAAGGAATTTCATTTCCCAACCCTCAGACCCAATGCTTCCTTTTAATAAGAAACATTTCGGGAGGCCTCCTTTTACCATCCTGAAATGGCATTCACATTCATGTACATTTCAAGTCTTGGTGGTGTGGGGCTGCCCCAGCACCAGACCTGTGCCCATTCAATGCCAAAGCACCCTCACGGAGAAATTCCCAAAACACAACACAAGGGCAGGAACAGGAACAGGACCCTTGTCTGTCTGGCTCCCTGCGGTATCCCCACCATCTAGCACAAGACCCTACATGCAGTAAGTAAATAATTGCACAGTCTGGACATCTATGCTGTGATTTACCTCCCTCTTCCAACAAGGCTTCCATGTCTTTTGTTCACGGCCCCTGCCTGGGGAACCGGGGAAGAAAAACAACTCAGGGTGCACAGGGGCCAGCTCCCTCGCACAGAGAGTTCTACACAGTTCACTGATGCTGTGGGCAAATGGATGCTTCAGGGGCGCTCAGTCCTGCGGGGGACGGAATGAGAACAGGGTAAGCAAGCACAGAAAGCAGAGACATCTGTAGAGTCAACGACGCAGTGATCGGAACACAAAGTCCAGAGCTGCACAGCCTGGCCCTGGCCGTGGAACTTCTCAGCTGTGTGTCTTCTGGTAACCCCTACAGGGCCTCAGATCTCTCATCCAGAACGCGAAGACGATAATAAGGGTAGTTAAGGTTGTTGTGAAGATGCAGTGAAATGATTCGTCTAAAGTGATCAGGAGAGGTTGGCACATGTTAAAAGTATCCATTACTGAGTAACTTGGATCAATGAACTATCATCCCTGATACCTTGATTCCCCCCATCCCTCAAGCGCCTCCCCACCCTCTTCCCTCAGACTTCCAAGCTCCACCACCACTTGTGGATGGTCAAGAACTCAGAATAGGCGACCGACCTCCCTTTCCTTTCCCCTGCTGCAAAGCCCATCTCAGAGATCCTTTTTGTGGCGCTCAGCTAGATCCCTGCAGAGCTAGGACAGGCTCCTGGAGCCCTCCCCGCCAACCAGAGGCCCTGCCCTACTCCCTCGAACCAGCACAGGAAAACCACGGCCTAGCCAGGGATCCGGAAGTCTCCTCCCAGTCCCTACCTTGCCCTCACCCTCAGCCACCACCAACTTACCCTGGGCGGGCGCGACCTACCTCCCTGCACCTGGATCTGTGTGATCCCAGGAGTGCCCATTTCCCAATGTGTGTGCCCCTGTGGGTGTACAAAGCCCTGTCTGTGTGACTTTTGGGGTATCCACTCCCCAGCTTGTCCGACCCTCGAAGCCCACAGCCCTCAGCCGGGAATGGCCCGCCACGCGCGAGGCAGGGACGCGCGCACGGAAACGTCCACCTGGAGCCGTACCACTGGGCAGGGGCGGCCAACCCGGACACAACTTTTTGTGTGGGGGGAGGAAGGAGCCCCTTCCCCGTTCGGGGCCCGACCTACTCGTGCCCGTCCCGTCCTCGCGGCGCCCCACGCCCGATCCTGGCGGCCCTCGGCCTCTCTCCCGCCCACCACGTTGGCCCCCGGCCCTGCGCGCCGGGCTCCCATTAGTCGCTGCACTGGGGCATGTGAACTGGGTGCCAGTCCGGTTCCCGGCTCCCGGAAAGCCGCGTTTTGGCGATTCTGGGTGCTGGTTCCCACACCGCTGCCTCGTGTGGGGTTGCTCGCCCGTGAAGGGGCAGGACAGGCTGCGAGCTGGTGGAAGTTAGTGAGGTCACATACCGGGCCGTCGCGCCTGGTGTGGTGTGCGCTTCCACGGAAACCTTCGTAGCAAACCCAGCGGGGTTCTCTGCCTGCGCACCGTGGTTCCTGCGTTCCTTTACTGTCCAGTTTCTCACTCCGGAAAGTGTGGCTTTGACTTTGTATCTGCGGGAGTAGGATGAACACAGGGGTGTCCTCCTCGCACCATAAATTGCAGAGCGAGCCCCCAGTGGTCTCTGGATGTAGGGCTGCGTGCCCCACAGGGTTGTGGGGTGAACCTTATGCTGTGCTGAGGCGCAGGATCTGAGAAATAGACAGGACACAGAAGTACAAAGAAAATGCAGCTGGGCGCGGGGGGGCCACGCCACCTATAAGTGGTGAGTGGCTGGCGAGGCGCCTGGCAAGGCCCCGAATGTCCAGAAGCATGAGTATTCATTGTGTATAGGTTAGGGGGCAGGGCAGTGAGTGAAATCATCTTTAAGGTTAGTGATAGGGTCGTGAGCAATAAAACATAGGGTCCTCCCCATTAGGTCACCTAGGCCAGGAGGCAGACAGCGCGCAGCAAGGGGCCGTTCCCATGAAGGCAAGGGCCGTGTGCAGTAAGGGGTCCACCCCCATTAGGTCACCGAGGCTTGAAGGTGGGCCGTGCGCAGTGAAGAGGGTGCAGTGTGCGATACTTCTATCTATGGGAAACTACTTCTAAGAAGATTTATGGGAGGATGCTTTAAGTCACATAGCAGTGACAGAGCTGTCAAGGTTACCGCCACCTCCTGGTGGCTTCCAATGGATTCTATGGGAAGATGCTTTTTAAGCAGCACAGTAGCAAGAGCTGATAAAGTTCACAGTCATCAAGGTGGATTGCTGTTCTGAGGGCAGCCTTCCACAAGAACTGGAGCAAGGTCCTACAACTCCTTTATCAGGAGGAGTGGCCCTCACCCCAAGCCTGCCATACAACGGGTATCTTTACGATACTGAACGCTGCCGCCTGGGCCATGGATTCTTGTCCTGGTATGACTGTTTTTCCCTTAATTCATGCTCTGCGCTGTGTCTGCTCTAGGCATTCCTCCGATTATAAGCTACTTATCCTTTAATTCATGCTCTGTACTGTGTCCACTCTAGGCATTCCTCCGATTATGAACTAAGATATAATTATAGGTATATATGTAGGGAAATATTCTTTAGGCACTCATACTATCAACTATTATATGATTATATAGAGAGGATTATATAAAGGGAGCCTTCAAGCCCTATTTCTATAAACTAATATATGGTTATGTAAAGGATTTTATAAAAGGAAATAGCTGAGTAGTAACACTATAAAGTGAGATATTCCTCAAGCCCTAACTGTGCCAGGGTTCTGCTTAGCTCTCATTCCTCTGTGCCCATATGGGGGGGTTACCCACATCTGGATACGGTGTATCAAAGTTACATTAATTGTACTTTTCACGGGTCCAACGTTCGCAGCAGTGGAAAAGCCCTAAGTGCCAGAGCTTTTGGCGAAGCGTAAGGGAATAAACACTTTTCCCAGTTTTCCAGGCACAAACTGATGATTTTGGAGCATTAAGGTCTGGTTGGATGGGGCAGGATGGCTGTGTTGATGCGTCTTATTTAATCCACAGCATAGGTGAGGTGATCACTTACCTCTTTACAGGTTGAAATGTTTACATTTTATATATATGTAAGTTGAAATAAAAGTATATATTACAGGCCGGGCGCCGAGGCTCATGCCTGTAATTCCAGCACTTTGGGAGGCAGAGGCGGGCAGATCACAAGGTCAGTTCGAGACCAGCCTGGCCAATATGTTGAAACCCCGTCTCTACCAAAAAAAAAAAAAAAAATGCCAGGCGTGATGGTGGGTGCCTGTAGTCCCAGCTACTCGGGAGGCTGGGGCAGGAGAATCGCTTGAATCCGGGAGGTAGAGGTTGCAGTGAGCCAAGATCGGGCCACTGCACTTCAACCTGGGCAACAGAGTGAGATTCCGTCTAAGAAAAAGAACAAAAAGAAAAAGAAGAATAAATATATATTACGAGCATTATAAAAGTATATACCAATATGTATAAATGCAGAATTTATAGGGATGTAGATGGAGCAGTGGGGACCCAACATGCTTCGCTAAGGGCCCTGGCACTTAGGGCTTTTTCACTGCTGCAAACCTTGGACCTGTTTGTGAGAAGGAGTACAATTAATCTAACTTTGATACACTGTATCCAGAGACCACAGGGGGCCTCAGTCTGAGATTTATGGTTCCAGGACAATCAGACACCCCCTGTGCCTGTCCTACTCTTGCAGATACAAAGTCAAAGTTCATTGCCCTGGGGTGAGTCATATGCTTAAGGGGAGGGGTACTACTGATCTTTTAACTGGGTGCCCAAAATATTACTTTGTCACCCAGGCTGGAGTACAATCGTGGTCATGGCTCACTGCAGTCTGGACATCCTGTGCTTAAGCCATCCTCCCACCTCAGGCTAATTTTTTACATTTTGTAGAGATGACATCTCACAATGTTGCCCTGTTGATATCAAATTTCTGTGCTCAGGCAATCCTCCTGCCTCAGACTCCCAAAGTGCTGGAAGGAGCCACTGTGTGGAGCCTGTATTACCTTTTTTTTTTTTTTTTTTTTAGACAGATTATCATTCTGTTGCCCAGGCTAGAGTGTAGTGGCATGATCTTGGCTCACTGCATCTTCGCCTCCCAGGTTCAAGCAATTCTCGCACCTTAGCCTCCCAAGTAGATAGGATTTACAGGCAGTGGCCACCACTCCTGGCTAATGTTTGTATTTTTAGTAGAGACCGGGTTTTGCCATGCTGGCCAGGCTAGTCTCAAACTCCTGACCTCAAGTGATCCGCTCACCTCAGCCTTCCAAAGTGCTGGGATTACAGGCGTGAGCCTCTGTGCCTGGCAGTATTATCTTTTTTAAAGAGAAATTACTATTACTTGAGGCCAGGAGTTCGAGACCAGTCTGGGAAACATGAGACCATGTCTACAAAAATTACAAAATATATTAGCCCAGTTTGGTGGTGCAAGCCTGTGGTCCCAGCTACTCAGGAGGCTGATGTGGGAGGATCACTTAAGCCTGGGGATTTGAGGCTGCAGTGAGCCATGATTGCACCACTGCACTCCAGCCTGGGCAACAGAGTAAAACCTCATCTCAAAAAATAAATGAATAGGATGGGCGCAGTGGCTCATGCCTGTAATCCCAGCACTTTGGGAGGCTGAGATGGCAGGCAGATCACCTGAGATCAGGAGTTTGAGACCAGCCTGATCAACATGGTGAAACCCTGTCTCTATTAAAAATACAAAAATTAGGCCAGGCGTGGTGGCTCATGCCTGTAATCCAAGCACTTTGGAGGGGAGGGGGGGGGGGGATCCCCTGGGGTCGGGGGTTAAAGACTAGCCTGACCAACAGGGGGAACCCCCGTTTTAAAAAAAAAAAATACAAAAATTAGGCCAGCATGATGGTTCATGCCTGTAATCCCAGCACTTTGGGAGGCCGTGGTAGGTAGATCACCTGAGGTCAGGAGTTAGAGACCAGCCTGACCAACATGGTGAAACCCTGTCTCTACTAAAAATACAAAAAATTAGCTCGGCTTGTTTTTGCCATGTTGTCCAGGCTGGTCTCAAACTCCTGGCCTCAGGTGATCCTCCCACCTTGGCCTCCCAAAGTGCTGGGATTACAGCCCTGAGTCACCGCACCTGACCCCTCCTGTCTCTCTTAACACACATTGTTGATATTTACTCAGAGTGGCTGGCAAGATATTAACTATTAGGAAAAGTTATAGATTGTAATCTCAAACCTTTTAGAAGGCCAAAAGGTTTTATCCAGGCATGCTGAAGGCAGCCTCCTCATTAACATTAGCATAGGAAAGAGATAGAGACGATTAAAGGCCTTACCCCACACCCATTTGTCTCCACTGTGTTGACTCTGTTAATTTTGTGCTGGGTGGCCCTCTCTGGAAGATCAAAGGGGAATTACCTGTTAATAGTATTTGCCTAAAGCTTTTATCAGTCGTATAACTATTCTCTTAACTGTGTTAATTATCCACAAGTGTGTTAACTTAGAATCTCTGTTGTAAAATCTTGACAGAATAACTGTGTGGATGGACAGAGGGTCTTGGTCCATTGGTTTCATTTCGCCCTCTGAAAGCAGCCAATGGCTATCTCCAGTCCACTTGGATCACTGAAGCAGGTGTGAGAGTGCATTCACTCATCCGTCGTTGAGTCAGGGGCTGCAGGACAGGCTTCCGCAGGTGGTGGTTGATGTCTCAGGTGGTGACCCCGACATGATACCCGTCAGAGCAGGCACTTGAACGTGGAGCAAACCGATGTGATCATTGCTGTGAGGAAGGAAGGGCGGACCTCCCGAGACCAGAGAATAAAGAGGACCATGCGGTCAGGTCAAGAAGTCAGTAAGTCATTGGTACCCACTGGGGATTGCCAAGCTTGGGGAGGCATTATTTCAGGCAAGGGATTCATCATGGGACTGCAATAATCAGCTCAATAGATAAAAGTACAGAACATAATTCAAGCTGCTGTTTCCCAAGGCCCACGGTTCTGGGCAAAGAGCACACTGGACATAAAGCTTTGGGAACAAATGGGGAGAAATCACGCACAAAGGCATCTAATAGGAAAAAAGAGGCTGGGCGTGGTGGCTCACGCCTGTAATCCAAGCACTTTGGAGGCCAAGGCGGGCGGATCACCTGAGGTTGGGAGTTCAAGACCAGCCTGACCAACATGGTGAAACCCCGTCTTTAAAAAAAATAAAAATTAAAAAAATAGGAAAAAAGACAGAGGAAACGCTACAACTCTAGGAATTTGTTTTAAGCAAGAAGCACTACAGAAAGAACTCCTAACCTGCCCAGTAATTATAATCAGCAAGGCAATCAGGTGTATGTTTATTAAAAAAGATAAGAAAAAAGGCATTGCAGGCCAGAGCAGCTCGGCTGAGCAAAAGGAAGAAATAAGAAAGTGAAAAGGCTCTGGCAGGAAAGCTCCGCCTAAGGCCAGCAGCTGCGCCCCAGGCCGGTGGTGGGGAGCCAGCAGCACAAGTGGAAAGCAGTGAGCAGCCCCTGGGCAGGGCCAGCACTGCTGCCATCCAAAGACCCGCAAGCTGCTCTCCGAAGGTGTCCCACAGTGAAATTTCGTGCGTTCTTGTATAGAAGCAACATCCCAAATTGTAATTCTCTGCTAAGATTTAAGTTAAATTTAAGTATACGTAAAAGCTTTTTCTAACATTAGCCCTGTTGTTATTCCAACTCTAATCTTAACGTGGCTTTTTTAGAATCCAGTCCAAGTAAAACAATAACCTCTGAAGGGAGAGAAATTACAGCTAGGCCATGAATTAGTAAGGAGCAATTACAAGCCAGCCATTGTGTCATGAGCCAAAAGGATTGATAAAAAAGATTAAAAAAAAAAAAGCCAGCCATTTAGCTTTGCTGCTCAGTAGAAAAAAATTTCTAATGAATTAGTAAGTTGCAAAACCTGTTTTCTATCTTAAAAAACAACACTACTAGCACAAGCCTTATTTACCCTTAATTTTGTAAATTTAAATGATAAATTTCAATCAGACATAAAGTAAGGCCCACGAATTAGTTAAAAGGAAATTAAAAGCTAAGCATGCACAACCCCACATTATCCTTTAAAGGGAAACCTTAATCCAAATTATATAATATTTGTTGAATTAAGAAGTAAAAATGTTGTGTCCATTTCTCAGAAAGTGAAATAAATTTGTATGTAGTGTGGTAAAAATGTGTGAAAGACTGATTAGAGACAGTCTTTGCTCAGTTAGTAAGGAACTACCAACAGTTTTCAGAACTGTTTGCCAGTTTAAAGTCCATAAACTTCGTCAGCCTGGAAACTCAATTGCAAGATTTAAGCTACTCTTGTCTGTGGCTTTAAGCACGTGGTTAAAGTATATTATTTAAGTCTCTGCTGCTAGAAATATTTTCAAATTTCCTCTTAAAACTTCATGTTACCAATTTCAGTTTGCCATTTTAATAATGCAGTCAGCTGCTAAGTTATGATCCTAATATCATCAAAATTCCTTTAAGGAAAGAGCAATTCGAAGCAGTGTTGCACTTCTCCATACCTAATGCTTTAACCCTGTTTGCTGACAGGTCAAGTGAACAAGGAAGAAGTGCAGTCTGGTAGAGACTGTTAAAAAGCATGCTGTGAATGAAGAGACCCTCCCCAAACAGGCTTTGTGTGAGCAACATGGCTGTTTATTCACCCGGGTGCATGCAGGCTGAGGCTGAAAAGAGAGTGCAGGGCAGTGGGATAGAAGTTGGTTTTATAGGTTTGGAGTAAGCAGTGGAAAATTACAGACATTACAGTTTAGGGCGGTTTTTTGCAAGCTGGGAGGGGGTCACAGGTTTGCCAGGTGGGAGGGAATCAGAGGGTCTGGAGTCACAAGGTCAACCAAGGTCAGTTACAAAATCCAATGGCCTTGTCAGTTGAGGGCAGAACAAGAAACAATAAAAGAATGTGTCAAGTTAGTTAGGTGTCACAGGGGTTGGTCGCTATTCTGTTTTTCATGATCTTCCAGCTGCTTCAGGTTTTCTAATTCCAGAAGGCCCTCCAGAGGTGTACATGCAGGTCATCGGGGTCACCACAGGGTCCATGGTGCCATCATCCTAAAAGACCTTACAGAGACCACATAATTCAATCATGTAATCTCAGTTTACTAGGACTCAGAGAGCTGAGATTGGAGCCCTAATTCTGGCATTAAAAACTTTTCTGCTCGCCGGGCGCGGTGGCTCAAGCCTGTAATCCCAGCACTTTGGGAGGCCGAGGTGGGTGGATCACAAGGTCAAGAGATCGAGACCATCCTGGTCAACATGGTGACACCCCGTCTCTACTAAAAATACAAAAATTAGCTGGGCATGGTGGCGCACGCCTGTAATCCCAGCTACTCAGGAGGCTGAGGCAGGAGAATTGCCTGAACCCAGGAGGCGGAGGTTGCGGTGAGCTGAGATTGGGCCATTGCACTCCAGCCTGGGTAACAAGAGCGAAACTCCGTCTCAAAAAAAAAACTTTTCTGCTCAGCCCATAAATATAGTAACTTGGCTTACTCAGTTTCTCTATTACAAAATCTTGAAGCAGCTTTAATTAAGTCTAATCTTGAGCCCACAGCTCACTGCCTAGTCCATTAGCTTATGGCAATGGACAAACAGACTTACAAGTAGTAATGTCACTGCTTAACCAAGACAGAAGCAGAAAGATTAGAGAGAGAAATAGAAAGAATCAGAGAGAGAGAGAGAGAGAGAGGTAAGGAAGTCAAAGAGAGAAAGAAAGACTAGGAGAGACAGAGATTAGAGACAGATAAAGAAGGAAAAAAATATTTTAAAAGTTATAGATATAAGAATGTACCCTTAGTAAGTAAGGTTATAAAAGAAAAGAAGTTTAAAGCATGTCCAAGTTTGTCAGTGAAAGTTGTGGAATATGTTATAGAAGGGAACTTATGCAAGCAGATTGTCTAAATTTTGTTTTGAAAGTTTAAGCAAGTTGTTTTTTTTTTTTTTTTTTTGGGGGACGGAGTTTCGCTCTTGTTACCCAGGCTGGAGTGCAATGGCGCGATCTCGGCTCACCGCAACCTCCGCCTCCTGGGTTCAGGCAATTCTCCTGCCTCAGCTTCCTGAGTAACTGGGATTACAGGCACGCGCCACCATGCCCAGCTAATGTTTTGTATTTTTAGTAGAGACGGGGTTTCACCGTGTTGACCAGGATGGTCTCGATCTCTTGACCCAGTGATCCACCCGCCTCGGCCTCCCAAAGTGCTGGGATTACAGGCTTGAGCCACCGCGCCCAGCCAAGTTTAAGCAAGTTTTAAAACATTAATAGTGAAAGAAATTCTGTGTGTAAACATATTGGTTGAAAGTTAAAAATATATCATCCAGTTTTTCTGTAAACTGCCAAAGATTTTTCTTAAAGCACTAACCTGTTCTTTTGCAAAGATTATTAGAAGTCTCTTAGCACAGACACAATCACTAGAATTTCCAGTACATCAGCACCAGCTAAAAGACTGTGTCCTCATCAAGGGATGGAAAGGAGAAAAAAACTCAAGCTAGTCTGAGAGAGACCCTGCAGGATGACAATGCAGCTTCCTCAGACCATACACAAGCCCCAGATGTCACCTGGAGAATGCTGAAAAGGGAAACACAGGAGGCTAAGAGAATCTTACTTAGGATTTGTTCATTTTTTATTCTTTTACTCTGCCTGCAACCTATACTTGATACATTCTATCAAGCTCATCTTTTTTTTTGACACAGAGTCTCACTCCGTTGCGAGGCCCCAGGCTGGAGTACAGTGGTACGATCTCGGCTCACTGCAACCTCTGCCTCCGGGTTCAAGCAATTCTCCTGCCTCAGCCTCCCAAGTAGCTGGGACTACAGGCGAACGCCACCACGCCCAGCTAATTTTTGTATTTTTAGTAGAGACAGGGTTTCACCATGTTGGCCAGGATGGTCTCGATCTCTTGACCTTGTGATCCGCCTGCCTCAGCCTCCCAAAGTGCTGGGATTACAGGCTCGAGCCACCGCGCCCGGCTCAAGCTCATCCTCTAATCCACATGTTTCTGCCCTGGTAACTTAAACTAACAACCACTTCCACTTCACAGCTTCTAACAATGCAACTGCTTAACTAAAAGAAATGAACTTACTCCCAGTGAGTAAGTTAATGGCATACAGTAAACTGAAATGCCAAGTAACTTTACAGGTCAAATACAAAAGATTCATAGTTACACTTCTAGCTTTTATAGTATCAGCCATATTCAACCTGGCTATAGCTAGCGTTGCAGTGGCATCTATTACTGAGGCAGTACAAACAGCTGCTTTTACAGATAATCTGGCCAAAAATGATGGAAAGGTGTACAAGATCAACTCTCCTGGTTAGACCCCATTCCTGGGAGTCGATCTTTGGCTGGAAAAGACTGTTGGTAATTGTACTCATAATTGTCTTATGTTATTTATTAATCCTAGGATGCAAATCCAGAGTAAAAGCAATGACTGCCTCGCCTGACAGACCCATAGCTGGACAAATAAGTGGCCGGCAGACAACAAAGCCTGATATTGTTGAAAACAAGGGGAGAAATGTTGATATTCACTCGGGGTGGCTGGCAAGATATTAATTATTATGAAAAGTTATAGATTGTAATCTCAAACCTTTTCGAAGACCAAAAGGTTTTATCGAGGCATGCTGAAGGCAGCCTCCTCATTAATATTTGCATAGGAAAGAAATAGAGACGATCAAAGGCCTTACCCCACATCCCTTTGTCACCACTCTGTTTACTCATGTTAATTTTGTGCTGGGTGTTTTTTTGTTTTGTTTTGTTTTGTTTTGTTTTGTTTTGTTTTGTTTTGTTTTGTTTTTGAGATGGAGTCTTGCTCTGTAGCCCAGGCTGGAGTGCAGTGGTGGGATCTCAGCTCACTGCAACCTCCGCCTCTGAGATTCAAGCGATTCTCCTGCCTCAGCCTCCCGAGTACTTGGGACTACAGGCACTGACCACCATGCCCAGCTAATTTTTTGTATTTTTAGTAGAGATGGGTTTCACCGTGTTAGCCAGGATGGTCTCATCTCCTGGCCTCGTGATCCACCTGCTTCGGGTACTCCCAAAGTGCTAGGATTACAGGCATGAGCCACCATGCCCGGCATAGCATAATATTTTCAAGGTTCATCCATGTATGAGTACAGTACTTCTTTCATTCCTTTTTTTTTTTTTTTCCAGACAAGGTTTTGCTCTGTCGTCAAGGCTGGAATGCAGTGGCCTGATCTTAGCTCATTGCAACCTCCACCCCCTAGCCTCAAGCAATCCTCCTGCCATAGCCTCCTGAGTAGGTGGGACTACAGGTGCACACCACCATTCCCAGTGAACTTTTTGTAGAGATGGGGTCTCACTGTATTGCCCGGCCAACATAGCGAAAAATCCATGTGTACTAAAAATACAAAAATTAGTGGGGCGTGGTGGCACACACCTGTAATTACAGCTACTTGGAAGCCTGAAGCATGAGAATCGCTTGAATCCAGGAGGCTGAGGTTGCAGTGAGCTGAGATTGCATCACTGCACTCCAGCCTGGACAGCAGAGTGAGACTCTCTCCAAAACAAAAATTTTGTTGCCAGACACAGTGGCTTGCGCCTGTAATCCCAGCACTTTGGGAGGCCAAGGTGGGCAGATCACAAGGTCAGGAGTTCGAGACCAACCTGGCCAATGTGGTGAAACCCCGTCTCTACTAAAAATATTAAAAAATAGCCAGGCGTGGTGGACGGCGCCTGTAGTCCCAGCTACTCGGGAGGCTGAGGTAGGAGATTCGCTTGAATCTGGGAGGCAGAGGTTGCAGTGAGCCGATTGCACCATTGCACTCCAGCCTGGGCAAAAAGAGCGAAACTCTGTCTTAGAAAAAAAAAAGAAATTAAAAAAAAAAAAAGTTTCTATTTTGTTATGCCAGCAAAGTAAAAAAAAAAAAAAAGTTTCTAGTAATTCCAACATCTGAGCTTCCTCAGTGGAAGTTTTTTTTTTTGTTTTTGTTTTTTTTTTTTTTTTTTGTTTTTTTGAGACGGAGTTTCACTCATGTTACCCAGGCTGGAGTGCAATGGCACGATCTCGGCTCACCGCAACCTCCGCCTCCCGGGTTCAGGCAATTCTCCTGCCTCAGCCTCCTGAGCAGCTGGGATTACAGGCACGCGCCACCATGCCCAGCTAATTTTTTGTAGCTTTAGTAGAGACGGGGTTTCACCGTGTTGACCAGGATGGTCTCGATCTCTTGACCTTGTGATCCACCCGCCTCGGCCTCCCAAAGTGCTGGGATTACAGGCTTGAGCCACCGCGCCCGGCGGAAGTTTTTATTTATTGTTTTTTTTTTTTTTTTTCCCCTGTGTATGGGTCGCACTTTCTAGTTTATTTTTTGAGACGAAGCCTCCCTCTTTTGCCTAGGCTGGAGTACAGTGGCATGATCTCGGCTCATGCAGCTTCCGCCTCCCGGGTTCAAGTGATTCCCCCTCCTCACCTGCCGAGTAGCTGGGATTACAGGCACTTGCGACCATGCCCAGCTAATTTTTGTATTTTTAGTAGAGACGAGGTTTCACCATGTTGCCCAGGCTGGTCTCGAACTCCTGACCTCAAGTGACCCACCTGCCTCGGCCTCCCAAAGTGCTGAGATTACAAACGTGAGCCACTACACCTGGCCTACTTTCTAGTTTCTTTGCATTTTTTAAATCTGGACATTTTAAAGAATGTGGCAACTCTGAAATTCAGATTCTCTCCTTCCCAGGGTTTCTTGTGGCTGCTGTTTGTTTTTTTATTTATTTTTTTTATTTTTATTTTTATTTTTTTATGCTTCTTGGTCAGTACTATGCTGTTTGTTTTTATTATCATTGCTGTTTAGTGACTTCTTTTTGTTTGTTTCTGAGACAAGGTCTCCCTCTTGTTGTCCAGGCTGGAGTGCAGTGACATGATCTTAGCTTACTGCAGCTTAAACTCGTGGGCTCACGTCAGCCTCCCAAAGTGCTGGGACTACAGGCAAGGGCTACTATGCCTGACCTGTTTAGCGACTTTTCTGAACTAATTCTATAAAGTCCGTATTCTTTGTTGTGTGTGGCCACTGAAGGCCCTGCTTCATTAGCTTACTGACCAGTTAATGGTTAGGCAAAGGTTTCCTTAAAAGCCTTGAACCATTACTTCTTCCAGCATTTGCCTAATGTGTGTCCGTATATGTTGGAGCATGCCTTGAACACTCCCTCAGGTAGTTCACTGTACCTTGGCCTTCACTTTTTCTTTTTCTTTTTTTTTTTTTTTTTGAGACGGAGTTTCACTGATGTTACCCAGGCTGGAGTGCAATGGCGCGATCTCGGCTCACCGCAACCTCCGCCTCCTGGGTTCAGGCAATTCTCCTGCCTCAGCCTCCCGAGTAGCTGGGATTACAGGCACGTACCACCATGCCCAGCTAATTTTTTGTATTTTTAGTAGAGACGGGGTTTCACCATGTTGACCAGGATATTCTCGATCTCTTGACCTCGTGATTCACCCACCTCGGCCTCCCAAAGTGCTGGGATTACAGGCTTGAGCCACCGCGCCCGGCTGGCCTTCACTTTTTCCTTGCCCAAAGCCTGAAGGTCCCCTACAAGTAAGAGCTTA
Organism: Sapajus apella; assembly: GCF_009761245.1. Classification (NCBI taxonomy): domain Eukaryota; kingdom Metazoa; phylum Chordata; class Mammalia; order Primates; family Cebidae; genus Sapajus; species Sapajus apella. Next base: position 6,024,400 of record NW_022437043.1, on the reverse strand, counting down.
ATGCCTTCTTGGTTCTTCTTGTTGTTGTTGTTGTTGTTGAGACAGAGTTTTGCACTGTCGCCTAGGCGGGAGTGCAGTGGCATGATCTCGGCTCACTGCAACCTCCGATTCCCAGGTTAAAGCGATTCTCCTGCCTCAGCCTCCCAAGTAGCTGGTATTACAGGTGCCTGCCACCTCACCCAGCTAATTTTTTTGTATTTTTAGTAGAGACAGGATTTCACCATGTTGGCCAGACTGGTCTCGAACTCCTGACCTCAGGTGATCCACCCACCTCGGCCTCCCAAAGTGTTGGGATTACAGGTGTGAGCCACCGTGCCCCGCCTTTTCTTGGTTCTTTCTTGGGCATGCTCACAGCCCTGTGCATGCACGTGCATATAGCCTTCCAGATTTCTAGCAATGTGTCAGAAGTTTTCATGGACGTCTTATTCCCCAACATTTCCTTTCAAGCTTTTTGGTCAGCTGCTTGTACTCCCTCTCTTATCACCATCTCAAGCAGCTATGATGTTAAACAACTGCCACTGATTTTTTGTGTTTTTTTAAAATTTTGAGACTGGGTCTCGCTCTGTTGCCCACACTGGAGTGCAATGGCACAATCATGGCTCACTGAAGCCTCCACGTCCTAGGCTCAAGCAATCCTCCTACCTCAGCCTCTGAAGTAGCTGGGACTACAGGCATGCACCACCACAGCTAGCTAAAGCCATCTCAGCAATCGCTCAAGCAATCTTTCCACCTTTGCCTCCCAAAGTGCTGGGATTACAGGCATGAGCCACCACACCTGTCCTTGAAAGGATTTTTCCTTTGACTTTCTGAAATCCTCTCTTGGTTCTGCTCCTGCCTTGCTGGCTTCTCCTACTCAGTTTTGCTAGTTCCTCCTGGTTCCCCAGAACCAGGTTCCCCTGTATCTTAGCAATGTCCCAAGGCTTAGTCCTCTAACTCTTCTTTATTTACATTCACTTGTTAGGTGATCTCTTTTATTTTTTCATTTTCATTTATTTATTTGACACAGAGTCTCACTCTGTCATCCAAGCTGGAGTGCAGTGGTGCAATCTCGACTTACTGCAACCTCTACCTCTCGGGTTCAAGCAATTTTCCTGCCTCAGCCCCCCAAGTAGCTGAGATTATAGGCATGTGCCACCATGCCCAGCTAATTTTTGTATTTTCAGTAGACACAGGGTTTCACGATGTTAGCCAGGCTGGTCTCTAACTCCTAACCTCAAGTGATCCACCTGTCTCAGCCTCCTGAAGTGCTGGGATTACAGGCAAGAGGCACCGCACCAGGCCGTTCTTTGTCTTTTTTTTTTTTTTTTTTTTTTGAGACTGAGTCTCACTCTCTTGACCAGGCCAGAGTCCAGTGGTGTGATCTCAGCTTACTGCAACCTCCGCCTCCCAGGTTCAAGTGATTCTCTTGCATCAGCCTCCCGAGTCACTGAGAGAGATTACAGGGGTGTACCACCATGCCCAATTAATTTTTGTGCTTTTAGTAGAGATGCGGTTTTAGTATGTTGGCCAGGCTGGTCTCGAACTGCTGACCTCAGGTGATCCGCCCACCACTGCCTCGAAAAGTGCTGGGATTACAGGTGTGAGCCATCCCACCCGGCCCCTTCTTTATCTTTTAAATAAAATCAGTGTACTGATGGCTCCTAAATTTGCACTGAGAAAATAAAACTAGGCTGGGCACCATGGCTTATGCCTATAATCCCAGCACTTTGGGAGACAGAGACAGGAAGATAAAGACCCTGTCTCTAAAAAAGAAAAAAAAGGAGGTGGGGCACAGTGGCTCATGCCTGTAATCCCAGTATTTTGGGAGGCTGAGGGGGCCAGGTCATTTGAGGTCAAGAGTTCGAGACCAGCCTGGCCAAAACGGTGAAACCCCATCTCTACTAAGAATACAAAAACTAGCAAGGCATGGTGGTGCACACCTATAATCCCTGCTACTCGGGAGGCTGAGACAGGAGAATCACTTGAACCCAGGAGATGGAGGCTGCAGTGAACAGAGACTGCACCACTGCACTATAGCCTGAGCCACAGAGTGAGACTCCACCTGGGCGGGGGGAAGGAAAAGAGAAAAGAAAAATAGCCCAAGAGCAGCCTGAGCTATGTAAAGTATGCAAAATTTCTCAGTCCCAGAGAGAAAGGAGCATCTCAGCTCAGTCGCATCCTTTACCCACCCACCCACGCCCGGAGCAATTGTTTAAAGAGATGTTGTTACATAGGAGCTGGGTGCAGTGGCTCACACCTGTAATCCCAGCATTTTGGTTGGAAGAGGTGGGCGGATCACTTGAGGTCAGGAGTTCGAGACCTGCCTGGCCAACACGGTGAAAGAAACCCGGTCCTTTACTTAAAATACAAAATTGGGCCAGGCATGGTGGCTCACACCTGTAATCCAAGCACTTTGGAGGCCAAGGTGGGCAGATCACCTGAGGTCGGGAGTTCAAGACCAGCCTGACCAACATGGTGAAACCCCGTCTTTAAAAAAAGAAAAAAGAAATAAAAATACAAAATTAGTTGAGCATGGTGGCTCCAGCCTGTAGTCCCAGCTGCTCAGGAGGCTGAGGCAGGATAATTGCTTGAACCTGGGAGGCGGAGGTTGTAGTGAGCCGAGATTGCACCACTGCACTCCGGCCTGGGCAACAGAGACTCCGGCTCAAAACAAAAAAAGATACGTTGTTACTGAATAGCTGCCTCACCCATTATCTTCAAAATTCCTGAAATTTGTGATACAAAGAACAATGTATAGACAATCAATAGCTTATATTATTTTTATTTATTTATTTATTTTGAGATGGCGTCTCACTCTGTCACCCAGGCTGGATTGCAGCAGCGTGATCTCAGCTCACTGCAACCTGCACCCCCCAGGTTCAAGCGATTCTCCTGCTTCAGCCTCCTGAGTAGCTGGGACTACAGGTGTGTGACACCATGCCCAGCTAATTTTTTTGTATTTTTAGTAGAGACTGGGTTTGGCCAGGCTGGTCTTGAATTCCCGACCTCAAGTGATCCTCCTGCCTTGGCCTCCAAAGTGCTGGGATTACAGATGAGAGACACAGTTCCCGGCCTTTTTAAATTTTTTTTAGACAGGGTCTTGCTCTGTCACCCAGGCTGGAGTGGGCAGTGGCAAAGTAATAGCTCACTGCAGCCTCAACCTCCAGGGCTCAAGCAATCCCCCAGCCTCAGCCTCCCGAGTAGATAGGACTCTAGGTGTGCATCACCACCCTTGGCTAATTTGTTTTTCTTTCTTTTTTTTTTTTTTTTTTGTATAGAACTGGTCTTGCTATGTTGCTCAGGCTGGTCTTGAACTCCTGAGCTAAAGAGATCCTCCCGCCTCTGTCCTCCAGCCTGCTGTTCCTTCTGCTAGGAATGTTCCTTCCCCTCATATCCACAAGGCTCACTCCCTCACTTCCTTCTCTGGTCAAATGTCACCTTATTCAAGAAGCTTCTCTGACTACCCCAAATATAGTAATCTCTACCCCAGCCCTTCTTACCTCCTATTTCTTTTCCACTGTGTGTGTGTGTGTGTGTGTGTGTGTATTCATCTTTTCCTATCAAGGACAAGAATATTGTTCTGCTTCCTGTTCCGTTCCCAGCATCTTCTAGTATGATGTGCCTGGTATGTCATAGGCACTCAATAAATACTTTTTCTATACATGAATGAATGAATGTTCAATGAAGAGTTATTATTTCACTTTACAACAGTGAGCTAAAACATTTTTTAGTTATGAAATGAAGGCACACGGAAATCAGGATGCTGCTTTTTTTTTTTTTTTTTTTTTTGAGACGGAGTTTCGCTCTTGTTACCCAGGCTGGAGTGCAATGGCACGATCTTGGCTCACCGCAACCTCCGCCTCCTGGGTTCAGGCAATTCTCCTGCCTCAGGATGCTGCTTTTTAAAACATCAGAGTAAAGCTTACTTCCTCAATCCACAAACTTAATCAATTTTCTGGGATGCATTAGAGAAAGATGTGTTTAGTGACTCACACCATAAAGGCCAACTGTTCCAAGGTGTCAGAGGCATTTGAACCAGAGCAAATCTATCTTGAGTAAAGGCTGGGTAAGATAAGGCTGAGACCTACTGGGCTGTATTCCCAGGTTAGGCATTCCAAATCACAGGATGAGATAGGAGGATGAGACCTCCTATCTCATCCACAAGATACAGTTCATAAAGACCTTGCTGATAAAACAGTTTGTAGTAGAGAAGCCAGCCAAAAACCCACCAGAACCAAGATGGTGATGAAAGTGACCTCTAGTTATCCTCATGGCTCATTATACGCTAATTGTAATGCATTAGCATGCTAAAAGACACTCCTACCAGCACCACGACAGTTCACAAATGCCATGGCAACATCAGGAAGTTACTGTATATAGTCTAAAAAAAGGAGGCATGAATAATCCACCCCTTGTTTAGCATATCATCAAGAAATATGGCCAGGTAAGGTGGCTCATGCTTGTAATCCCAGCACTTCAGGAGACGGGTGGATTGCCTGAAGTCAGGAGTTCGAGACCAGTCTGGCGAACATGGTGAAACCCCATCTCTACTAAAAATACAAAAATTAGCCGGACATGTTGGCGGAAGCCTGTAATCCCAGCTACTTGGAAGGCTGAGGCAAGATAATTGCTTGAACCTGGGAGGTGGAGGTTGGAGTGAGACAAGATCGTGTCACTGCACTCCAGCCTGGGCAACAAGCAAGACTCCATCTCAAAAAAAGAGAAAAAGAAATAACCATAAAAATCACAACCACCAGCCCTCTGGGCTGCTCTACCCATGGCTAGGCATGGCGGCTCATGCCTGTAATCCCAGCACTTCAGGAGGCGGGTGGATTGCCTGAAGTCAGGAGTTTGAGACCAGTCTGGCCAACATAGTAAAACCCCATCTCTACTAAAAATATTAGCTAGCTAGGCGTGGTGGTGGCCGACTGTAATCACAGCTACTCGGCAGGCTGAGGCAGGAAAATCGCTTGAACTGGGGAGGCAGAGGTTGCAGTGAGCCGAGATCATGCCATTGTACTCCAGCCTGGGCAACAAGCACAAAACTCCTGAAATAATAATAATAATCTTGCTTTCACTTTACTCTATGGACTCACCTCAAATTCTTTCTTGCGTGAGATCCAAGAACACTCTCTTGAGGTCTGAATCGGGACCCCTTTCCAGTAACAAAGGAAGAGCACAAATATTAAAGCTGGCTCAACTGGGTCTGAGCAGAGTAATTTTTATCTCAGAGATTTGTGTTTTGGGTGTGCATTTTCAGTTTAAATTAGAAGCTATCTCCCCAGTTTAAAAAAATTCATGTTTTGAGGAAGATTTTCTCTGAGATACAGATACAATTAATTTGTACAAGTCTGGAATGCCTAAACTTTCATCCAAGTTTCCACAGGTTACTAGGTCATTGGAATACTGTTCTTTTCATTTTATTTATTTATTTATTGTTAGAGACAGGGTCTCACTCTGTTACCCAGGCTGAAGTGCAATGGCCCCATGATGGCTCAGTGCAGCCTCCACCTCCTGGGCCCAAGCAATCCTCCCACCTCAGCCTCCTGAGTAGCTGGGACTACAGGCATGTGCTACCATGCCCAGCTAACTTTTTTGTTTGTTTGTTTGTTTGCTTTATATCCAATGTGATAGTAGAACTTTTAAAATTATTTGTAGAGGCAGGGTTTCACCATGTTTCCTAGGCTGTTCTCCAACTCCTGGGCTCAAGCAATCTACTTGTCCTCGACCTCCCAAAATGCTGCGATTACAGGCGTGAACCACTGCACCCAGCCTCCTGGTTCTTTTTATGCCTGGTAATCTTTGTTTGGGTAACAGAGATTGTCAATATTACCTTTTTAGGAGCCAGGTCTTTTTTAATTCCTATCAATCTTTGTTATTCTTGTAGATTTTGTGTGTGTGTGTGACATAGTCTTTTGCTGTCACCAGGCTGGAGTGCAGTGGTGCCATCTTGGCTCATCACAACCTCTGCCTCCCGGGTTCAAGTCATTCTCCTGCCTCAGCCTACTGAGTAGCTGGGATTACAGGTGTCCAACACCACGCCCGGCTAATTTTCGTATTTTTAGTAGAGATAGGGTTTCATGATATTGGCTAGGCTGGTCTTGAACTCCTAACCTTGTGATCCGCCTGCCTCAGCCTCCCAAAGTGCTGGGATTACAGGCATGAGCCACCTCGCCCGGCAATTTCCATAGATCTTTTAAGGTCTTCTTTTGTTATTTGTAAAGTGAGCCTGGAGCAATACTAAGTCTAGGGCTAGTTATTCCCCACAACCGCGACGAGACCTTCCTGTGTATTCTATGCCTTGTGAATTAGGAGTTTCCAGTCTGGGTGGTGGGAACAGGCACTATTTTCAAAAGCTCCATGTGAATGTCAGGACCTGTTCCTCCAATCCACTTGGATGGTTCTTTTCCTGGCCTTTAGTAGTTGGCTCATATGCATGTGTTGATAAGTACTCTGTTAAATACTGAAGGGGGACCCTTTGCAGATCTCTGTGCTCCTCTCTCCTGACATTCTGTCCTTTAAACTCTAGCTGCCTTCGTCTCTCTGGACTGCCTCAACTTAGGGAGTCCACCAGGTGCTGCCTCAGTTTCCCCTTCCAGTGCCATAGCATGGAAGCTCTCAGGCAGTGTGCTGGGAGAGTTGTAGTGCTCACCTTGTTTCCTATCTTTCAGGGATCAATGTCCTTTGGTGCCTGATGTCTAATGTCTTAAGAATCATTGTTTGGACCAGGCACAGTGGCTCACACCCGTAATCTCAGCACTTTGGGAGGCTGAGGCAGGCAGATTATCTGAGGCCAGGAATTCAAGACCAGCCTGGGCAACATGGTGAAACCCATCTCTACTAAAAGTGCAAAAATTAACTGGGTGTGGTGGTGGGCACCTGTAATCCCAGCTACTCGGGAGGCTGAGGCAGGAGAATCGCCTTGAACCTGGGGGGCAGAGGTTGCATCGAGCCGGGATCGTTCCATTGCACACCAGCCTGGGTGACAAGAGGGAGAACTCATCTCAAAAAAAAAAAAAAAATCATTGTTTCATGTATTTTGGTTTTTTTGTAGGGGGCAAAGTTGGTTGTTTCCTGTGAGAGGGCAAATTTGGGCCCTGTTATTCCACCTTGACTGAGAGTGCATGACATCTCTTTTTTTTTTCTTGTAGAGACAGGGTCTTGCTCAGGCTGGTCTCAAACTCCTGGCCTCAAGCAATCCTGTGTATTATTTCTTTTTTTTTGAGACGGAGTTTCGCTTTTATTACCCAGGCTGGAGTGCAATGGCGCAATCTCGGCTCACCGCAACCTCCGCCTCCTGGGTTCAGGCAATTCTCCTGTGTCAGCCTTCTGAGTAGCTGGGATTACAGGCACGCGCCACCATGCCCAGCTGATTTTTTTGTATTTTTAGTAGAGACGAGGTGTCACCATGTTGACCAGGATGGTCTCGATCTCTTGACCTCGTGATCCACCCGCTTCGGCCTCCCAAAGTGCTGGGATTACAGGC
>NW_022437043.1:6005111-6016925 GCF_009761245.1 Sapajus apella | reverse complement strand
TGATCCACCCGCCTCAGCCTCCCAAAGTGCTGGGATTACAGGCGTGAGCACCACACCTGGCCCTGGGTATACTTCAGATTAGCCTGCTGCCCTAGAGTATATCCAGGAAAGTGTGAAGGAGAGAAGATAAACTGGGCTGACATAAAGCAGTGCTAATTGAATACTTGGATAAGAATCTCCTGATAGAACAGGATGCAGGAAGATACTGGAGTCAGGAGCTTGATCCATAGCAGCAGGAGACCCTGATGTGGAAGATGGTACAACTTGATCAGAGTGAAAGACTGAAGATTATGTTGGAATTCTCCAGAAGGCTAGATTTTGCATAGAATGTTGTCATGACAATTTACCAAGGTCGGAGAAGATTGGGTTGGAGTGTTCCAAGAATGCTGGATTGGAATGTTGTGCTGGGAGGAGCTAACGGACTGGAATGTCGCATCAGGGCTGACAAAGACCTGAGAAAGGTGGTTTTCCAGCATTTCTTCTCAGAGCTAGCCTCCGGGGTTTGGGAAAGGGGCTTTAGAGGTCACTGAGGGATATGAGGGACTGGAGGAAGTGATAAGCAGGCCAAGCAGCTTCCAGTCTCCCAGCGAAACAAGGTATGTCCGGTTTGCTCTGTCCTACCTATTTGCTCACCATGTGAAATTGCCTTGAAGGAAAAGCAAGGGTTCCGGTGCTGAGTCAGCCAGTCCTTGCATTAGAGGGTGCTCCGTCTTTGGGATATGTGGAGGCTTAGGAACCTGGTTCTGAGGAGCAGCCAAGTCTGGGGTTTGTTCCCAACTGGTGGTTCTCTGCTCTCTCTGCCCCCAGCTGCCTGTGTCAGGGAATCTGATTGATGTGTACAGTAGTCAAGGCGTGGCCACGCCAGCCATCACTGTCAGCAACTCCTGCCCAGCTGAGCTGCCTAACATCAAACGGGAGATCTCCGGTAGGTGATAGGGTCTTGGTCCCATGGCCCTATGCTTTACCCAGGTGAGCCCTGTGCCTACCAGGCCTAGAGATGGGCCTGATTCTGGGGGGGGTGGTTTGGACATAAAGAAATGGGGCTGTTTATCCCCTTTCCCCATATGACCTGTGATCTTATTTTTACCCCACTTCCTCTCACTTTCTCTCCTCTTGGATTTAACAACCAGCCTATCATCACAACTTAAAATAGTAAAAAGAGAAGCGCTTTTTAAAAAAGGCATTTCCGGCTGGGCGTGGTGGCTCACGCCTGTAATCCCAGCACTTTGGGAGGCCGAGGCAGGAGGATCACCTGAGGTCGGGAGTTCAAGACCAGCCTGACCAACATGGAGAAACCCCGTCTCTTAAAAAAAAAAAAAGCCGGGCGCGGTGGCTCACGCCTGTAATCCCAGCACTTTGGGAGGCTAAGGTGGGCGGATCACCTGAGGTTAGGAGTTCGAGACCAGCCTGACCAACATGGAGAAACCCCATCTTTTAAAAAAAAAGACATTTGCCCTGCTTTCAGCTACCAAACCCTACTTTAGCATCTGCATGTGTTTCTTTCCTTCCCATGCCCAGAGGCCCTGACCACTCTACTCTTTTCCAGAGACCGAGGCAAAGGCCCTTTTGAAGGAACGGCAGAAGAAAGACAATCACAACCTAAGTAAGCCAGAGAGCATGTGCATTGCCCCAGTGCTGTGCAGCCCTGCCTCGTCCTGCATCCCGGCCCGCCATGGGGAACCCCTTCCCTGCAATAGCCTCCTGACTCCTACTTTCTGTCTCTTCTCTTCTTGGCTAATTGACAACTCTTTTCCCACTCTTTCTTCCTCTCCTCCCTGCTCCAAAGTTGAGCGTCGCAGGCGATTCAACATTAACGACAGGATCAAGGAACTGGGCACTCTCATCCCTAAGTCCAGTGACCCGTGAGTCTGGGCTGGGACCCTCAGGCCAGCGGGAGGTGGGGCAGGTGTCCCATGCTACTAAAGTTGTGCCTTGGTGGGCTTACCAGGCAGTCTTGGCCCAGGCATTTCTCTTCTGTCTCGTTCTTTCTCAGCCTGAGCAGGGTTGCAGACACTCACTGTGTCAGCACCTAAAATTTTAGGCACATAATATTATGGTCTGTGTACCCCATCTGGTCCCCGTAGGATATATGCCCCTACTTTTCTGTTCACTTAGTACTTCCTTTTTTTTTGAGATGGAGTCTTGCTCTGTCACCCAGGCTGGAGTGCAGTGGTGCAATATTACTTCCCTTATTTTTTCAAGATTTGTTTATTGGCTGGGCACAGTGGTTCAAGCCTGTAATCTCAGCACTTTGGGAGGCCGAGGCAGGTGACTCACCTGAGGTCAGGAATTTCAGAGTAGCCTGGCCAGCATGGTGAAACCCCGTCTCTACTAAAACTAAAATTAGCTGGGCATGGTGGTGGGCACCTGTAATCCCAGCTGCTTGGGAGGCTGAGGCGGAAGAATCGCTTGAACCCAGTAGGCGGAGGTTGCAGTGAGCCGAGATTGTGCCACTACACTCCAGCCTGGTGACTAAGCAAGACTCCATCTCAAAAAAAAAAAAAAAAAAATATATATATATATATATATATATTGAGCCTCTGGTTTGTGCCAGGTACCGTATTAGGCCCTAAAGATACCAGAGGGGACAAAACAGACGTCATGAAACTAATGTTTTAGTGGGGGCAGACAAATGTTAATAAGTAAACATCCACGAGATTCATTAGGATGAGTATTATGAAAATAAAGACTGGAAGGAAAACGGGAGAATGCTGGGGAGGGTTACTGTTTGGGGTAAGGAAGGTGAGGACAGGGCAGGCCCCAACTGACGAGGAAACGTTTGAATAAAGAGCCTATGGAGGCAAGGCAGGGAGCCACATGGGTGTCTGCGGGGAAGAGTATTCAAGGCAGAGGGTGCAGCTGGGATTGAGGCCCTGAGTTGGGAATGGTTTTCCATATTCTAGGAGCACTGAGAGGCTGACATGGCTGTAGTAAGATCAATCGGAGGGACATAGGGAAGACAAGAATCCTAAGGGGTCAGGTCAGAAATGGCTTCCAGGATTTGGAGTGTGATGGGGCACCGTTGGAAGATTCCAGGCAGGAAGTTTTCCTCTGGGCACTCCATACCTTTGATGGACCCCGGCCTCATGTTCTAGGCATGTGGTGGGGGGCTCCTACCTGGTGCACTTCCCACCTCAGCTCCTGAGAAACCCCTCGTGTGGCATCTCCCATTTGCCCCCTGCTTGGGCCCCACAGGGAGATGCGCTGGAACAAGGGCACCATCCTGAAGGCCTCTGTGGATTATATCCGCAAGCTGCAGAAGGAGCAACAGCGCTCCAAAGACTTGGAGAGCCGGCAGCGATCCCTGGAGCAGGCCAACCGCAGCCTACAGCTCCGAATTCAGGTCTGAAAAGAGGAGATGGTGGTGGGGGAAGCAGGGGAGAGCTTCCTGCAGGTGGAGGCAGGCAGAGAGAGAGCAGGCCAGGGTTTCCCTTCCTGGCACACTTGGGGGATCCCCAGGCTTCCCAACTCACACGATGATGATAATGATAAGTAATCATAATATTAACAAGGATAATATTATTGCTAATGTACATAGCATTTATCTTGTGCTATGTACTGTGACAAGAACTTTATATCCATTAACTTCTTCAATCCTCACAACTCTATAAGATAGGAGCCATTATTATATACCCACTTTACAATTTGCAACTCTGAAGCTTCAGAGATGTTAACTAAAGTTTTGCAACTAGTGAGTAGCAGAAGCTGAATTCCAACCTGGGGAACCTGCCCATTTCAACCTTTACGCTCCTCTGTCTCTGAGGAACTCTGAACCTTACTTATCCTGCACCCAACCCCTGTTTTTCACAGGAGCTAGAACTGCAGGCCCAGATCCATGGCCTGCCGGTACCTCCCACCCCAGGGCTGCTCTCCCTGGCCACGACTTCGGCCTCTGACAGCCTCAAGCCAGAGCAGCTGGACATTGAGGAGGAGGGCAGGCCAGGCGCAGCAACGTTCCATGTAGCGGGGGGACCTGCCCAGAATGCTTCCCATCAGCAGCCCCCCGCACCGCCCTCGGATGCCCTTCTGGACCTGCACTTTCCCAGCGACCACCTGGGGGACCTGGGAGACCCCTTCCACCTGGGGCTGGAGGACATTCTGATGGAGGAGGAGGAGGGGGTGGTGGGAGGACTGTCGGGGGGTGCCCTGTCCCCACTGCGGGCTGCCTCCGATCCCCTGCTGTCTTCAGTGTCCCCTGCTGTCTCCAAGGCCAGCAGCCGCCGCAGCAGCTTCAGCATGGAGGAGGAGTCCTGATCAGGCCTCACCCCTTCCCTGGGATTTCCCCACCCAGGAAAGGAGGATGAGTCAGGATAAGGCCCTGCCTTTTCCCCCACCCTCCCATGAGACTGCCCTGCCCAGGTATTCTGGGGGAAGAGGAGATGTGATCAGGCCCCATCCCTGTAATCAGGCAAGGAGGAGGAGTCAGATGAGACCCTGCACCTTCCCCAAAGAAACTGCCCAGTGCAGGTATTTCAGAAGGAGAAGGCTGGAGAAGGACATGAGATCAGGGCCTGCCCCCCACCTCCCTGGGGATCACAGCCTCACCCCTGCCCCTGTGGGACTCATCCTTGCCCAGGTGAGGGAAGGAGACACAATGAGGCCTCGCCCCTGTCCCCTAGGGACTGTCCTAGCCAGGTCTCCTGGGAAAGGGATATGTCAGGATGAAGCTCCATCCTTTGTCTTGGAACCACCAGACTAGTCCATCCTGGCACAGAAGAGGAGTCAAGTAATGGAGGTCCCAGCCCTGGGGGTTTAAGTTCTGTCCCTTCCCCATGAACCCTGCCCTGCCCTGCCCAGGCAAGGAACAGAAGCGAGGATGAGACCCGGCCCCTTCCCCTGGGAACTCTCCTGGCCTTCGAGGAATGGAGGAGCCAGGCCCCACCCCTTCCCTATAGGAACAGCCCAGCACAGGCACTTCAGGTGTGGAATTATCAGTAGGACCAGGCCACCGCAGGACGTGGAGATCACAGCCCCACCCTTGTCCCTCAGCAACACCCCATCTAAGCATTCCACACTGCAGGGAGGAGTGGCACTTAAGCTCCCCCGCCTTAACCTGGGACCAATCTGACCTAACCTAGGAGAGCTCTGAGCTAACCTTGCTGTTGGGGAAGGGGACAGATGATGAAATTTCATGGGTGAATTTTCCAGACCTAGATCTGGAGTGAGAGTTAGACCCCCACCCTTGGGCAGAGTTCTGCCTTCTTACTTGAGGGGCAGTTTGGGAAGGTGATGGGGATTAGTGAGGGACTGGGTCCAGGTTACCAGAACCAGTACCCCAGTATTCTTTTTCAACATGTAGAACAACAGGATGAAGGAAGGGGCTATCCTGGGAGCTCCCCAGCCCAGGAAAATCTGGAAGCCTTCCCCCAGCAAGGCAGAGGCTTGGAGGAGGGTTGTAAAAGCATATTGCACCTCTTCATTTGTTTATCTGAATTTTTTATTGTTTCCCATACTGCGAATCTAGGTCACCTCAACCTCTGTCCCCCACCCAGTTCTTCATTTGGAGGAATCACCCAAATGATTTCAGAGTTATCAAGAGACACTCCCCCCGCAATTCCCACCCCTCATACCTACACCCAAGGTTGTCAGCTTTGGATTGCTGGGGCAAAGCCCCAGGGAGGGTATACTGAGGGGTCTATAGATTTGTGATTAAAATAATAAAAGCTAGGCGTGTTTGATGCGCTTTTAACTTTGGCAAAGCGTCTCCTATCCTTGATTTTCACTGTGCAGTGAACATGGCTCATGCAGGCCAAGAGGGATAAAAGTCCTTGGGAGAAACAGATTCCAGAAGGATGGGTGAAATGATTTAGAAAGGAAGAGGGCGTGGAGGAAGACAATATGCAAACAAAAGTCATTAGTCTTTTTAAAGACCAATCACCAGACACCATTTTAACTGACACAAGTGTTTTATCTAATTTATTTCTCTAAAGGGATGTTAGAAAATGCTGCTGCTTTTTTTTTTTTTCTTTTTTTTTAAAGATGGGGTTTCACCATGATGGCCAGGTTGGTCTTGAACTCCTGACCTCAGGTGATCCACCCACCTCGGTCTCCCAAAGTGCTAGGATTATAGGCATGAGCAACCGCAACCGCGCCTGGCGGAAAATGCTGCTTCTTACTCCCATTTGGTCTTTGAAGAAGCTGATGAATACAATTGAACTGTTCTGAAGATATGCAAGCCTGTAAATGGATGAGGGCTCTGGATTGAAAAATGCCTGCCGCTAAGGGCAGAGGGGGAAAGAAGATTTTCTTGCAAATCCACTTTTGAAACTGATAAGGATGTCTATGAGGATATTTCCTGGCAGACAACAGAGGTATTCAAGATGGTGGAGAGGACAAAGACAAATATCTGAAAGGCAGAGGAACAGGCAGCCAACTGAATTTTAGAATAGAGATTGAGATTTTGGGAGAATTTAAATGAGCACAAGTATCTTTTTGAAGGTTGGGAAAAAGGATTTTTCTCACAATTTCTCAACCAGAACGAGCATCAGGCCTGGTCCCTGCATTTCCCCAACCAGGCCTCTGAGGGCTGGACCCAGGATTGGTCACCGTGACTCCCCCAGACTGTGACCGCCATACTTGCTATCTTTTCTTTTTTTTTGAGACAGAGTCTCACTCTGTCGCCCAGGCTGGAGTGCAGTGGCGCTATCTTGGCTCACTGCAACCTCCACCTCCCGGGTTCAGGTAATTATCCTGTCTCAGCCTCCCAAGTAGCTGGGATTACAGGCACGTGCCACTGTCACCCAACTAATTTTTGTATTTTTAGTAGAGATGGGGTTTTACCATGTTGGCCAGGATGGTCTTGAACTCCTGACCTCAAATGATCCACCCACCTTGGCCTCCCAAAGTGCTGGGATAATGGGTGCGAGCCACCGCACCCAGCCTCGGTCTCCCACAGGTTTTTGGGTTTTTTGTTTGTTTGTTTGTTTGTTTGTTTTGTTTCTTTGTTTTTGCTCTTGTTGCCCAGGCTGGAATGCAATGGCACGATCTCAGCTCACCACAACCTCCGCCTCCCGGGTTCAAGCGATTCTCCTGGCATAGCCTCCTGAGTAGCTAGCTGGGACTACTGGCATGTGCCACCATGCCCGGCTAGTTTTATGCTTTTGGTAGGGACAGGGTTTCTCCATGTTGTTCAGGCTGATCTCGAACTCTTAGGTGATCCAACCACCTCGGCCTCCAAAAAGTGCTGGGATTACAGGCATGAGCCACTGTGCCTGGCCTCCCAGAAGTTTTTAAAAGGTTTTTCTGAAGTAATTTTAGATTTACAGAAGAGTTACATCACCATTAGTGAGCTTCCATACCTGTCACCCACCTTCCCCTAACGTTAACATCCTACATAACCGTGGCATGTTTATCAGTGCTAAGAAAATAACATTGGTAGAGTACTATTAACTCAACTTCAGACTTTATTTGGATTTCACTGGCTTTTCTGCTAATGTCTTTTCTGTTCTAGGATCCAAGTAAGGATGCCATACTAGTTATTCCTGTGAAACAAATGACCACAGTCTTAGCTGCTCTAACAACACACATAAATTATCTCTTGGGTTTTGTGAGTCAGGAATCCAGGCTGGGTTCAGCTGGGTCCTCAGCGTCAGCGTTTCTCACTAAGGCACAATCAAGGAAGGAATTGGTCAGGATTGAGGACTTCTCTGAATGTGTGACCAGGAAAGGATCTACTATGTGCTCCCATAGTTGTTAGCAGCATTCGGTTCTCTGCATCCTGTTGGACAGAGGGCCCCAGTTCCTCGCTGGCTGTCAGCCAGAGGTGCCCACCATCCACACCACGTGTGCCTTCCCATGTGGTGGCTCACAGCATGGTAGTTTGCTTCATCCAAGCCAGTGAGAGAAAGAGTTGGCTAGTAAAACAGAGATTCCATCTCTTGTAATCTAATTATGGAAGTGATATCCCCTCAAGGTTGAGACATTCTGTCACCTGGAAACAAGTTACTGAAGGGGGGGGGATTAGAGAAGACCAAGAACATAGCAGGCAGGGAGCACTGGTTGGGGGCATCTCAGAAGGCACCAACCACAGATATGTTGCACTAAGTGGTCCTGTCTTCTTGGTTTTTGCTGACAGTTTCTCAGTCTCTCCACTGAGAAGTCCTATAAATCGTGCTATTCCAGAAACAATGAGCACATCTAGCAGCCAGATCTTTCTAAATGCCATTCTCCAATGAAAGGAACCAGGGCTCCTGGGAAAATGGCTGATTTTCAGGCTGTGGCAGAGAGAAAGGCAAGATGAGCCTGGAGCATCCTGTAGTGACAGAAAGTAAGGAAGTGTCTAAAAACAATGATGGCAGTCGCGGTGGCTCATGCCTGTAATCCCAGCACTTTGGGAGGCTGAGGCGGGTGGATCACCTGGGGTCAGGAGTTTGAGACTGGCCTGGCCAAAATGGTGAAACCCTGTCTCTACTAAAAATACCAAAAATTAGAGCCGAGCATAGTGGCTCACGCCTGTAATCCCAACACTTTGGGAGGCCGAGGCAGGTGGATCACAAGATCAGGTGTTTGAGGCCAGCCTGGCCAACATGATGAAACCCCGTCTCTACTAAAAATACAAAAATTAGCTGGGCATGGTGGCGGGTGCCTGGGGTGCTTGTAATCTCAGCTACTCAGGAGGCTGAGCCAGGAGAACCGCTTGAACCCTGGAGGGGGAGGTTACAGTGAGCTGAGACCTCACCACTGCACTCCAGCTTGGGTGACAGAGCAAGACTCTGTCTCAAAAAAAAAAAAAAAAAAAAAAAAAAAAAAAAAAAAAAAAAACCACCAGGTGTCGTGGCTGGCACCTGTAATCCCAGCTACTTAAGAGGCTGAGGCAGGAGAATTGCTTGAATCAGGGAGGCCGAGGTTGCAATGAGCCAAGATCACACCATTGCACTCCAGCCTAGGCAACAAGAGCAAAACTCCGCTTCAAAAAAAAAAAGAGAGAGATGGCAGCATGTCATAAAATACAGAAGCCAACCTGAAAGAGCTCCCAGCCAGGTGCGGTGGCTCAGGCCTGTAATGCCAGCACTTTGGGAGGCCGAGGGGCGGATCACGAGGTTAAGAGATCAAGACCATCCTGGCCAACATGGTGAAACACCATCTCTACTAAAAATACAAAATTTATCTGGGCGTGGTGGTGCATGCCAGTAGTCCCAGCTGCTCGGGGTGGCTGAGGCAAGAGAATCGCTTGAACCTGGGAGGCAGGGTTTGCAGTAAGCCGAGGTCTCACTGCGCTCCAGCAGCCTGGCGACAGAGTGGAACCTTCTCAAAAAAAAAAAAAAAAAAGGCCGGGCGTGGTGGCTCACGCCTGTAATCCTAGCACTTTGGGAGGCTGAGGTGGGTGGATCACCTGAGGTCAGGAGCTCAAGACCAGCCTGGCCATCATGGTGAAACCCCATCTTTAAAAAAAAAAAAAAAAAAAAAGAAAGAAAGAAAGAAAGAGCTCCTCCCAGTGGCCAAAGCTGGAACAACTTGAGCAAGAATAACGAAAAGGATATTATAGCCCAAACAATGAACATTTATGATTCCATATTTATTTATATAAGTGATATGATTGAATAAATAAATGCTGAGAGCCAGGTGAGGTGATGTGCGCCTAAAGTCCCAGCTACTTGGGAGGCTGAGGCAGGAGGATGACTTGAGTCCAGTAGTTTGAGGCTGTAATGCACCATGATCACTCCTATGAACAGCTCCTGCACTCTAGCCTGAATGACACAGTGAGACACTGTCTCTAATAAATACACGAATGCAGCTGGGTGCGGTGGCTTGCCTATAATCCCAGCACTTTGGGAGGCCGAGGTGGGCGGATCACCTGAGGTCAGGAGTTAGAGACCAGCCTCACCAACATAGTGAAACCCGGCCTCTACTAAAAATACAAATTTAGCTGGGTGTGGTGTCGCATGCCTGAAATCCAAGCTACTCGGGAGCCTGAGGCGATCGAGCCATTGCACTTCAGCTGAGCAACAAGAGCAAAACAGGCGTGGTGGCTCACCCCTGTAATCCAAGCACTAAAGGCCAAGGCGGGCGAATCACCTGAGGTCGGGAGTTCAAGACCAGTCTGACCAATATGGTGAAACCCTGTCTTTTAAAAAATAAAAATAAAAAGAAGGAATGGCTGAGGTGGGAGGATTGCTTGAGCTCTGGAGTTCAAGACCACCCTAAGCAACATAGTGAAACCTGTCTCAAAAAATATTATTGGGCCGGGTGTGGTGGCTCACGCCTGTAATCCCAGCACTTTGGGAGGCCGAGGCAGGTGGATTACCTGAGGTCAGGAGTTCGAGACCAGTCTGACCAACATGGTGAAACCCCGTCTCAAAAAAAATAAATAAATAAATAAAAATAATAAAAAATACCATTATAGGCCAGGCGAGGTGGCTCACGCCTGTAATCCCAGCACTCTGGGAGGCCGAGGCAGGTGGGTTACCTGAGGTCAGGAGTTCGAGACCAGTCTGACCAACATGGTGAAACCCCGTCTCAAAAATAAATAAATAAATAAAAATAATAAAATAATAAAAAATACTATTATAGGCCAGGCGAGGTGGCTCACGCCTATAATCCCAGCACTTTGGGAGGCCAAGGCTGGCGGATTACTAGATCAAGAGATCAAGACCATCCTGGCCAACACAGTGAAACCTCATCGCTACTAAAAAAAGAAAATACAAGAATTAGCTGGGCGTGGTGGTGCGCACCTGTAGTCCCAGCTACTAGGGAAGCTGAGGCAGGAGAATCGCTTGAACCCAGGAGTCAGAGGTTGCAATGAGCCGATATTGCACCACTGCACTCCAGCCAGAGTGAAAAGAGCAAGACTCCATCTCAAAAAAAAAGTTATAATTTTTTTTTAATTTATATAATCTCTCTTGAATAGGTGGGATTACAAACACACGCCAACATTCCCAGCTAATTTTTGTATTTTTAGTAGAGATGGAGTTTCATCATATTGGCCAGGCTTGTCTTGAACTCCTGACCTCAAGTGATCCACCCACCTCAGCCTCCCAAAGTGTTGGGATTACATGCGTGAGCCACCATGCCCAGCCATAAAATAGATTATTTTTTATTTTTATTTTTATTTTTTAAGAAATAACTGTATCTGATTTTTTAATATATATTTTTTATTGCACTTTAGGTTCTGGGGTACAGAATGTGCAGAACATGCAGGATTATTGCATAGGCACATACACGGCAATGTGGTTTGCTGCCTTCATCCCCCCGTCACCTACATCTGGCATTTCTCCCCATGTTATCCCTCCCTAACCTCCCTACCCACCACTGACCCTCCCCTATTCACCCCCAACAGACCCCAGTGTGTAGTGCTCCCTTCCCTGTGTCCATGTGTTCTCATTGTTCAATACCTGCCTATGAGTGAGAACATGTGGTGTTCGATTTTCTGTTCTTGTGTTAGTTTGCTGAGAATGATGGTTTCCAGATTTGTCCATGTCCCTACAAAGGACACAAACTCATTGTTTTTTATGGCTGCATAATATTCCATGGTGTATATGTGCCACATTTTCCTTGTCCAGTCTATCATGGATGGGCATTTGGGTTGGTTCCAGGTTTTTGCTATTGTAAACAGTCCCAGAATGAACATACGTGTGCATGTGTCTTTGTATTAGAACAATTTATAATCCTTTGGATATATACCCAGTCATGGGATTGTTGGATCAAATGGAAGTTCTATTTCTAGGTCCTTGAGGAATTGCCACACTGTCTTCCACAATGGTTGAACTAATTTACACTCCCACCAACAGTGTAAAAGCGTTAAGTGCTGGGATTACATGCTTGAGCCACCATGCCCAGTCATAAAATATATATATGTATATATGTATATATACATAT
>NW_022437043.1:5934861-6004711 GCF_009761245.1 Sapajus apella | reverse complement strand
TTAGAGACGGGGTTTCACCATGTTGACCAGGATGGTCTCGATCTCTTGACCTCGTGATCCACCCGCCTCGGCCTCCCAAAGTGCTGGGATTTCAGGCTTGAGCCACCTTGCCCGGCAAAATTTTTTTTTTTTTTTAAGACAGGGTTTCACCATATTGGTCAGGCTGGTCTCAAACTCTTGACCTCAGGTGATCTGCCTGCCTCAGCCTCTCAAAGTGCTGAGATTACAGGCGTGAGCCACCACGTCTGGTAAAATATATTATTTTTAAAAAGTATCACCTCCAAAATATGTATTAGATATCTTATTCTCATCCCTTCGGAAGGTGGAGCTTAATTCCCCTCTTTTTTTTTTTTTTTTTTTTTTTTTTTTTTGAGACAGAGTTTCACTCTTGTTACCCAGGCTGGAGTGCAATGGCGCGATCTTGGCTCACCGCAACCTCCGCCTCCTGGGTTCAGGCAATTCTCCTGCCTCAGCCTCCCGAGTAGCTGGGATTACAGGCACGCGTCACCATGCCCAGTTGATTTTTTGTATTTTTAGTAGAGACAGGGTTTCACCATGTTGACCAGGATGGTCTCGATCTCTTGACCTCGTGATCCACCCGCCTCGGCCTCTCAAAGTGCTGGGATTACAGGCGTTAGCCACCGCGCCCGGCCAATTCACCTCTTGCTTTTAAATGTGAGCTGGACTTAGGGACTCACTTATAATGAAAAGAGTATAAGCCAAACATGATATCAACTTTAAATTGACCATAATAAATTAAGAATGCATTTTATAATCACCAGGGCAATCTCTAAAGAATAATAAATAATAACAACAGTTACAGCTGAAAAGACAATAAAAGAATAAAAGTTGAATATTAAAATATATTTTGTTAACTGAAAAGAAGGTAGGGAAGGGAGAAATAGGCTCAAAAACTAGGAAGAACAAATAGAAAACATGTAAGAGTATGATAGAGCTTAATCTGACTATATCAATAATTCCATAAAATTTAAGTGTGTTAAAAGATGCAATTAACAGGCAAGAATTTTTCTTTTTTTTTTTTTTTTCATATTACATGAAGCTTTCCACCATTGTGAACAATTAGGCAAGGCATTAGTGACAGAGGGGCATCACTGATAAACACAGAGCAACACTGGGGCAGTAAAGAGGAAGCCACAGAGACATCGTGTTTCTTCAAATAGCAGAAGCTTCCATGTCACAGCAGGAGAGCCGAGGATGAGCTCCACCTCCCGGAGGCTTAGTCCAAAAACTTCCTGTTGGCATTCGCACCAAACAAGGCTCCTCAGACTTCTGGCATCATCTGCTGGGCTATGAGGTCCAGCCGGCTTTCCAGGATGTTGGAAACCTTTATTTTATGATCCCCATTATAGATCTCAACTCCACCAGCTATGTCCTCAGGCAGGTAGGACTCCTGGTCAATTTGGACATCAACATCGTTTTTGGTGGCAATTTTGTACATTGGCATTGCCTTTTGCACCGCAGCCTTTACCAGAGGGAAATCTTGTTTTCTGCATCGAACAATCATTCGGGGCTCCAGCAACTGGTACAAACCCTGGAGAACCAGTCCATCCAGCAGCACTTGGTACCTGGTTGTATCTTTTAGCACCTTGCTCAGCCTCTGTTTCGCTTCATTTAGTAGGTCTGTGATAAGGTCATCTCTTGCTCTGAGGACTTTGAGCCTTGCTTGATTCATCAAATTAGACATCTGAATTTTCTTCTGCTGCTCAATCTGTTTCTCTTTCTTCTCATAATCTTTAGTCTTTGGGTTTGCACAAGCTGACCTTTCTTTATGTTGAACTCCTCCTCTGCCTTTGCATCTATTTCTTCTGTTCTCTCATTGGCTTCTTGTTCAATGAAAGCCATCATATGCTTAATCTGCTTTTGCACGTCAGCATCGCTGAGAGCCATGATGAGAGCAATGCTAGGCCGGTGAGCAGCAGGCTCGAGTTTAGGTTTGAAGGGCGGGGGTGGGGGTGTGGGGGTGGAATGGCAGAGACAGCCCTCGAATTTTTCTTTATATATAGACAGATGAGTTCTTGCTATATTGCCCAGGCTGGTCTCAAACTTCTGGGCGCAAGTGATCTGCACACATCAGCCTCCCAAAGTGCTGAGATTACAGGCATGAGCCACCACACCCAGCCAAAAGGCAAAGTTTTTTTTTTTTGTTTTTTTGAGACAGAGTCTCGCTCTGTCACCAGGCGCCAGGCTAAAGTGCGGTGGCATAATGTCGGCTCACTGCAACCTCCGCCTCCCGGGTTCAAGCAATTCTCCTGCCCCAGCCTCCCGAGTAACTGGGACTACAGGCGTGCGCCACCACACCCAGCTAATTGTTGTATTTTAGTAGAGACAGGGTTTCACCATGTTGGCCAGATGGTCTCGATCTCTTGACCTCGTGATCTGCCCACCTCGGCCTCCTAAAGTGCTGGGATTACAGGCATGAGCCACCTTGCCTGGCCTGATTTTTTTTTTTTTTTTTTTTTTGAGACATAGCCTCACTCTGTCCACCAGGGCCAGGCTGGAGTGCAGTGGCATGACCTTAGCTCACTGCAAGCTCCATCTCCCAGGCTCAAGCAATTCTCCTGCCTCAGCCTCCCAAGTAGCTGGGATTACCAGCATGTGCAACCACGCCTGGCTAATTTTTTTTATTTTTAGTAGAGACGGGGTTTTACCACGTTGGCCAGGCTGGTCTTGAACTCCTGACCTCAGGCAATCCACCTGCCTTGGCCTCCCAAAATGTTGGGATTACAAGTGTGAGCCATGGTGCCTGAACCCTGAATTCTTTCTTGCGTGAGATCCAGGAAGCCTCTCTTGGGGTCTGGATCGCAACCCCTTTCCTGTAACATCTTTCTGGTGACCACAGAAGGGACTATAATGAGGAAAACCCTGACCCAAAGGCTGCTTTTGAGTAAGTGGTGGGGTCCTGTAACATATTTCTAGTGAACGGAGGGAGGATACTTCCGTGACCCAAAGGACCTAAAGGAAATAGACTGCAGCACTAATTGGACAACTTTGGGCTAACCCTGCTTATTGCTGTGAACCAACCAGTGATCTCTGACTGCTGCTCAGAAGAAACAAGGGTGTTGGGTAATGTAAAAATCTGGATCAGTATTCTAATTCTGGGCACATTGCAATCAGCTAGCGACTCCATATCAGCTTGGTTCCAACAGTTGCCCAGTTCATGGAAAGCCTTCCTGTTTATTTTACTTGGGATAATTTTGCTTTACTCTTGTGGAATACATCGCTGATGTACTCCTGTATAAGAATGAGGATAAGCAGATATCACCTTTTGTCAGAACTCAAGAGTTATGAATGGCCTTTGCCATACTGGGGCTGTCTGACTGAGCTCCACTCTATCCCAAATAGGAAAGGCCCTGATACTTCGGCAGGGATATCATTGCCCCTGTTCAGCCTGCAGAAGTTACAGAAGATGGATCGTCATCCCTCTGTAATCCTTAGGATTAAGGGGTCTCCTTTATTTTATTTTATTTATTTTTGAGATGGAGTCTGGATCTGTTGGCCTGGCTGGAATACAGCGGCATGATCTCGGCTCACTGCAACATCTGCCTCCTGGGTTAAAGCGATTCTCATCCCTCAGCCTCCTGAGTAGCTGGGATTATAGGAGCCCACTACCACACCTGCATAATTTTTGTATTTTTAGTAGAGAGGGCATTTTGCCATTTTGGCCAGGCTGGTCTTGAACCGATCTCAGGTGATCTGCCTGCCTTGGTCCCCAAAAGTGCTGGGATTATAGGCATGAGCCACCACGCCCAGCCAAGGGTTCTCTTTTAAAAGGTAGGGGGAGGCCAGGCATAGTGACTCAGACCTGTAATCCCAGCACTTTGGGAGGCTGAGGCAGGTGGATCACATGAGGTCAGGAGTTTGAGACCATTCTAGCCAACATGGTGAAACCCTGTCTCTACTAAAAATACAAAAACTAGCCAGGCACGGTGGTGTGCACCTGTAATCTGACCTGTTCGGGAGGCTGAGGCATGAGAATCGTTTTAACCCAGGAAGTGGAGGTTGCAGTGAGCAGAGATCTTGCCACTGCACTCCAGCCTGTATGACAGAGCGAGACTCCGTCTCAGAATAAATAAATACATAAAATTTGAAAAAAAAAAAAAAAAAAAGGAAGGGGGAAAATGTCAGAGGCATGTAAACCAGAGCAACTCCATCTTGAATAGGGGCTGGGTAAAATCAGGCTGAGACCTACTGGGCTGCATTCCCAGACAGTTAAGGCATTCTAAGTCACAGGATGAGATAGAATCCAGCACAAGATACAGGTCATAAAAACCTTGCTGATGAAACAGGTTGCAGTAACGAAGCCGGCTAAAACCCACCAAAACCAAGATGGCTACTAGAGTAACCTCCGGTAGTCCACACTGCTACACTCCCACCAGCACCTTAACAATTTACAAATGCCATGGCAACGTCAGGAAGTTACCCTATATGGTCTAACAAGCAGAGGCATGACTAATCCACCCATTATTTAGCATATCATCAAGAAATAACCATAAAAATGAGCAACCAGCAGCCCTAGGGGCTGCTCTGTCTATGAAGTAGCCATTCTTCTTTTATTCCGTTACTTTCCTAATAAATTTGCTTTCACTTAAAAAAAAAAAAAAAAAGGAAAGAAATAAAGTGGAGGGGAGTAGCCGAGCAAGGTGGCGCATGCCTATAGTCCCAGCTACTCCGGAGGCTGAGGCAGGAGAATTGCTTGAACCCGGGAGGCAGAGGTTACAGTGAGGCAAGATCACATCACTGCCCTCCAGCCTGGCGACAGAGCGAGACTCTGTCTCAAAAAAAAATAATAATAATAAAATAAAAATAAAGGAAAAGAAAATAAAGAAAGAAAGTGGAGGGGAGTGGAAAGCTCGGTGATGTGGAAAAAATCAATTGTAATTTCTTCTGATGGTTGTCATTCCAAACTGAGGGAAGTTGACAAACTTGTTTAGTTGTTTATAGCTGCAGCCTACAGTATTGCAGGATAAAAGGGAAAGTTTCATTTTCTTTTTTTTGAGACAGAGTTTCAATCTTGTTGCCCAGGCTGGAGTGCAATGGCATGATCTTCACTCACCGAAACCTCTGCCTCCTAGCTTCAAGCGACTCTCCTGCCTCAGCCTCCACAGTAGCTGGGATTACAGGCATGGGCCACCATACTCGGCTAATTTTGTATTTTTAGTAGAGACGCAGTTTCTCCATGTTGGTCAGGCTGGTCTCGAACTCCCAACCTAAGGTGATCTGCCCGCCTCAGCCTCCCAAAGTGCTGGGATTACAGGCATGAGCCACTGGCCAAGCCATTTTATTTTATTTCAAATACGTGTTTATGTGATCTAAAAAAACACGGGCTGGGCACAGCAGCTTATGCCTGTAATCCCAGCACTTTGGGAGGCCGAGGTGGACAGATCACCTGAGGTCGGGAGTTCAAGACCAGCCTGGCCAATATAGTGAAACCCTGTCTCTACTAAAAATACAAAAATTATCCGGGCATGGTGGCACAGGCCGTTAGTCCCAGCTACTGGGGAGGCTGAGGCAGGAAAATCACTTGAACCCAGGAGGCGGAGGTTGTGGTGAGCCGAGATTGTGCCACTCCACTCCAGCCTGGGTGACAGAGTGAAACTCTGATTCTAAACGAACAAACAGCAACAAAAATACCTGATAAATAGTTCACTGTTATTACTTTATTTTTATTTTTATTTTTTAATTAAAAAAAAAATTAAGATGGGGTTTCGCCATGTTGGTCAGGCTGGTCTTGAACTCCCAATCTCAGGTGATCCGCCCGCCTTGGCCTCCAAAGTGCTTGGATTACAGGTGTAAGCCACCACACCAGGGCTACTCTCTCTCTTTTTTTTTTTTTTTTTGAGACGGAGTTTCACTCTTGTTACCCAGGCTGGAGTGCAATGGCCCGATCTTGGTTCACCGCAACCTCCGCCTCCTGGGTTCAGGCAATTCTCCTGCCTCAGCCTCCTGAGTAGCTGGGATTACAGGCACACGCCACCATGCCCAGCTGAATTTTTGTATTTTTTAGTAGAGACGGGGTTTCACCATGTTGACCAGGATGGTCTCGATCTCTTGACCTCGTGATCCACCCGCCTCGGCCTCCCAAAGTGCTGGGATTACAGGCGTGAGCCACCGCGCCTGGCCAAGCCTACTCTCTTTTTATTAAAAAAAAACTATTTTGTGGCCAGGAGCCGTGGCTCACACCTGTAATCCCAGCACTTTGGGAGGCCTAGGAGGGCGGAACACCTGGGGTCAGGAAGTCAGGAGACTAACCTGACCAATATGGAGAAACCCTCTCTCTACTAAAAATACAAAATTAGCCGGGCGTGGTGGCATATGCCTGTAATTCCAGCTACTCAGGAGGCTGAGGCAGGAGAATCGCTTGAACCTGGGAGCCGGAGGTTGCAGTGAGCAGAGATCCAGCCATTGCACTCAAGCCTGGGTGACTAGATCAAAACTTCGTCTCAAAAAAAAAACCCTATTTTGTACTACCTATCTTTCCCCAACTTTGGAAACCTGGCACATAATTGTCTACTGTTTGTAATTATTGGTTTTCATATATATATATATATATATATTTTTTTTTTGAGACAGAGTCTCACTCTCTTGCCCAGGCTGGAGTGCAATGGTGCAATCTTGGCTCACTGAAACCTCTGCCTCCTGGGTTCAAGCGATTCTCCTGTCTCAGCCTCCCTAGTAGCTGGGATTACAGGCACCCACCATCATGTCTGGCTAATTTTTTGTATTTTTGTAGAGATGGGTTTCACCATGTTGGTCAGGCTGGTCTCGAACTCCTACCCCAGATGATCCACCTGTCTCAGTCTGCCAAAGTGCTGGGATTACAGGCATGAGCCACCTTGCCTGGCCTAGTTTTTGTACTTTTAGCAGAGACGGGGTTTCTCCACGTTGGCCAGCCTGGTCTGAAACTCCTGACTTCAAGCGATCCACTCACCTCTGCCTCCCAAAGTGCTGGGATTACAGGTGTGAGCCACTGCACTCGGCCTGTAATTACTGATTTTTAAATTTTTGATTGTGTAAATTGTTATGCACACCTATTTTCTTGTTACATGTCAAAATCCATATGGATCTTCTCTTCTATTTACTGTAATTAAATACTGTATTAATGAAAAATAAATATAAAAATGTATACTAAAAAACTGTTTAGGGCTGGGCGCGGTGGCTCATGCCTGTAATCTTAGCTCTTTGGGAGGCTGAGGCTGGTGGATCATGAGGTCAGGAGTTTGAGACCAGCCTGGCCAACATGGTGAAACCCCATCTGTACTAAAGACGAAAAATTAGCTGGGCGTGGTGGTGGATGCCTGTAATCCTAGCTACTTGGGAGGCTGAGGCAGAAGAATTGCTTGAATCCGGAGGCAGAGGTTGCAATGAGCCGAGATCACGCCATTGTGCTCCAGCCTGGGTGACAGGGCAAGACTCCAACTCAAAAAAAAAAAAAAAAAAAAAAAACTTTAGACAAAGTATGACATATGACACATGCACATGTAGTCCCAGGACTCAGGAGGCTGAGGCGGGAGGATCACCTGAATCCAGGAGGCTGAAGCTTTAGTCAGCCATGTTTGTGCCACTGTACTCCAGCCTGGGCAATGGAGCAACAAAGTAACATACTATCTCAAAAACAAAAAGCTGGAATGGCTATACTCAGACAAAATAGACTTTAAAAATGGTGATGTTGCCAAACATAAAGGGACGTGTCATAACAATAAAAAGATGAATTCATCAGGAAGGCATAACATCATAAATGTGTAAGACGTCTAATAACAGGATTTCACAATACATGACACAAACCCCAACAGAAACATAGGGAGAAATAGACAAGTCCACAATCATGACTGGAGATTTTAACATCCTGTGCCCAGTAGTTGATGGAACTACTAGATAAACAAAGCATTCTGGAGATTTCTACTTTATTTTCTTTCTTTTTTCTTTTTCTCTTGAGACAGAGTCTTGCTCTATCAACCCAGGCTGGAGTGCAATGGTGCAATCTCCGCTCACCACAATCTCTGCCTCGTGGCTACAAACTATTCTCCAGCCTCAGCCTCCCGAGTAGCTGGGATTACAGGTGTGCACCGCCACACCCAGCTAATTTTTTTTTTTTTTTTTTTTTTTTTAGTAGAGACGGGGTTTCACCATGTTGGCGAGGCTGGTCTCGAGCTCCTGACCTCGTGATCTGCCCAACTTGGCCTCCTAAAGTGCTGGGATTACAGGTGTGAGCCTCTATGCCCAGCCTAACTTTCAACCAAGAAGGAACAATGGGGATGGCATTTAACCTCCCGCCTCAAACAAATAAAAATCCAGACGAATAAAATGGAACAACAAATCTCAAGATAGTAGACATCAGGTTAGCCTGGTGTGGTGGATAATTTGGAAGCCTCAGCTACTTGGAAGGCTGAGACGGGAGGATTGCTTGAGCTCAGGAGGTCAAGACTGCAGTAATCCATGATTGCACCACTGCACTCCAGCCTGGGTGAGAATGAGACCCTGTCTCAAAAAAAAAAAAAAAAAAAAAGATATTGGACATCAGACAATGAAGGACAGTGATCCCTGAGAGATGGGAAACAAACAAGGTAAGCATGATGGTTGCCCAGTTTACTGCCTGGAGATGGAGAGGGTCAACTCAGGATGAACCCTGAAAATACACTAAGTGAAATATGCCAGACACGGGACAAATATTGAATGATTCCACTTATATGTGGTATTTAGAATAGGCAAATTACTAGAGACAGGAAGTGGAATAGAGGTTACCAGGGTCTTACGGGTCGGGGAGAATGGGGAGTTATTGCTTAATGGTACAGAGTTTCTGCCTGGGTTGATGAAAAAGTTCTGAAAATAGACAGCAGTGCTTTTTTTTTTTCTTTTTTTTTCCCCATTTATTTATGTTATTGCATTTTAGGTTTTGGGGTACATGTGAAGAACATGCAAAATTGTTGCATAGGGAGTTTGGGTCCTTCGTAGGGACATGGATGAACCTGGAAACCATCATTCTCAGCAAACTGACAGAAGAGCGGTGCTTGTTATACAACATTGTGAATGTACTTAATGCTCCTGACTTGTACATTTACAGATCGCAAAAATGATAGATTTTACGTAATGCAAAATTTACCACAATTTTAATAAAGGATAAAGGATAATAATATAAACAAATTTATGCCAATAATTCTCACAACAAATTCCTTGCAAAACACAAATACCAATGTCCACTCAGGAAGAAATAGATAACTTGAATAGCCCTATATATATATTAAATAAATTGAATTTGTAGTAAAACATATTCCCATGAAGGAAATTCCAGGCCCAGATACCTTTCTTGGGGAATTCTACCACATATATATATATATATATATATATATGAAATAAATAATATCTGTTCTGCACAAACTCTTCCAGAAAAGAGGAGGGGATACTTTCCAACTTCTTTTATAAAACTGGCAATTACTCTGATACAAAACCAGAGAAAGTCATTTAAAAAAGAAAACTATATGTAACTGTCCTTCATGAACACAGGTGCAAAAGTTCTTAACGTTTTAGTAAATCTTGTTGTTGCAAACAGTTAATTCAAGGACATGCAAAGAAAAGAAGAAAAAAGGCCGGGCGCGGTGGCTCACGCCTGTAATCCAAGCACTTTGGAGGCCAAGGCGGGTGGATCACCTGAGGTCAGGAGTTCAAGACCAGCCTGACCAACATGGTGAAACCCCGTCTTAAAATAAATAATTAAATGAAGAAAAAAAGTTTTGTCGTTGCTTTTTTTTTTTTGTCTTTGTTTTTGTTTTTTTTTTTGAGAAGGAGTCTCACTCTATCGCCAGGCTGGAGTGCAGTGGCTTGATCTTGGCTCACTGCAACCTCTGCCTCCCGGGTTCAAGCCATTCTCCTGCTTCAGCCTCCCAAGTATCTGGGACTACAGGCTCGTGCCAACACACCCAGCTTATTTCTGTATTTTTAGTAGAGATGGGGTTTCACCTTGTTGGCTAGCACGGTCTCGATCTCTTGATCTGCCTGCCTCGGCCTCCCAAAGTGCTGGGATTACAGGTGTGAGCCACCTTGCCCAGCTCATTTTAGTAAATAAAATCCAACAATATATACAAAAGAAAATACAGGCCGAGCGCAGTGGCTCACGCCTATAATCCCAACACTTTGGGAGGCCGAGGCTGGTGGATCACGAGGTCAAGAGATCGAGACCATACTGGTCATCATGGTGAAATCCCGTCTCTACTAAAAATGCAAAAATTAGCTGGGTGTGGTGGCATGCACCTGTAGTCCCAGCTACTCAGGAGGCTGAGGCAGGAGAATTGCTTGAACCCAGGAGGCAGAGGTTGCGGTGAGCCAAGATCGCGCCATTGCACTCCAGCCTGGGTAACAAGAGCAAAACTCCATCTCAAAAAAAAAAAACAAAAACAAAGACAAAAGAAAATACATCAAGATGAATTTGAATTTATTCCAAGAATGCAAGAAAAACCAACTCAAGAGATGCAAAGAAAAGCATTTAACAAAATCCACCATCCATTCCTGATTTTTAAAAAATTCTCAGGCCAGGCGCGGTGGCTCATGCCTGTAATCCAAGCACTTTGGAGGCCAAGGCGGGTGGATCACCTGAGGTCAGGAATTCAAGATCAGCCTGACCAACATGGTGAAACCCCGCCTTTAAAAAAAAAAAAAATTCTCGGCTGGGTACAGTGTCTCATGCCTGTAATCCCAGCACTTTGGGAGGCCGAGGCGGGTGGATCACATGGTCAGGAGTTCAAGACCAGCCTGACCAATATGGTGAAACCCCAACTCTACTAAAAATACAAAAAAACTAGCTGGGTGTGGTGGCACACGCTTGTAATCCCAGCTACTCAGGAGACTGAGGCAGGAGAATTGCTTGAACTTGGGAGGCCGAGGTTGCAGTGAACCAAGATTGCACCACTGAACTCCAGTCTGGGTAACAGTCAGACTCCGTCTCAAAAAAAAAAAAAAAAAGAAAAACAAAACCTCTCAGCCGGGTACCGTGGCTCATGCCTGTAATCCCAGCACTTTGGGAGGCCGAGGTGGAAGGATCACAAGATCAGGAGTTCGAAACAAGCTTGGCCAACATGATGAAACCCCATCTCTACTAAAAATACAAAAAATTAGCTGGGTGTTGTGGCTCGTGCCTGTAATTCCAGCTACTCAGGAGGCTGAGGCTTGAACCTGGGAGGCGGAGGTTGCAGTGAGCCGAGATCGTGCTACTGCACTCCAGCCTGGGCGACAAGAGCAAAACTCCGTCTCAAAAAAAAAAAAAAAAACCTCTCAGAAAACTAGAAATGAAAGAAGGTAGTAGCTCCTCTATATGATAAAGAGCAGCTACGAATAACCTATAGTAACATCAAACTCAATGGCAAAAGACTAAATGCCTTTCCTCCTAACATAACATTACAAACAGGTCAGCATGTCCACTGTTGTCACTTCAACACTGTACTGCAAGTTCTAGTTTTTTTTTCTTTTTCCTTTTTGGAGACAGGGTCTGGCTCTTGGTTCACTACAACTTCTGTCTTCTGGGCTCAAGCATTCCTCCCACCTCAGCCTCCCGAGTAGCTGGGACTTACAGGTGCATGCCACCACGCCTTGCTAATTTTTGTATATTTCATAGAGATGAGGTTTCATCATGTTGCCCAGGCTGGTTTCTAACTCCTGGCCTCAAGTGATCCACCTGCCTTGGCCTCCCAATGAGCTGGGATTCCTGGTGCGAGCCACTGTGCCCTGCTAATTGTATTTCTATAAACTAGCAATGACCCATAGGAAATTGAAACTTTAAAATAACATTTATGGACTGGGCATGGTGGCTCACGCCTGTAATCCCAGTATTTTTGGAGGCTGAGGCAGGTGGATCACTTGAGGTCAGGGGTTCGAGACCAGTCTGGCCAACATAGTGAAACCCCATGTCCACTTAAAAAACAAAAACAAGCCCAGGAGCAGTGACTCACGCCTGTAATCCTAGCAGTTTGGGAGGCACAGGCAGGCAGATCACCTGAGCTCGGGAGTTCAAGACCAGCCTGGCCAACATGGTGAAACCCTATCTCTACTAAAAATACAAAAATTAGCCAGACGTGGTGGTACATGCCTGTAATCCCAGCTACTCAGGAGGTTGAGGAAGGAGAATTGCTTGAACCCTGGAGGCAGAGGTTTCAGTGAGCTGAGATCACACCATTGCACTCCAGCCTGGGCGACAGAACAAAACTCTGTCTCAAAACGAAAAAAACCCACAAAAATTAGCTGGGTATGGGGGCATGTGCCTGTGGTCCCAGCTACTCAGGAAGCTGAGGCAGGACAATTCCTTGAATGCAGGAGGCGCAGGCTGCAGTGAGCCGAGATGGTTCCACTGTATTCCAGCCTGGGTGAGTGAGTGAGCCTCTGCCTAAAAAAAAAAAAAAAAAAAAAACAAAGGCCGGGGACAGTGACTCACACCTGTAATCCTAGCACTTAGGGAGGCTGAGGCGGGCGAGTCAGGAAGTCAAGCGATCAAGACCATATTGGCCAACATGATGAAACCCCATCTCTACTAAAAAATTAGCTGGGCGTGGTGGCACACACCTGTAGTCCTAAGTACTCGGGAGGCTGAGGCAGGAGAATCGCTTGAACCCGGGAGTCAGAGGTTCCATTGCCTGGCAATGGAATGAGACTCTGTCTCAAAAGAAAACGAAAAGAAAGAAATTAAATAACTCCTAAATGAATAAAGAGATACACCAAGTTCACAAAGCAGGAGATTCATTATTATTATTATTAGTTTTTGAGATGGAGTCCTGCTCTGTTGCCCAAGCTGGAGTGCAGTGATGTGATGTGATCTCAGCTCACTGCAACCTCTGCCTCCCAGGTTCAAGTGATTATCCTGCCTCAGCCTCCTGAGTAGCTGGGACTACAGGCGTGCACCACCATGTCCAGCTAATTTTTGTATTTTTATTAGATACGGAGTTTCACCATGTTGGCCAGGATGGTCTCGATCTCCTGACCTTGTGATCCATTTGCCTCGGCCTCCCAAAGTACTGGGATTACAGGTGTGGGCCACCACGCCCAGGGAGACTCAATATTATTAAGATACTAGTTGTCTGGCTGGGTGCAGTGGCTCACGCCTGTAATCCCAGCACTTTGGGAGGCTGAGGTGGGTGGATCACCTGAGGCCGGGAGTTCGAGACCAGCCTGACCAACATGGAGAAAACCTGTCTCTACTAAAAATACAAAAGTAGCTGGTGTAGTGGCACATGCCTGCAATCCCAGCTACTTGGGAGGCTGAGGCAGGAGAATTGCTTGACCCTGGGAGGCAGAGTTTGCAGTGAGCTGAAATCGTGCCATTGCACTCCAGCCTGGGCAACAAGAGCGAAACTCCATTTCAAAAAAAATTTTTTAAAAAGATAGTAGTGCTCAGGGGCCGGGCACGGTGGCTCACGCCTATAATCCCAGCACTTTGGGAGGCCAAGGCAGGTGAATCACAAGGTCAGGAGTTGGAGACCAGCCTGGCCAACCCAGTGAAACCCCATCTCTACTAAATATACACAAATTGGCTGGGCGCAATGGCTCACACCTGTAATCCCAGCACTTTGGGAGGCCAAGGTGGGCGGATCACCTCAGATCAGGAGTTCAAGACCAGCCTGACCAACATGGAGAAACTCCGTCTCTACTAAAAATATAAAATTAGCCAGGCGTGATGGCTGATGTCTGTAATCCCAGCTACTCGGGAGGCTGAGGCAGGAGAATCGCTTAAACCTGGGAGGCGGAGGTTGCGGTGAGCCAAGATTGCGCCATTGCGCTCCAGCCTGGGTAACAAGAGCAAAACTGCGTTTTAAAAAAAAAAAATACAGCCGGGCGTGATGGCTCACGCCTGTAAGTAATCCCAGCACTTTGGGAGGCCGAGGTGGGCAGATCACGAGGTCAGGAGATCAAGACCATCCTGGCCAACATGGTGAAACCCCTGTCTCTACTAAAATACAAAAAAATTAGCTGGGCGTGGTGGCGCAAGCCTGTAGTTCTAGCTACTTGGGAGGCTGAGGCAGGAGAATTGCTTGAACCAGGAGTTGGAGGTTGCAGTGAGCCAAGATTGCACCATTGCAGTCCAGCTTGGGCAAGAGAGCGAGACTTTGTCTCTAGAAAAAAAAGATACCAGTTCTCCTGAGATTGATCTATAGAATCAATGTAATCCCAGTCAAATCCCAGCAGACGTTTTTGTAGAATTGACAACTTGATTCTAAAAGTTATATGGAAATGTAAAAAAAAAAGAAAAAAACCTTGAAAACCAGGAACAAATTTGGAGGATCTGCACTTCCTGACTTCATAACTTAATATAAAGCTATAATAATCAAAATATTGTGGTATTGGTGTCAAGACAGCCAATTATATCAATTAAAGAGAATAGAAACTCCAGAAACAGACCCACACATATATGGTCAATTGATTTTTGAAAAAAGTGCAAAGTGCAGAATGGATATTCTTTTCAACAAATAATGTTAGAACAATTGGATAGCCACGTGCCCCCCTACCCCCGCCCCGCCAAGTTCTTAACTTCTTTTCTTTTCTTTTTTTGAGACAGTCTTGCCTGTCGCCCAGGCTGGAGTACAATGGCATGATTTTGGCTCACTGCAACCTCCACCTCCCGGGTTCATACAATTCTTGTGCCTCTGCCTCCCAAGTAGCTGGGACTGCAGTTGCATGCCACCACACCCGGCTAATTTTTGTATTTTTAGAGACGGAGTTTCACCATGTTGGCCAGGCTGGTCTCCAACACCTTGCCTCAAGTGATGCGCCCACCTCAGCCTCCCAAAATGTGGAATTACAGGACCCCCGAAATTATAACACTCACTGCTTCATTGGGGAGAGGACTGACTGAGAACAGCTGGGAAAGAAACTTCTGGGGTGATGTAAACATTCTATATTGTGATAGGGGTGGGAGCTACTTGAGTGTATGTATTCCTTTATCAGGCTGTTATGAATTTTGATTTGTGAACTTTACTGTATGTAAATTTTACCTTAAAAATGCCTGTAAACAATGGGTGGGGTATGCTGGCTCTCATCTGCAATCCGGGCACTTTGGGAAGCTGAGACAGAAGGATTGCTTGAGGCCAGGAGTTGGAGATCACCGTGGACAACATGGCAAGATCCCTGTTTCTAATATATATATATATACACACACGTAGTGTGGAATTACAGGACCTCTGAAATTGTAACATATATAATAATATATATATAATTATTATTATTATTATTTTTGAGACAGAGTCTCACTCTTCTTGCCCAGGCTGAAGTACAATGGTGAAATCTTGGCTCACTGCAACCTCCGCCTCCCAGCTTCAAGCGATTTTTCTGCCTCAGCCTACTGAATAGCTGGGATTACAGGCGTGTGCCACCACACCCAGCTAATTTGTGTATTTTTAGTAGAGACAGGGTTTCCCCATGTTGGCCAGGCTGGTCTGGAACTCTTGACCTTAGGTAATCTTCCTGCCTCTGCTGCCCAAAGTGCTGGGATTACAGGCATGAGCTACCGTGTCCTGCCATGTCTGGCTAGTTTTTAAAAAATATTTTTTGTAGGCTGGGCACAGTGGCTCATGCCTATAATCCCAGCACTTTGGGAGGCCGAGGCAAGGAGATCACGAGGTCAAGAGATTAAAACCATCCTGGCCAATATGGTGAAACCCCGTGTCTGCCAAAAAAAAAAAAAAAAATTTAGGTGGTATGCCCTAAGTGCACGCAAAAAAAAGTAAAAAAAAAAAAAAAAAAGTAATCCAAGCACTTTGGAGGCGAAGGCGGGCGGATCACCTGAGGTCGGGAGTTCAAGACCAGCCTGCCCAACATGGTGAAACTCCGTCTTTATATAAAAAAATAAATAAATAAAATTAAACAAAATAAAATAAAATTAGGTGGGTGTGGTGGCACATGCCTGTAATCCCAGCTACTCAGGAGCTGAGGGAGGTTGCAGTGAGCCAAGATCTTGCCACTGTACTCCAGCCTGGTGACAGAGTGAGATTGCATCTCAAAAAAAAAAATTAGCTGGTCATGGTGGCAGGTACCTGTAGTCTGCGCTACACAAGAGGCTGAGGCAGGAGGATCACTTCAGCCCAAGAGTTTGAGGCTGCGGTCAGCTGTGATCACATCACTGCACTCCAGCCTGGGTGACAAAGTCAGACCCTGTCTCAAGAAAAAAGAAGTATGGGAGGCTGAGGCACGAGAATCACTTGAACCCGTAAAGTGGAGGTTTCAGTCAGCTGAGATCATGCCACAAAAAAAAAAAAAAGTCTGTAAACAAATGTTGTACTCTGGTAAGTAGATTTGCTTTTGAAGTGGTATGGGTTAGGCAATTCTGAAAATTCCTTTGTGTTATCTAGGCTTGAGGAAACAAGCAACTATATTAGGAATAGTGGGAGTTACTTATGAAAAGACTGACAAATATGGATGGGGAAAAGAAAAGCTTACCCTGTAGTGTTGAACTGAAATTGGAGGTTATCAGAATCTCATGGTTTTATATATAGACAGAGAAAGAGAGTTATATTATAATGAGAACCTGTGTGTGTGTGTGTCCATCCCATGTTTGTTCACTGAGAGGACCTAGAAACAAATATATCTCTAGCAATGAGCAATAAGCATATCTATGGTACAGATTTGGTTTTAATTTTGTTTTTTTGTGTTTCTTTTCTTTTTTTTTTTTTTTTTTTTTGAGACAGTCTCACTCTGTCACCCAGGCTGGAGTACAATGGTGCAATCTCAGCTCATTGCAACCTCTCTGTCCCTGGATTCAAGCAATTCTCATGCCTCAGCCTCCCGAGCAGCTGGAATTACAGGCACATGCCACTGAGCCCAGCTAACTTTTGTATTTTCAGAAAATTCGGGGTTTCACCATGTTGCCCAGGCTGGTCTTGGACTTCTGGTCTCAACTGATACACTAGCCTAGGCCTCCCAAAGTGCTGGGACTACAGGCATAAGCCACCACGCCTGGCTGGTTTTTCCATTTTAAATTTTGTCTTTAAATAATTTTGAATTAATAGAATAGTTGTGGCCAGCCCAGTGGCTCATGCCTGTAATCCTAGCATTTTGGGAGGCTGAGGCAGCCTGACTGCTTGAGCTCAGGAGCTGGAGACGAGCTTGGGCAACATAGCAAAAATCCATCTCTACAAAGCATACAAAAATTAGTTGGGCGTGGACCGGGTATGGTGGCTCACACCTGTAATCCTAGCACTTTGGGAGGCCAAGGCGGGTGGATCACGAGCTCAAGATATCGAGACTATCCTGGCTAATATGGTGAAACCCCGTCTCTATTAAAAATACAAAAATTAGCTGGGTGTGGTGGCACGTGCCTGTAGTCCCAGCTACTCTGGAGGCTGAGGCAGGAGAATAGCTTGAACTTGGGAGGTGGAGGTTGCAGTGAGCTGAGATCCAGCCACTGCATTTCAGCCTGGCGAAAGAGCGAGACTCTATCTCAAAAAAAAAAAAAAAATTAGTTGGGCGTGGTGGCGGGTACCTGTGGTCCCAGCTACTCAGGAGGCTGAGGTGGATCACTTGAGACCAGGAGGTCGAGGCTGTAATGAGCTGTGTTCATGCCACTGCACTCCAGCCTGGGAGACAGAGTGAGACCCTCTCTCAAAAAAAAAGGGGGGGGGCCAGGTGCAGTGGTTTAGGCCTGTAATCCCAGCACTTTGCGAGGCCGAAGCAGGTGGATCACGAGGTCAGGACATCGAGACCATCCTGGCCAACATGGTGAAACCCCATCTTTACTAAAATATAAAAAATTAGCCAGGCATGGTGGCGCGTACCTGTAGTCCCAGCCACTCGGGAGGCTGAGGCAGGGGAATTGCCTGAACCCGGGAGGCAGAGGTTTCAGTGAGCCAAGATCACACCACTGCACTCCAGCCTGGCAACAGAGGAAGACTAAATAAAAAAAAAAAAAAGGCTGGAAGCGGTGGCTCACTCCTGTAATCCCAGCACTTTGGGAGGCCAAGACAGGTGGATCACCTGAGGTTGGGACTTCAAGACTAGCCTGGCCGACATGGCAAAACCCTGTCTCTATTAAAAATACAAAAAAAAAAAAATTAGCCAGGCATGGTGGTAGGCACCTGTAACCCCAGCTACAGGGGAGGGTGAGGCAGGAGAATCGCCTGAACCTGGGAGGCAGAGGTTTCAGTGAGTAGAGATCGAACCATTGCACTCCAGCCTGGGCAACAAGAGTCAAACTCTGGCTCAAAAAGAAAAGAAAAGAAAAGAAGGAAGGAAGGAAGGAAGGAAAGAAGGAAAGAAAGGAAGGAAAAGAAGGAAAAGAAAGGAAAGAAGGGAAAGAAAGGAAAGAAAGAAAGAGGAGGGAGGGAGGGAGGGAGGGAGGAAGGAAGGAAGGAAGGAAGGAAGGAAGGAAGGAAGGAAGGAAGGAAGGAAGGAAGGAAGGAAGGAAGGAAAGAAAAAGGGCCAGGTGCGGAAGCTTACACCTATAATCCCACCACTTTGGGAGGCTGAGGCAGGTGGATCACCTGAGGTTAGGAGTTTGAGACCAGCTTGACCAACCTGGTAAAACCCCATCTCTACTAAAAATACAAAAATTAGCCGGGCATGGTAGTGCATGCCTGTAAGCACAGCTACTTGGGAGGCTGAGGCAGGAAAATTGCTTGATCCCAGGAGTTAGAGGTTGTAGTGAGTCGAGATCTCACCATTGTACTCCAGACTGGGCAACAAGAGCAAAACTCTGTCTGAAAAAAAAAAAAAAAAAAAAAAGTTGGCCGGGTGCAGTGGCTCATGCTTGTAATCCCAGTACTTTTGGAGGCCGAGGTGTGCAGATCACTTGCGGTCAGGAGTTTGAGACTATGGCTTGGCCAACACAGTGAAACCCCATGTCTATTAAAAATTCAGAAATTCATAGTAGCTGGTGGCACACACCAGCTACTAGGGAGGCTGATGCGGGAGAATTGTTTGAATCCAGGAGGCAGAGGTCGCAGTGAGCAAGATCGAATCACTGGACTCCAGCCTGGGCGACAGAGGGAGACTGTTTCTGTCTGAAAAAAGAGGATAGCTACATGATAGGATTAGCAAGAAAAAAAGACACAGGTGGGATCCAGGAAATCCATGCACAGGCTTCTTTATACTCTGTACCTCCCTTAAGCAAGAGGCTGAAATCTGGAGGACCAGGCACAACCTTCCAAATAAGACTCATTTAATTTCTCCAGTAATGAGTTGTGACAACATGTGTAAAGTGCAAAGGGTTGTCTACTGGGGAAGCTCATTACTCAGTGCCCCAGTGTTTTTAGTGGAGACTAGTCACATACGCACTCTCTACCTAGCACATCCCAGAATCCTAGACTCAGAGAGAATGCAGGTGTTCCACAAAAACCACACTGTTTCTACAGTTTAGGCACAGTGAACCACTTTTTTTTTTTTTTTTTTTTTGAGACAAGAGTCTTGCTCTGTTGCCAGGCTGGAGTGCAATGGCACAATCACAGCTCACTGCAACCTCCACTTCCTGGGTTCATTCAATTCTCCTGCCTCAGCCTCCTGAGTAGCTGGGACTACAGTCACGTGCCACCACGCACGGCCAATTTTATTTTTGTATTTTTAGTAGAGATGAGGTTTCACCATGTTGGCCAACATGGTCTTGATCTCTTGACCTTGTGATCCGCCCACCTTGGCCTCCCAAAGTGCTAGGATTACAGGCGTGAGCAACTGTGCCCAGCCATTTCTTTTCTTTTCTTTTTTTTGAGACAGAGTCTCGCTCTGTTGCCCAGTCTGGAGTGCAGTGGCGCGATCTCGGCTCACTGCAGCCTTCAGGTTCAAGTGATTCTCCTGCCTCAGCCTCTCCAGTAGCTGGAATTACAGGCATGTGCCAGCATGCCCGGCTAATTTTTGTATTTTCAGTAGAGACAGGGTTTCACCATGTTGGTCAGGCTGGTCTCGAACTCCTGACCTTGTGATCTGCCCGCCTCCCAAAGTGCAGTTATGAGCCACCACTCCCCAACTTTTTTTATTTTTTTTTTGAGACAGAGTCTTGCTCTGTCGCCAGGCTGAAGTGCAGTGGCGCAATCTCTGCTCACTGCAACCTCCGCCTCCCGGGTTCAAGCAATTCTCTTGCCTCAGCTTCCTGAGTAGCTGGGATTACAGGAGCCTGTAATGAAGCCCCTCTAATTTTTGTATTTTTAGTAGAGTCAGCATTTCGCCTTGTTGGCAAGGGTGGTCTTGAACTCCTGACCTCAGGTGATCTGCCCTCCTCTGCCTCCCAAAGTGTTGGGATTACAGGTGTGAGCCACCTTGCCCAGCCACAATGAACCACTCTTACATCAGTGTAGCTGACTCTTTACTAGCCAAATTTCCAGGTGCTAGTTAAGGGCCAACTTTGCAATCAGATCTTTCTAAGGATAATAGTCTCAGTCTCTTCTGTAAGAAGACATTTAAGAGAAAGTCATTCTCTCTCTCTCTCTCTCTCTTTTCTTTTTTCTTCCTTCCCACCCAGGCTGGAGTGCAGTGGCACAATCTTGGCTAAAGCAATTCTCCTACCTCAGCCTACCAAGTAGCTGGGATTACAGACACCTGCCATCACACCTGGCTAATTTTTGTACTTTTGGTAGAGACAGGTTTCACCATGTTGGCCAGGCTGGTCTCAAACTCCTGGCCACAAGTGATCTGCCCGCCTCAGCCTCCCAAAGTGTTGGGATTACAGGCATGAGCCACCATGCCCTGCCCCTTTCTTTGTTTTTTATGATGTTGATGTCTTGATGGGTTATTTAACTGGTGTTTGCCTAATAGCTTTTCATGATTCAGTTCAGATTATGAGTTTTTGGCAGAAATACCACTCAGAGCATCACATGGGGAAGAACATAATACTAGTTTGTCCCTGTACTGGTGATGCTAAAGGCGACTTTGTTAAGGCAGTGTTCTCCATTATGAAGTTACCCTAATCCTCATTACAATTAAGAAGTAAGCCTGGGCAACATAGTGAGACCTCATCTCTACAAAACATTTTAAAATTAGCCTTCTGAGCCAGACGCGGTGACTCATGCTTGTAATCTCAGCATTTGGAGAGGCCAAATTGGGAGGATCACCTGAGACCAGGGGTTCGAGACCAGCCT
Source organism: Sapajus apella (assembly GCF_009761245.1). NCBI lineage: Eukaryota > Metazoa > Chordata > Mammalia > Primates > Cebidae > Sapajus > Sapajus apella. The sequence goes on along the minus strand of NW_022437043.1, from coordinate 5,983,664 downwards.
GACCAACATGGTGAAACCCCGTCTCTACTAAAAATACAAAAAATTAGCCGGGCATGGTGACAGGCCCTTGTAATCCCAGCTATTTGGGAGGCTGAGGCAGGAGAATCACTTGAACCCACCACACCGGGCTAGTTTTTGTATTTTTAGTAGAGATGGGATTTTGCCATGTTGGCCAGGCTGGTCTTGAATCCCTGACCTCAGGTGATCCGCCTGCCCCAGCCTCCCAAAGTGCTGGGATTATAGGCATGAGCCACCACGCCTGGCCTATTTTTTTTTTTTTTTTTTTTTTTTGGATATAGTTTTTCACTCTGTCGCTCAGGTTGGAGTGCAGTGGCCCGATCTTTGCTCACTACAACCTCCGCCTCCTGGGTTCACGCGATTCTCCTGCCTCAGCCTCCCAAGTAGCTGGGACTACAGGCGTGCACCACCATGCCTGGCTAAGTTTTGTATGTTTTGTAGAGACGGGGTTTCACCATGTTGACAAGGCTGGTCTTGAACTGCTGACCTCAAGTGATCCACCCACCTCAGCCTCCCAAAGTGCTGGGATTACAGGCGTGAGCCACTGCGCCCGGTTGATGATGCTTGCTTAAAACAATTATTACAGTAGTAGTTGCCAAATAGCTATTTTCCAATTCCATCATTCCTTGTACATTTATTAGTTGGCATTCCTCTGTGAGGAAGAGTTTTCCCTTCACCTCCATTTATTTATTTAGATCTCTTTGGACTCCTGGATCCTTTTTTAATTCAAATTCTTTAAATGTGTGGTAAAACAAGATGTTCCAGGCTAATCTTGTACTTTTCTTGCCTCAGTCCTGCAATCAGCCATTTCTCAAGGGGGCGCTTGTTCCTGTTAGTGGAAAATGGTAATTAGGCAAGATAAATCAATTAGAGCCAGTGTGACTGATTAGAAAAGAATAAATAAAGATATCACTATTTTCAGATGGTATGATTTTGTACCTGGTAAACCCTAAAGAATCAATGATAAAACACTCTAACAATAAAAATATTCAGTAAAATGGAAGGATATAAAATTAACAGAGAAATCAATGGCTTTTGTATATATCAACAACAACAAGTGAGAGGATATAAAGATGTACAGTGGCTCACACGTGTACTCCCAGCTACCTGGGAGGTTGAGGTGGGAGGATCACTTGAGCCCAGGAGTTCAAGGTTGTAGTGTGCAATGATCACACCTATAAATAGCCACTGCTGTCTAGCTGGGGCAACATGCTGAGATGTGAATATATGTGAGGAACACTTTTAAATGCATCTATCAAAACCCACTGATCTTTATCAATTCCTGTCATCCCAGCACTTTGGGAGGTGGATCACTTGAGGTCAGGAGATCGAGACCATCCGGGCCAACATGGTGAAATCCCGTCTCTACTAAAAATACAAAAATTAGATGGGTGTGGTGGCACACACCTGTAGTCCCAGTTACTCAGGAGGCTGAGGCAGGAGAATTGCTTGAGCCCAGGAGGCAGAGGTTGCAGTGAGCTGAGATTGCTCCACTGCACTCCAGCCTGGTGACAAAGCGAGACTCCATCTCAAAAGAAAAAAAAAATGTTTGTTAATGTATGCAACATTTAAAAATACGACCAGGAGGTCAGGGGATTAAGTATGGAATGGAGACTATGACAACATATTTATTTATTTATTTATTTATTTTTATTTTTATTTTTTTTGAGATGGAGTCTCACTCTGTTGCCGAGGAGTCCAGTGACACAATCTTGGCCCACTGCAACCTCTGCCTCCCGGGTTCAAGCAATTCTCCTGTCTCAGCCTCCCGAGTAGCTGGAACTACAGGCGCGTGCCACCATGCCAGGCTAATTTTTATATTTTTAGTAGAGACGGGGTTTCACTATGTTGGCCAGGCTGGTCTCGAACTCCTGACCTCATGATCAGCCTACCTCGGCCGCCCAATGTGCTGGGATTACAGGCGTGAGTCACTGCGTCTAGCCAACAACATAATTTATATATTACAAATGTAGGTAACGGCCAGGCACAGTGGCTTACGCCTATAATCCTAGCACTTAAGGAGGCCAAGGCAGGCAGATCACTTGCGGCCAAGAGTTTGAGACCAGCCTGGCCAACATGACAAAACCTGTCTCTACCAAAAATACAAATATTAGCCAGGTGTGATGGCAGGTGCCTGTAATCCCAGCAACTCAGGAGGCTGAGGTAGGAGAATTGCTTGAACTCGGGAGATGGAGGTGGCGGTGCTGGTGAGCTGAGATCACGCCACTGCACTTCAGGTTGGGTGACATTGTGAGACTCCATCTCAGACACACACACACACACACACACACACACACACACACACACACACACAAATGTAGGCCAGGTGTGGTGGTTCACCTCTGAAATCCTAGCACTTTGGAAGGCAGATGTGGGTGGATCACTTGAGCCCAGGAGTTTGAGACCAGCCTGGGCAACATAGTAAGACCTCATCTCTACAAAACATTAAAAAACATTTTTGCCTGTATGGTAGCCTGTGCCTGTAGTCCCAGCTACTCAGGAGGCTGAGGTGGGAGGATTGCTTGAGCCCAGAAGGTTGAGGCTGAAGTGAGCCAAGATCGCATAACTGCACTCCAGCCTGGATGACAGAGCGAGACCCTGCCTCAAAAAAAAAAAAAAAAAAAAAAAAGTCCGGGTGAGATGGCTCACGTCTTTAATCCCAGCACTTTGGGATGCCCGGGCAGATGGATCACCTGAGGTCAGGAGTTTGAGATCAGGCCGGCCAACATTGTGAAACCTCATTTCTACTAAAAATACAAAAGTTAGCTGGGCATGGTGGTGGGTGCCTGTAATCCCAGCTACTCAGGAGGCTGAGTAGCTGTACCCATGAGGCAGAGGTTGCAGTGAGCCAAGATAGCGCCATTGCACTCCAGCCTAGGTGACAAGAACAAAACTCCATCCCTCCCCCCCAAAAAAGTTGTTAATATTCCTAATATACAAAGAGGCCAGGTGCAGTGGCTCACGCCTGTAATCCCAGTACTTTGAGAGGCGGAGGTGGGAGGATCACTCGAAGTCAGGAGTTTGAGACCAACCTGTCCAACATGGTGAAACCCCGTCTCTATTATTAGCTGGGCTTGGTGGCAGCCGCCTGTAATGCCAGCTACTTGGGTGACTGAGGCAGGACTATCTTTTGAACCTGGGAGGCGGAGTTTGCAGTGAGCTGAGATCACGTCACTGCACTCTAGCCTGGGTGACAGAGGGAGACTCTATCTAAAAAATAAACTAAATTAAATTAAAAAATAAACTAAGAACATATATTAAAATGGTTCTTGGGCCCGGTGGGGTGGCTCACGCCTGTAATCCCAGCACTTTGGGAAGCTGAGGTGGGCAAATCACCTGAGATCAGGAGTTTGAGACCAGCCTGACCAACATGGAGAAACCCTGTCTTTACTAAAAATACAAAATTATCCAGGCGTGGTGGTGCATACCTGTAATCCCAGCTACCCAGGAGGCAGAGGCAGGAGAATCGCTTGAAAGTGAGAGTCGGAGGTTGTAGTGAGCCGAGATTGCGCTATTGAACTCCAGCCTAGGCAACAAGAGTGCAACTCCGTCTCAAAAAAAAAAAAAGAAAAGAAAAGAGAATGGATAAACAAATTGTGGTGTATTCATACGTTGAATTTGTTTTGTTTTGGTTTGTTTTGGAAACAGAGTTTTCCCTCTGTCACTCAGGCTGGAGTGCAGTGGGGAGATCTCGGCTCACTGCAACCTCCACTGTCGGAATTCAAGCAATTCTCCTGCCTCAGACTTCCGAGTAGCTGGGATTACAGGCGTGTGCCACCACTCCTGGCTAATTTTCATATTTTTAGTAGAGATGTGGTTTCACTATGCTGGCCAGGCTGGTCTTGAACTCCTGACCTCAGGTGATCCAGCGGTCTCGACCTCCTAAAGTGCTGGGATTATAGGCGTGAGCCACTGAGCCTGCTCTGCTCATACTATGGAATTTTACTCATCGATAAAAATTAAAAAAAAAATACTTATACGCAAAACAACTTGGATGAATCTCAAAAGCATTATGCTGAGTGAAAAAAAGCCAGACAGAAAAGAATACATCCTCTCTCATTCTATTTGCATGAAACTGCAAGAGAAATATAATCCAGGTGACAGGAAGCCAATCACTGCTTACCTGGGGTAGGGGGTGGGGTTTGGGATAGGGTACAAAGGAACCAATGCTCCCTATCTTGCTTGTGATGGTGGTTACGAGGTTGTATACGTTAGTCAAAGCTCACTAAATTGTACCCTTAAAATTCGTGCATTGGCCGGGCGCGGTGGCTCACACCTGTAATCCCAGCACTTTGGGAGGCCGAGGCGGGTGGATCACGAGGTCAAGAGATCGAGACCATCCTGGTCAGCATGGTGTAACCCCGTCTCTACTGAAAATACAAAACATTAACTGGGCATGGTGGTGCGTGCCTGTAATCCCAGCTACTCAGGAGGCTGAGGCAGGAGAATTGCCTGAACCCAGGAGGCGGAGGTTGCGGTGAGCCGAGATCGCGCCATTGCACTCCAGCCTGGGTAACAAGAGCGAAACTCCGTCTGAAAAAAAAAAAAAAAATTCATGCATTTATACATATAGATAGATTGATAGTGTTATCTTTTAATAAAGTTAATTAAATCAAGAAAGGAAAAAAGGAGTCCTGGCTGCTTCTTTGTGTGCGTGTGCATGTGTAGACAGAGTCTCGCTCTACCTGCTGGCTGGAGTGTAGTGGCGCGATCTCACCTCACTGCAACCTCCGCCTGGCAGGTTCAAGCAATTCTTCTGTCTCAGCCTTCGGAGTAGCTGGGATTACAGGCGCCCGCCACCACGCCCGGCTAATTTTTGTATTTTTAGTGAAGACAGGGTTTCGCCTTGTTGGGCAGGCTGATCTCGAACTTCTAGACCTCAAGTGATCCGCCTAACCTCGGGCTCCAAAGGGCTAGGATTACAGGCGTGAGCCACCGCGCCCGGCCTTGGCTAGCTACACTGAGATATCATTTCTTACTCTCAGATCGGTGAGGATTATAGTGGATTCTAATACTTAATTGAATGATCCTGATGTTTCACCACCCTGGTTTGTTTTTGTTTTGTTTTAATGAAGCTTTTTCGTTTGATTCACTGTCATTCTTTCCACTCCGTTATTTTTAATTTATTGGTGGCTAAGTCCTTTACCTAATGTGACGTACAGCATCATGATAACAAAATCAGTGTCGAATCTTTTTTTTTTTTTTTTTGAGACGGAGTTTCGCTCTTGTTACCCAGGCTGGAGTGCAATGGCGCGATCTCGGCTCACCGCAACCTCCGCCTCCTGGGTTCAGGCAATTCTCCTGCCTCAGCCTCCTGAGTAGCTGGGATTACAGGCACACGCCACCATGCCCAGCTGAATTTTTGTATTTTTTAGTAGAGACGGGGTTTCACCATGTTGACCAGGATGGTCTCGATCTCTTGACCTCGTGATCCACCCGCCTCGGCCTCCCAAAGTGCTGGGATTACAGGCTTGAGCCACCGCGCCCGGCTGGAATCTTAAATTAAAAAAAAAAAAAAAAAAGCCAAAAGCTTTACAAGAGGTGGGATTCCCCTTTGGGGTCGCCCGGAGGAGGGCGGGAACAAGACCAGAGCGAAGCTTCCGCTTTCATTTCTATGGTTATTAAGTTACCCATTCTCATTAAAGGAGTAACGCGGAAGCGTTATTTTCTGTCGGCAAAGACTTCCCTAGCGACGAGTCCACTCATGAGACGGGGATGTCACAATGTCGTACCACAATGGGTGGCCTAGAAGAGTCCAAAAGCGAATCAGATGACCTACATTCTGGTATAACGTTATATTACAATTCACCTGACCAGTCGGTTTCATTCTTTTCTCTGTGTCTCCAAAATGCTGTCCTTTGGAGTTACGTTCTATCCCCTCCATTCCTGGCCAGTGGTTTGGTCCGACCTTAATTCTGACAGGAGGCACGAGCTGCGTCTGCGCAGAAAGCTGGCGGGGGGGTGGGGGGAGGAACATGGCGCAAGCTCTGTCTGAGGAGGAGTTTCAGCGGATGCAGGTGCCGCTCGCGGTGGGAAAAACCACCTGGCTAGGCGACCGGAGGCGGGGTAGAGAGAGGTCGTGCCACCAGCTCTGAGAAGGGGTTGGTGGGGATGGACTCTGAGTTTAGGGGGTGGGTCTGGAGAAGGTAAACTGAGGCTCGGAGTGGTGAGACTATTGGATTCCGAGATATTCTGGGGCTTTGAAGGTTGGACTCTGTTAGCATTGTGGGTGGGGGAGAGCGCCCTTGAGTAGGCGGTACCTTACTCAGACCTGGAGGGGACGAGACATTTGGGCTTGTGCAGGGGACACCGTCGGTGTGTGATGATAATGGGCTTTGAGGGAAAGAGATCCTGAGAAGGCGAAACCATTTTGTCTGGAGAGGAAGGAAGCGGGTGTTGGGTCGTTTGCGTCATGGTGGGGGGAGCCCTTGAGAGGGCAGAACCATTAGTGGGTGGTGGTAAGTTTTTGGGTGATACCACTGTGCCCGGGGGTTGAGGAAAGACCCCAGTTGTTGTCATTGTTCCTGGGAGGTGGAGATCCTATGCTATTGGTGGTTGGTAGTGCATCCTAAGAGGGGGCGGCACCATTGGATGATTAAGGGTGATCCCATTAGGCCTGGGATGAAGAAGTCCATGAATGGGTAATACCATTAATCCCATTAATTGGGGGAAGGACTAGAGGAGGTAAAAGAGTGATACCTTGTACTACAAGGAGGGGAGATCACTGGGCTTTAGGGAGGTACCCCCACTTGATTCTTTTGAGGTGACTCTGAGATGCAATGAAAGGCCATAGCATTGCATATGAACGGGCTCTTGTCAAGAGGGTTCCTCACTGGGGGACTCTGAACAGGGTCCTGCGTGGGGAGGGGAGGAACTCTGAGGGAGGACAGGTAATCCCATTGGTCCTTGAATGAGGGAAACCGGCTGTCCCTGTGTGAGGGACACTGAGAATGGAAGGGTAAGTTGATTGGCCCATGAATAGGGAAGACCACTGTCATCTGAAGGGGATTCTAAGTCATTCTAAGAGTCATCCAACTGGCCCACCCAAGACCTTGTAGAGGTGTACTCTGAAGGGTATAGGGCCATTCCTGTTGGATCATGACTGGGGAGCTCTTGAGAGGAGGGGGGGTACCCTTGAATGAGGAACATTGATCGCACTGGGCCATGTATTAGGGAGAACTACTAGGCTTTGTTGGGAAAGAAGTCTCAAGGGATACAAAGGATATTCCAATTGGACCAGGACTTGGAGAGACAGATCACTGGGTCCTGAGGAGGACAGGAGCAGAAAAGATTCTATGAAGGCCAACCCCTCTGACCTTGAGCAGACTACCAGAGGATAGGGAGTGGAGGCTGGTGCCGTGGCAGGGAGGGAAAAATCCTGGTGGGGAAGGAATGGTGAGTTCCTTACTGGGAAGGAACCAGCCTTGCTGGGTAGAACCAGCCTCAGGGCCCTACAGGGGTGATAGGGAGGAGGATGCTGTTTGGAATGGCCCATACTTCACTTTCCCTTAATTATTATTATTATTATTATTTTGAGACGGAGTCTCGCTTTGTCACCCAGGCTGGAGTGCAGTGGCACGATCTCAGCTCACTGCAACTTCCACCTCCCAGATTCAAGCAATTTTCTACTATCTCAGCCTCCCAAGTAGCTGGGATTACAGGCGCGTATCACCATGCCCGGCTAATTGATTTGTATTTTTTAGTAGAGACAGGGTTTCACCATGTTGGCCAGGATGGTCTTGGACTCCTGACCTCAAGTGGTCTGCCCACTTCGGCCTCCGAAAGTGCTGAGATTACAGGTGTGAGCCACTGTGCCCAGCACTTTCCCTTAATTCTTTTTTTTTTTTTTTTTTTTGAGACGGACTCTCTGTTACCCAGGCTGGAGTGCAGTGGTGCAATCTCAGCTCACTGCAACCTCCGCCTCCCGGGTTCAGGCGATTTTCCTGCCTCAGCGTCCCAAGTAGCTGGAACTACAGGTGCGTGCTACCACACCTGGCTAATTTTTTATATTTTTAGTAGAGACAGGGTTTCACCATATTGGCTAGTCTGGTCTTGAACTCCTGACCTCGTGATCCACCCACCTCAGCCTCCCAAAGTGCTGGGATTACAGGGGTGAGCCACCACACCCAGCTCTCCCTTAATTCTTGAAGGGGGCCTGGATGTATTTTGAGAGACTTGGAGGTCGGGGGGGGGACCCTGGAAAGTCCCCTGAGTCAATGAAAGTTGGACAGGAGAATACTAGACCCTCCTCCCTTGGGAAAGAGGGAAGAAGACAGGCCTCTACCTGCTGCCTTCAGGGGCTTCCAAGTCTGGCCAGGAAGATGGACAATCCCCCTAATAGTGTGTGTTCAGTGTGTGGAGAGGTCAGCGAGGATGAGGAGGAGGAACTTTATCCTGTGGGCATGGAGAGCCAGGGAACTCACATAAGCAAGAACCTAACTGGGGCAGTGCTCTAGGATCGCCTGAGTGCAGTGTGGATTATAGTGTGAGATGGAGGTGGGAGCCTGGCTGGGGTTATAAGTGGAGCTGGAAAAGGTGGGCCAGGGTCTGAGGGCCTGGAAGCCCACTTTGGGTACAGCACATACAGGTCTTAAGGAGTAGCTAAAGAGACATATGGAGTGCGTAAGGTCTGTGGAACTTAGGAGCTTGGTTCCCTCATGGTAGGAGTAGGGGTAGGGGTGCTTTCCTGACCAAGTCTTTTCCCTTCTTGCTTCCCGCAAAGGCTCAGCTCCTGGAACTCCGGACAAACAACTACCAGCTTTCAGATGAACTACGCAAGAATGGTGTTGGTGAGCCAAGAGGGCCTTATTAGATGGGGGTGGCTTTGGGGCATGGAGTCTGAGGTTTTCCCTCAGAGACCTGGCAGGAAGCCCTTTCAGTTCCTTGCCACTGGCTGAGGCTGAGATTCCCTGCTTTCCCGACACCAGAACTTGCCAGTCTTCGACAGAAGGTCGCCTACTTGGATAAGGAGTTCAGCAAAGCTCAGAAGGTACCTCCCTCCACCCACCCATCCACCTACCCATCCACCCCTGCCTCTACCTATCTGACTCATTCATCCCTCCAGTGAGCAGCTGCAGTGAACCAGATCTAATGTTGCATGCTGTTTTCATGTAGTCATTTAAAGAATTCTCATGGAATTCTCTTTAGTTTGCTAATTTCATCTAATCCTGCTTAATTATTTTATTAATTTATTGATTAATTTTAATTTACTTTTAATTCATTTCTAATTTCAGTTACTCATTCTCCTTCACTGACTTTTAATTAAATATTCAAATCTATCAGTAAATCTGCCTCGAATCTGCCTCCTGTCCTCCACTCACACTCCTGGCTTGTGCTCCTACTTCCCATCCCTGTCCTGGTCCAGTTGGGAAAGTGACAGCAAACTCACCTCTCAGATCCTCTAAAGATGAGAGATGAGATAGAATATAACCTATTGTGGCCCCTCAAGACATTCAAGGTTCTCCTTTGTCACTGCTGTGTCCCCATACCTAGCACAATGTTAATACATAATATGTGCTCAATAAATATTTGTTAAATGAACAAATACAGAATGCAGAAAATCTGGCAGTCAGGAAGCTGTGCTTCTCTTTGGTAGGATGCTGATTCCCCTAAGCTGGCAATGCTCTTGGCTGCCTAGCAGGGGAGTGACAGTTTCCACACTGTGTGGGAGAGACCCGCAGAGACAAGTATGGACAGATGTAGCAATGAAGCCACAGTTTCTGAGCCTGGAGATCCAGCCCGCAAATGGTTAAATACCATCTGCCCCATCCCCCTACCAGCCTCAAGAGCTTCCAAGAAAGGATGATTTCTGTGTGCTGGGGCCCCAGGGCAGGACTTGCATTCCTTCACTCACTCGCACACTCATTCTGTCATTCCTTTGGGCTCCAAATTGTCACACATGTTCTGTGGTTGCAGATGCTCCCATCCTGCAACCTCTATCATCATTGTCCTCCCAAAACGCTTGGCAAGATTGTCTCCATACCCTAGTAAGGCAGTCCGTCTCTGTTCACTTTAGCTCTCTTCCCACCCACCCCCACTTTAGGCACTGAGCAAGAGCAAGAAAGCTCAGGTAAGGGGATATCTGGTGGGTGAGTGTGACTGGGAGACTGTGTCTTGGTGGGCTATCTGTGTATGCTGAGCTTTTCTTGTACTGGCCTTTCTTTCTCTGTGTGCCCTTATGTCTGCTACTACCTCACTGCCATGTGTTGCTGTATCTGTCCTTGTTTCCCTGTATTTGTCTCTAACTCTGTGTCTCTTTCCTTCTCTCTTTCTCTCGCTATCCTTTTCTCTGCGTCTCTTTCTGTCTCTTTGTCTTCTTGTTCCTGTCTCTCTGACTTCTCTTCCCAATCTTCTCTTTGTCTCTCCCCCATCTATCTCTGTGATTTCTCTTTTTTCTGCTTTCTCTCTCTGACTCTGTTTCTCCCCCACCATTCCTCTCTCTTCCTAACTCATTTATTTTCCTGACCCCTCCTTCTCTTCTCGCTGTTCTGTTCTTTCCCTGTTGATTTCTGTTTGTTCCTCTCTCCATCTTTTTCACTCTCTCCCGCCCAATCCCTCTCCCCTTTTCTATCTCTCCCCGTTTCCCCATCTCTACCTCCTCGCTCCCCTATCATTATCTTCTCGTCTTTTCCTCTGCTCTCTTCCTCCCTGTACTCCCTTTTCTCTACCTTCCCATGTCTTTTTCTCTCCATCCCTGTCTCTCATTTTATCCCTCCCTGTGTCTCTCTCTCCTATCTCACTTCATTCTCTGTACCCTATGTCCTCCCCTACCCATGTCATTTTCTCCCTCTCTCTGTTTCTTTGCCCTACCTCCCCATCCTTCCTGCCCTTGCTGGAGTCCTGGCCCTTGTCTGCCACTGCAGGAAGTTGAGGTACTGCTGAGTGAAAATGAGATGCTGCAGGCAAAGCTGCACAGCCAGGAGGAGGACTTCCGTTTGCAGAACAGCACGCTAATGGCCGAGTTCAGCAAGGTGCTGGTGTCTGGGATAGTCAAAGGGGAAATGAGGGGTAGGGTCCATCTGGGCTGAAATCTAACATCAGCAGAGTGATTGGACAGGGTCTGGCCCTGGAGCACTGTCCGTGGTGCTGAAACAGGTCCTGGATTGCTGTTGGGGGGCAGTAATTTGAAAGATGGAGCCACTCACTGTGCTGGGATTAGAAGGGTTTGAGCCCTGAGGTCAGCTGGTTCCTGGCTAAGTCACTCCTTTTATTTGAACTTCAAGTCTCCATGTGTATAACGTAGGGTTGATGCTATGGAGCTCCAAGGTATTGGGTGGGGTGGGGGGGTTAGGTAAAGTTCTTATGCTTAATAGAATGGAAAGAGAATATATATAGAATGTTCGAGCTTCTTCCCTTTTCTCTTCCTTTTCTTCATCTGACATAAGCCTGAGGTTCCACCTCTTCCAGATAATTCATCCTGGATCTACTAATTATATCTCTCCACTGATTTTAGTGTCCTGGCTGTTTCTAAATCTACTGGGCAGTTGGAGGAATTGTCTTTTGTTCCCTCATCTATCTTCTGTAAACAGTTAATAATTGTTTATATTGGCCAGGTGTGGTGGCTTATGCCTGTAATCCCAGTACTTTGGGAGGCTGAGGCGGGTGAATCACAAGGTCAGGAGTTCAAGACCAGCCTGGCTAACATAGTGAAACCCCCTCTCTACTAAAAAATAAAAAAATAAAAATTCTCCAGGCATGGTGGCATGTACCTGTAATCCCAGCTACTCGGAAGGCTAAAGCAGGAGAATTGCATGAACCTGGGAGGTGGAGGTTGCAGCGAGCTGAGATAGCACCACTGCACTCCAGCTTGGGGAACAGAGTGAGACTTCATCTCAAAAAAATTTGTCTATGTTTTTAGTATGTTTTAAGGAAAAAAGTCTCATGGCAGCAAAAATGGTATTTCTAAGGCTCCATCTGAGAATATAGTGCCTATGACCTTAAAAATACAAAACCGAGGCTGGGCATAGTGGCTCATGCCTGTATTAATCCTAGCAGTCTGGGAGGCTAAGGCGGGCAGATCACAAGGTCAAGAGATCAAGACCATCCTGGCCAACATGGGGAAACCCTATCTCTATTAAAAATACAAAAATTAGCTGGGCATGGTGGCGCACGCCTGTAGTCCCAACTACTCAGGAGGCTGAGGCAGCAGAATCGCATGAACCCAGGAGGCAGAGGTTGCAGTGAGCCAAGATCATGCCACTACACTCCAGCCTGGCGACAGAGCAAGACTCTGTCTCAAAAAAAACACAAAACCTGAAAATAACCTTTAAGCAGGTACAATACCAGGAGAGGCACTTGAGCAAATTAGTGGTTACCAGCAGGACTCTGGAAGCAGAAAGCCTAGATTACAATCTTGGCTCTATGTTTTACTAACTGTAATCTTGAGCAAGACACTTAACTTGCCTGGTTCTTGGTTCCCAAATGTCAAATAGAAGTCATGATAATAACAGTACCTGCCTCCTCACAGGGATTTCATGAGGATTAAATGAATAAATGTATGTAAATCACTTAGAACAGAGCCTTGCACATAGTATCAGCTATGGAAGCATTAGCTATAATATTATCTTTCTATTAACTCATCTTCCCTCTAAAATATTTGACTTTTTAAAAGTTTTTTTTCTGCAACATTTATTTTTTAAAGGAATGGATTTTGAGAGAAAACAACGTGGTATAGAAGTATGGAATAGAAAGTAAATACAAATGTAGGCTATTTTGCTAATTGTTTTATAACCACAACAAACTAGTTCAGAGAATCCCCTGTATAAAACACAGAGGTTCAAACATCAAGGTGTTCCCTTAGCAAGGCTGAAAATTTCAGTCTCTGGTATTTGAAATTTAGGCTGCAGTCCTTGTTTTTGGATGGATCACTGGGTGTGTGGCACAGTCCATGCTTTTTTTTTTTTTTTTTTTTAAACAATATCCCTTCTTATATGTATCAAAACTCATACTGAACAATGAGTTCTGGGTTGCAAAAGAGGATTTATTTTTTGTACCTAGCCATGCTTTTTTTTTTTTTTAAATGAGACAGAGTCTCACTCTGTTACCCAGGAGTACAATGGCCTGATCTCAGCTCACTGCAACCTCTGCCTCCCAGGTTCAAGTGATTCTCCTGCCTCAGCCTCCCGAGTACCTGGGATTACAGGCACATACCACGATGCCCAGCTAATTTTTATAATTTTAGTAGAGACAGCGTTTCACCATGTTGGCCAGGCTGGTCTCAAACTCATGACCTCAGGTGATCTGCCCGACTCGGCCTCCCAAAGGGCTGGGATTACAGGCGTGAGCCACCGCGCCTGGCATACTTTTTGAAAGTTTTATATCCACCCTGTGGCCCTCCTCTGCCTTAGCCTCTACCACCTCTTATCTGCTGTTTCTACAGCTGCCTCCCTGGTCTCTCTTCACTTCTAGTTTCTTCTACTTAGTTCACACCACAGAGGCTATTCTGACTAGCAGATCTTATGACATCACTTCTTTACATAATACATTCCAGTGCCCCCTGTCCTGCCCCTAGTTCAGAGCCCCTGGTATTCACATAACTGCTGGTCTCACCAACTGACTCCTCACTGCTTCCTGCCTCCAGCCTCCATGGTATCATGATTCTTGCAGAGTGAGGCAGGGGCAGACATTCTTCCATAAATCCAGCTTGTTTCCCTGCACCTGTCCTGGGTTGGCACTGGAGCAGTTGTAGGGACTTCCTACATACTCCCCTCCCTCCTCCCACTCCTCCCAGGAACTGGAAGTGCTTGCAGAGAGACCTATGTTAAACCTGTCACCACCCCTTATTCACCACGACATTTCAGCTCAATTGTTCCTTCAACAAATAGTTACTGAGTACCCACCACATGCTCTATGTTCTGGAAATCCAGTTGTAAGCAGCAGAGAATGATCTCCACTCTTGGGTAGCTTACATTCTGGGGGTGGGATGGGGAGAAAGATAACAGTAAACAAATAATACTAGTGGTGATGGCTGACATTTATATGGTGTTCTGTGTGCTGAGTCCTGTTTGAAGTATTCTACATGATTCACTCATTTAATCTTTGAAACAAGCCTATGAGATATTATTAGTGTCCCTATTTGACAGATGAGGAAAACTGAGTTCCATGGAGATTAAGTAATTTGTCACACAGCTAGTAAATGACAGAGTAGAGATTCACATTCAAGCAGTTTGGTTTCAGAATCTGTGCTTATACGTTGCAAAAGAAAATTGTGATTAGTACTAGGTAAGAAAGAAATGAACAGAGTGCTGTGACAGAGAGTACTGGAATTTTCTGTGTTGAGGGATACTACTTTAAAGGCAACATCTGAGCAGAGCACTGAAGGATGCAAAGAACCCAGTTATGTGAATAACTGGATAAAAGAATTGGTGTTCTGGGTAGAAAATATTGCAGGCAGGCCGGACGTGGTGGCTCACACCTGTAATCCCAGCACTTTGGAAGGCCAAGGCAGGTGGATCACCTGAGGTCAGGAGTTCGAGACCAGCTTGGCCAACATGGTGAAACCTCATCTCTACTAAGAATACAAAAATTAGCCAGACATGGTGGCGCATGCCTCTAGTCCCAGCTACTCAGGAGGCTGAGGCAGGAGAATCGCTTGAACCCAGGAGGCGGAGGTTGCAGTGAGCTGAAATCACACCACTGTACTCCAACCTAGGTGACAGAGCGAGACTCAATCTCAAAAAAAGAAAATATTGAAGACAATACAATAAACATTCTCTGTAGGCCTCGATATTCTCATCTGAAAGGGGCACAAGGGATTTTTTTCAGGACTGCTTTGAGAAGTATACTTTAGCAGGAGTTGGGCGGGGGGCTGGCTTGGTTTTATTGGCATTGTATGCCTCTCCAAGGCTAACGGCTGGCAGTGCAGGAGCTGTCATCAGTTGTTGGCCCTGGAAATGCCCTGCAAGCTCTTTGTGGTGCCTAGGATGAAAGGGAGCTGTCTCTAGGCCTAGGATCCAGGACACAGAGCCCTCCACAGAAGAGGGGTGGCAGTAAGGCTGTCTGTAGCACTGACAACTTCCAGAGGAGCCTGAGGTCTTGGATTGCATCTCTGAGGTTGGAAGTAGGAAGGGGAAAATTGTTCTTGGTGTCCTTATGCTTGGTATGCTCTTGGTATTCTCTGACTCTGCCATTTAAAAAGGGTGTGGACCAGGCGCAGTGGCTCACGCCTGTAATCCCAGGACTTTGGGAGGCTGAGGTGGGCAGATTATAAGGTCAGGAGATTGAAACTGTCCTGGCTAACACAATGAAACCCCATATCTACTAAAAAAATACAAAAAATTAGCCAGGTGTGGTGGCAAGGGTCTGTAGTCCCAGCTACTAGGGAGGCTGAGGCAAGAGAATCGCTTGAACCCAGGAGGCAAAGTTTGCAGCGAGCCAAGGTAGCACCACTGCACTCCAGCCTGGGTGACAGAGCAAGACTCTGTCTCAAAAACAAAAAAAGATGTGTGAATTTGAAATTGTTTAACATCTCTGTGCCCCAATGTCCTTATGTGTAAAGTGGGAGGGCACCTACATCATAGGGTGATGATGGGAATTAAGTGAATTGTAAAGTGCATGGACAAATGCTATGTAGGTTTCAGCAAATACTGTTCTGATTCTCTGCTTTTTTGCCCCTTTTCTTCCTCTGTTCAGCTCTGCAGCCAGATGGAACAGCTGGAGCGAGAGAACCAGCAACTGAAGGAGGGGGCTGCAGGAGCAGGGGTTGCCCAAGCTGGGCCCATCGTGGATGGGGAGCTGCTGAGGCTACAGGCTGAAAACACAGCCTTGCAGAAGAATGTGGCAGGTACACAGAGGCCCTCCTGGGGATGCGGAGACCCTGGGGCTTGACTAGGGCAAGGAAGGCTGTCATCCTCTCAGGGTAGGGAGAAGAGCTTCAGAGTTAGGATTGGCCCATGCACTTTGTGGCTTTGGACAAGCCATTTTGCCTCTCTGAGCCAAAGTCTTGTCATCTACACAGCGTACGTAGTGATGTCTTGTCACCTGGACAATTGTAGTAGAGATAAAAGGTGATATCATTCTGCATTAGTTCAGTGTCTGCTACCTAGCAAATGTTACAGATTAGCAGCTTGAATGTCAAAAAGGAGATATTTGCTAAGTGGAGAAAGTGAATGGAGTGTTGGGAAAATTCTGAGCCCAGATTGTAAGTGGGGTTTGGGATGAAAGCTGAAAGAAAGCTGGATAGAGTGTGGGAGCATGTGGTGTGTGGACTTTTCGAGAGCGGCTAGGACTTCGGTGGTGGTAGGAGCTGGTTCCATGACTGGGAGGGAGACTTAATAGAATGTGGGTGGGAATTGGGAGGCTCTAGGAGGGATTCAGCTGTACATCGAGGGTGGCAAATGGTGGGCATGGTCTTAAAAGATTATGGGTGGGGCTTGAAGGATTGAGAATGGGGTTTGTGATTCCAGCTTGGGCTAATTTAATAGTAAACAGGATCTTAATGGTTGGTAGGGCTTGAAAGATTTGTAAGAGGCTGGGCACAGTGGCTCATACCTGTAATCCCAGCACTCTGTGAGGCCAAGGCAGAAGGATCTCAAGGCTAGGAGTTCAAGACCAGTCTGGGCAATATAGCAGGACCTTATCTGTACTAAAAATAAAAAAAATTGACTGGGCCCAGTGACTCATACCTGTAATCCCAGCACTTTGGGAGGCTGAGGCGGTCGGATCACCAGAGGTTGGTCGTTTGAGACCAGCCTAACCAACATGGAGAAACTTTGTCTCTACTAAAAATACAAAAGTACCCAGGCATGGTGGTGCATGCCTGTAATCCCAACTACTCTAGAGCCTGAGGCAGGAGAATTGCTTAAACCTGGGAGGCAGAGGTTGCAGTGAGCTGAGATCACGCCATTGCACTCCAGTCTGGGCAACAAGAGTAAAACTCCATCTCAAAAAAATAATAAAAATTAAAAAATTAGGCCGGGCGTGGTGGCTCATACCTGTAATCCTAGCACTTTGAGAGGCTGAGGTAGGCAGATCACCTGAGGTCAGGAGTTCAAGACCAGCCCAGCCAACATGGTGAAACCCTGTTTCTATTAAAAATAGAATAATTAGCCAGGTGTAGTGGCACATGCCTGTGATTCCAGCTACTTGGGAAGCTGAGGCAGGAGACTTGCTTGAACTCAGGAGGCAGAGGTTGCAGTGAGCAGAGTTTGCACCACTGTACTGCAGCCTAGGTGACAGAGGGAGACTCTGTCTCATAAATAAATAATAAAATTTAAAAATCAGCCGGGCATGGTGGTGTGCACTTGTAGTCCCAGCTACTTGGGAGGCTGAGATGGGAGGATCGCTTGAGCCCAGGAGTTGGAGGCCGCAGCGAATTGCACCACTGCACACTAGCCTGGGCAACAGAGCAAGACTGTCTAGGGAAAAAAGATTTTTTGGGGGAGGCTGAGGCAGGAGGATTGCTTGAGCTCAGGAGTTCAAGACCAGCCTCAGCAATGTAGCGAGACCTTGTCTCTACAAAACAATAAAAAAATTAGCCCAGCGTGGTGGCACATACCTGTGGTCCCAGCTACTTGGGAGGGTGAGGTGGGAGAATCACTTGAGCCGAGGAGGTCAAGGCTACAGTGAACCATGATCACTCTACTGCACTCTAGCCTGGGTGACAGAGCAAGTCCCTATCAAAAAAAAAAAAAAGAAAAAAATTTTAAGAGGTGTGGCTAGGGTTGAACCTTCATCTTTTAGACATGTGGTCACTTGGCACAGGGTCTCTGCCACCTGAGGGGTTGAATGCCAGTTCTCCCTCTATTTGAGGCATGGCAAGGGACTTCAGAGACCGCCTCATCTATCATGTATTCCTATTCTACTTGCCAGCCCTGCAGGAACGCTATGGGAAAGAAGCCGGGAAGTCCTCAGCTGTCAGTGAGGGCCAAGGGGACTCCCCAGGGGGCCCTGCCCCCACCATCCCGGCCCCCATGCCACTGGCAGAGGTGGAGCTAAAATGGGAAATGGAGAAAGAGGAGAAGAGATTGCTCTGGGAGCAGCTGCAAGGCTTAGAGGTGAATCTGGGTCTGTTGGAGCTGGGATGCCAGAGGCAGGGCAGATGTTCTGCCTCTGCCTATGGTCCCACAGAGATGTCTGTGACATCGCCATCTTGTGGGCTGTTGGGGTAAGGGAAGCGGAAGGGCAGGGGAAGACCTCTCCCCTTGTCCTTGCTGACAACAACCCTCCCGTTCCTCATCCTTCCCTGCAGAGCTCAAAGCAGGCCGAAACATCCAGGCTGCAGGAAGAACTTGCTAAGGTGGGACTGCTTGGCTCTTTCCCATTCTACTCCCAATCTGCTGGACTCTTTCCCATTCCACTCTCAATCTGACAGGGCAGAATGGGCATTGTATCCCATCAAAGCCTCAGTTTCATCATTTGTGAAATGGAGAGACTCACACCTATGTCTCAAAGTTATTTTCAATATGGAATGGGCTAATGTGGTCCCACTACATCTTGTGCATGACAGGTTTCATCCCATCCATCTCCTCTCAACTTTGCCCATTCACTCACTCATTCATTCATGCAAGCATTTACAGATTCCTGGCTCTTATCTTAGGACCTGGAGACCCAGTGATGAGGCAGCCAGTCATGATCCCACTTTCCAGGCCTCCCAGCCTAGCCATTCTATAACATGGCCATTGGCCACTATTTTGGGAGCATAAATACTAGGCTTTGGAGCCTGAAAGATCTGGCTGGAGATAATATTGTTGCTGACCAGCTAGGCAATCAAATTACTTAATCTTTCTGAGATTCAGTTTCCTCATTTGTAAAACTGGTACTACTCACTTCTCACAGCTACTTTGAGGATTCCACAAGATAACATAAGTAAATCCTGGCTTCCAAAAAGGAATTAATAAGAAGTGTCTGTATTTATTAAGTTTATATTTGTCTTTATATTGTTCTCAGTGTTATCTCTTGTCTGTACTCCTCTCCCCAGCTCTCGGAGAAACTGAAAAAGAAACAAGAAAGGTAAATTTCTTTTTCCCAGGGGTATTGAGGGCCAAGGGAGGAGTTGACTTATGGAACTGACCCATCTATATCTGTCTTTCTGTGCCTAGTTTTTGCCGTCTGCAGACAGAAAAGGAGACGCTATTTAATGACAGCAGGTAACTGCCAGATTTGCGGGCATTGGTGGACAATGGGGACGGTGCCCAGTGAAGACTACAGGTGCAGAGCTAGGAGACTGGGCCTCAAGCCATGTCCAATGCACCCCCTCCCCATCATCCCTAGGAACAAGATTGAGGAATTACAACAACGGAAGGAAGCTGATCTCAAAGCTCAGTTGGCTCGAACTCAGAAGCTGCAGCAGGAACTTGAAGCTGCCAATCAGGTGATGGGGGCTGAGTTCTGAGATCCCTGAGGTAGGGGCCAGGACTGGGAGCCTGGAGAGGTCTGAGGTCCATGGAGGCTGGTTGGGGAGTCTGAGATTTCCTGTGTTAGAAATCGGTGCTAGGCCCCCCTGCCCCAGGAACTATGAAAATGGGAACTGGAGAGACCTAGGAATTGTTATAGGAGTATTCATGAATGTAAGATCTCAGGGGGCTAAGGACTTAGGGGCCTGTGCACTATAAGTTTGTATAAATCTGAAACTCTTGGAGGTTTGAGACCACAGTCTGGATAAATCTGTGGTCACTGGGGCCTAGGACCAGGCATTGCGGTGAGTCAGAACTCCCTAGGCGCTGGGTGACTTTGAGACCTTTAGGGGCTGGGATGTCAATAAATTTGGGACTCCCAAGGGGTGAGGACATGGCTGGGTAGATATATGACTTTCAAGGGTGAGACAGTTGGGGCTGAAGGCTGAGTGCATCTGAGACCCTCAGGATCTGGGCACTGGCTTGGGCCTAAGACCACCTAGGAAGTGGGATCATATGGGCTAGGTGGTCCTGAGATCCTTGGGGGCTGTGAACAAAAAGCTGGTCAGTCTGAGACCTCCAGGGGCTGGAGCAAAAGTCTAGGTGGGTCTGAGGCTCCTGAGGACTGGGGACTGGATCACTAAAGCCTCTGGATTTCCTTCTAGAAAAGGTGAGTCTGAGGTTCCTTGGAATGGAGGATATGGTGGCTTGTGGTTCTGAAGTCCCTAGAAATTGGGAACATGGGGCCGGGCGCGGTGGCTCAAGCCTGTAATCCCAGCACTTTGGGAGGCCGAGGCGGGTGGATCACGAGGTCAAGAGATCGAGACCATCCTGGTCAACAAGGTGAAACCCCGTCTCTACTAAAAATACAAAAAATCAGGTGGCGCGTGCCTATAATCCCAGCTACTGAGGCAGGAGAATTGCCTGAACCCAGGAGTCGGAGGTTGTGGTGAGCTGAGATCGTGCCATTGCACTCCAGCCTGGGTAACAAGAGTGAAACTCCGTCTCAAAAAAAAAAGAAATTGGGAACATGGGATCTGAGACAGGAGTCTGGATAAAGCTGAGACCCACCCTCCCCCACAAACTGGTGGTTAGCTGGGTCTGAAGATCCCAAGAGACTAGGGAGCAGTGTGACAGGTGAAAGGGTCAGTCTGAGAGTTCACCAGGACCTGGAAACTAGGAGGTTGTGAGTTTGAGACCTCTAGGATGTGGGACTGAGAGTTTGGGTAGATCTCACTTGGGAGGTAGGGATGTGGGAGATGAGTGTGTCTGAAACCCCTGGTGGTTGGGATTGGGAGACTGGATGAAGCTGTCATCCTTGTGTGCTGACTACATCTGAGATCCATGGGGCTGACTATGTCAGAATCCTGGGGCTCCCAAGCTTGAATCTGGGTGAGTATGAGATCTCCTATGGATGGGAGCGAGTGAGTTTGAACCGCGCAGGAGCTAGGGCCAGGAGCCTAGGTGTGTCTGAGATCTTGGAGGCTGGGATAGAGGGATTGACTCTGTCCGAGGACCTGAGGGTAGTGACCTGGAGTCTGGGTGAACTTGAGATCCCTGCTGGCTGGATAGTCTGAGACCCACAGGTGCTGGGAACATGCTGTTGGGTGGTCAAAGAGGGAGTCTGTATGGTTATTTGTACACCAGGGGAGGCTGACGTGTAAAATGGGCTCCCCTGGTCTCCACAGAGCTTGGCAGAGCTGAGAGATCAGCGGCAGGGGGAGCGCCTGGAACATGCGGCAGCTTTGCGGGCCCTACAAGATCAGGTATGCTGTACTGGATGGGCTCAGGGAGGTGGGGTTCAGGATGGGGCAGCCTGAGTGGGTACCACATAGGCAGGCAAAGTCCCAGGGGTCCTGCTTCCCTCAAACCTTCGTGTGTGTGTGTGTTGTGTGTGTGTGTGTGTTTGTGGGGGGGGGGGGGGTGGGGGGGTGTGGGGGTGGGGGTGTCTCCTTTCTTAACAGTGGGTAGGTCCTGTCCCCGTTTTGGACCCGCTCTCACCTGCTGTGGGCGTGGGACCAGGTATCCATCCAGAGTGCAGATGCACAGGAACAAGTGGAAGGGCTTTTGGCCGAGAACAATGCCTTGAGGACTAGCCTGGCTGCCCTGGAGCAGGTAAAGGACGCCTGGGGGCCCTTGTGGATCCCTCTCTAGTTCCCCCATCTCCATCTGCTTCTGGTCCACATCAGGGTAGGGTGGTCTGGCTCCATGCTGTTCTCCTGTCTTTGTTTCTGTTGCTCCTTTTTGTTGGCATCTAGCCCTTTTCTCTCTGGACATCCATCCCTACTTTTTTGTTTTAACTTTAAAAAAGTTTATTGGCCAAGCATGGTGGCTCATGCCTGTAATCCCAGCACTTTGGGAGGCGGAAGTGGGCAGATCACCTGAGGTCGGGAGTTCGAGACCAGCCTGGCCAACATGGCGAAACCCTGTCTCTACTAAAAATACAAAAGTTAGGCCAGGCGCAGTGGCTCACGCGTGTAATCCCAGCACTTTGGGAGGCCAAGGCGGGCAGATCACAAGGTCAGGAGTTCGAGACCAGCCTGGCCAAAATGGTAAAACCCCATCTCTACTAAAAATACAAAAAAATTAGCCGGGCATGGTGGCGCATGCCTGTAATCCCAGCTACTCGGGAGGCTGAGGCAGGAGAATTACTTAAACCTGGGAGGTGGAGGTTGCAGTGAGCCGAGATTGAGCCACTGCACTCCAGCCTGGGTGACAGAGCGAGAGTCCGTCTCAAAAAAAACCACAAAAATTAGCCAAGTCTGCCTGTAATCTAAGCTACTTGGGAGGCTGAGGTAGGAGAATCGCTTGAACCTAGGAGGCGGAGGCTGCAGTGAGCCAAGATGGCGCCACTGCATTACAGCCTGGGCGACGGAGCAAAACTCTGTCTCAAAAAAAAGAAAAAAAAATTTATTTTGTAGAGGCAGGGTCTCACTATGTTGCTCAGACTGGCTCAAACTTCTAGACTCAAGCTATCTTCCCACCTTGGTCTCCCAAAGTGCTAGGATTACAGGCGTGAGCCACGGTGCCCAGCCTATCTGCCTTTCTTGCATTCTAGCTTCTCTCTAGTAAAGTGCATGAAGTGCATTAATCGTAAGTGTACACCCAGTGAATCCTCTCTTCCTTTCTCTCTCCCTCCCTCTGTCACTGTCTCTCTTTACTCTCTCTCTCTCTTTCTCTCCCCACTGCTGCCATAGCCAAACCCAGATCAAGGAATAAAAAAGAACTTTTAGTGCCCCAGAAGGTCCCCTTTACCCCTTCACAGTCAGTGCTTCCCCAGAAGTAACTATTTTTTTTTTTTTTTTTGAGACGGAGTTTCGCTCTTGTTACCCAGGCTGGAGTGCAATGGCGCGATCTCGGCTCACCGCAACCTCCGCCTCCTGGGTTCAGGCAATTCTCCTGCCTCAACCTCCCGAGTAGCTGGGATTACAGGCACGCACCACCATGCCCAGCTAATGTTTTGTATTTTTAGTAGAGACGGGGTTTCACCATGTTGACCAGGATGGTCTCGATCTCTTGACCTCGTGATCCACCCACCTCGGCCTTCCAAAGTGCTGGGATTACAGGCATGAGCCACCGTGCCCGGCCTCCCCAGAAGTAACTATTATTCTGATCTCTAGCAACAAAGATTCATTTTGCTTGTTCTTTAACTTCATATAAATGGAATCAGCTGCTCTTTGTCTCTGACTTCTTTCCGGCAGCATTATGTAAGTTTATCCATGTGCAGCACAGGTCTGTTCTCTTATTGTTGTGTGATATTCCATTGGATGGAATACCACATTTACCCATTCTCTTCATTGTTTTTCTGTTTGAAATTTCCTCTCTCTTCCTGGTTCTCTTCCCACCTCCCTCCCTGTTTCCCTGGATCTCGGAGGCTCATACCCTGTGCCTGGCCCCTGGGGTCCCTTTCTCTCTACTTCTCATCACCACTGCTTTCTCCAGATCCAAACAGCAAAGACCCAAGAACTGAATATGCTCCGGGAACAGACCACTGGGCTGGCAGCTGAGCTGCAGCAGCGGCAGGCTGAGTACGAGGACCTTATGGGACAGAAAGATGACCTCAACTCCCAGCTCCAGGTAACACCTTTGGCTCTGGCCTGTCTCCTCCTAGTTCCCTAAGTAATGGCCCAGTGAAGTCCTCAATAAGGTGGAATCGGAAGACTAGAATTAGGAGGACCTAGGTTCCAGTCTGGCTCCTTAACTTATTAGTGCCTGTGTGTCCTGGGACAAGTCATTTCACTTCTCTGAAACTTGGCCTCTTCAGTTAGTTAAGATATCCATTCTTTTTTTTTTTTTTTAAGACATAGTCTTGCTCTGTCGCCCAGGCTGGAGTGCAGTGGCGCGATCTCAGTTCACTGCAATCTCCACCTCCCGGGTTTGAGTGATCTTCCTGGCTCAGCCTCCCATGTAGCTGGGATTACAGGCACCTGCCACCATGCCCTGCTAATTTTGTATTTTAGTAGAGATGGAGTTTCACCATGTTGGTCAGGCTGATCTCGAACTCCTGACTCAGGTGATCCACCTGCCTCAGCCTCCCAAAGGATATCCATTCTGATTCCATAATAGAAACCAAAATAATGGTGGATTAAATAAGATAGAAATTTAGTTCTCTCTTGTTAAAAGTCCAGGTAGGTTGTTCAGGGATGGAGTGATGGCTTTCCAATTATCAGTGACCCAGTTCCTTTCTCCATTGCTGTTCCTCTACCTTCAACACAAGACTTTTATCTTGGCATCTAAGACGGTTGCTGAAGCTCCCCAACCATCATGTTTGCATTCTGTTGGGAAGGAAGGAGGAAAGGAGGCAGGGAAGAGCTTGCCCCTTTCCTTTAAGAGCATAACCTAAATTACACTCACCGTATACAGGAACAAATCACATGGCCACACCTAATTGTGAGGGAGGAGGGGAAATATCTGCTAGACAACTGTATGCCCAACTATAAATTTTATTGCTAAGGAAGTAAGGGAGAATGAATACTGGGGAGCAAGTAGCAGTCTCTGCTATATTTCCTATCCAGAAATTGAGATCACAATACCAACTTTACCAGGGAGAAGGGAGATGGTCTATTAGATGGTCCTGGGTGACTAGCACCTGCCGGGTGCTCTTTATCAAACTCATCCCCTTTGTGTCTGCATTAGGAGTCATTACGGGCCAATAGTCGGCTGCTGGAACAACTTCAAGAAATAGGGCAGGAGAAGGAGCAATTGACCCAGGAACTACAGGAGGCTCGGAAGGTAGGATAACCTGAAGGTTTAGCAGGGAGGATGAGGGATAGGAATTGGCTCAGTCGATGAGCCATGGGAGGATGGGGGGAGGTGATATAGCCAAAATATGTGGGGATAAGAGGGAAAGGAAAATTGACTGGTTTGTGATTGACCAGTTTCTTGACCAAATCCATGAGAGTGGGAGGGGAAAGAAAGAAGTGACCAGTTCCATAAGGATGGGTGAGTGCCTTAGCCAGTTCAATGGGGATGGGAGGGAGTGGAGCTTGGCTAGTTCCTTGGGCATGGGAAGAGGATGGGAGGCCTTTTTTTGGTGTTGTGGAAGGAAGTTGACTGCCATCCTCCTGGCCCCCAGAGTGCTGAGAAGCGGAAGGCCATGCTGGATGAGCTGGCAATGGAGACGCTGCAAGAGAAGTCCCAGCACAAGGAAGAGCTGGGAGCAGTCCGTCTACGACATGAGAAGGAGGTGCTGGGGGTGCGTGCCCGCTATGAACGTGAGCTCCGAGAGCTGCATGAAGATAAGAAGCGTCAGGAGGAGGAACTCCGTGGGCAGATCCGGGAGGAGAAGGTGAGTGGGTAGATGACAATGCCCTTCCTCCTCTGAAACCACAGCTTTGCTGATAGGCCAGTGTGTGGCGTGTGTGAGGTGCCTACTCCTCTGCCTGCCTGGCCTATGACAGTCTGCCCTATCCCAGGCCCGGACACGGGAGCTAGAGACTCTCCAGCAGACAGTGGAAGAACTTCAAGCTCAGGTACACTCCATGGATGGAGCCAAGGGCTGGTTTGAACGGCGCTTGAAGGAAGCCGAGGTGAGTTGGTGATGCCTAGTCCTCACCATGACTGGAGCCCTGATGTCAAACCATAGAAGCAGGAGTAGTCAGGCCCTGGAACTTTCTGAGATGTTCTGACCTTAGGGATAACCTCATAGTCCTCCGGCTCAATAGCAGCCCTCTGGACTGGATTAGGGGATGGCCATCAGATAGGACAGACTGTCACATGTTCAAGGCTGCCCTGCCTTTGTGCAAATTTGGAAAGGCACTTCTTTCTCCTGAAACTGTACTTCTGTCAGGAAATTAATGCAATACACTGATGTTATTTGAGCAAGAACCTGCTGGGTGCAGTGGCTCACGCCTGTAATCCCAGCACTTTGGGAGGCCCAGGTGGGCAGATCACTTGAAGTCAGGAATTGGAGACCAGCCTGGCCAACATGATGAAACCCCGTCTGTACTAAAAATACAAAAATTAACCAGGTGTGATGGCTGGCACCTGAGATCGTGCCACTGCACTCCAGCCTGGGTGACAGAGCGAGACTCTGTCTCAGAAAATGAACCTTTGTTGCCATTTTCTGGAAATTTTTTTTTTCTGAGACGGAGTCTCACTATCATCCAGGCTGGAGTGCAGTGGTGCCATCTCGGCTCACTGCAACCTCTGCCTCCCGGGTTCAAGTGATTCTCCTGCCTCAGCCTCCTGAGTAGCTGGGACTACAGGCGCATGTCACCATGCCCAGCTAATTTTTTTTATTTTTAGTAGAGATGGGGTTTCACCGAGTTAGCCAGGATGGTCTTGATCTGACCTTGTGATCCATCCGCCTTGGCCTCCCAAAGTGCTGGGATTACAGGCGTGAGCTACCTCACCCGGTCCATTTTCTGGAAATCTTATAATACATTGAAAGGCATTGTCATGTAGCAGTGAAAAGCATAGGCGGGAGCCAGTTGTTTGTCTAGGTTTAAATCCTGGCTGGGCTGCTTCCTAGCTGTGTGACCTTGGGCAAGTTATCTTACCTCTCTGTGGCCTGTTTTCATCAATGGTAGAAAGGGTATAACAGTAATATCTACCATCTAGGTATTATGGGAAAATTATAGAAAATGAGTTAATATATGTAAAACCCTTTGAACATTCTTGGCATATAGTAAGTGCTGTGTTATGTTTTGTTAAATAAGAAAAAATGGTAATGGAAATCTAGGTCAACCATGTGAATGGTGTAGACCTAGATGTGAACTTCTGCATACTGCCTAAGGGCGTGTGGGGTTCCCCGAAGGAGGGGTCATGTCTGCATACCTCTGGACCCCCATTGCAGTCCCTTATACCCCTAACTGGGGATGATGTCTTCTGGGGGGGTTGTGGCGAGACCTGGGACTTGTCTTGTAGGAATCCCTGCAGCAGCAGCAGCAGGAACAAGAGGAAGCCCTCAAGCAGTGTCGGGAGCAGCACGCTGCCGAGCTGAAGGTGCCTCTCGCATGATGGTGTTCCTCTCTCCAGACAGTGACGGGCCCCTTGGGAGGACAGAGGCTTCCCTAGCCAAGGCCTGAGCTGCCTTCTGCTTTGCAGGGCAAGGAGGAGGAACTACAGGATGTGCGGGATCAGCTCCAGCAGGCCCAGGAGGAGCGGGACTGCCACCTGAAGACCATTAGCAGCCTGAAGCAGGTCAGCGAACCCTGCACAGCCCCAGACACACCCCTGATCCTCAGTGGCAGCAGGGCAGGGAGGGAGCATGCTGCAGGCAACCCTTCCAGCACCCACCAGCCATGCTTGCTTTCTCCCACAGGAGGTGAAGGACACAGTGGATGGGCAGAGGATCCTGGAGAAGAAGGGCAGTGCTGCGGTAAGACAGAGGGGTGCCCAAGCACGGCTCCCTCCTACCAGTACCCTCCTCCTATAGGCCCACTGGGCCTCAGTCCTAATCTTACCCCCTACCCCAAAGCTCAAGGACCTCAAGCGGCAGCTGCATCTGGAGCGGAAACGGGCAGACAAGCTGCAGGAACGGCTGCAGGACATCCTCACTAACAGCAAGAGCCGCTCAGGTGAGGAACCAGGACAGGAAGAGGAGGCTGAGGCATGGGGGAGGCAGGGCCTGGGCCTGCAGGCTGCAGGTCAGTCCTGCATCTTCCTTGGCTGTGCTTTCCTGCTTTTGTTGCTCTAGAACTCCATCTGTCTTTTACCTTTTCTTTGTCTCTCCTCTGATTCTTTCTCTGCATTCTGTTTCTTTCTGTCTTTTGCAGTATCTTCTCTGTTTCTGTCTCTGCCTCTTTCTCATTTTGTTCTTTCTCTTTCCTCTATATTTGCCTTTATCTCCTTACTTTCTCTAGTTTTCTCCTTTTCTCCTCCCCCCTTTCTTTTCTCTGTTCCTTTGTCTCTTCTTACTGTTCTATCTCTGTCTCATTTTTCTTTCTTTCTTCTGTTTGTCTGTTTATATCTCTGTCTCCTCACTGTATGTACTATACACACTCCCACACCTCACTTGGTGTTTCTAAATCTGTTGTATATAATCGCTCATTCTGTAAATCTCCACACTCAAGTCCAGGGTCCCTGATATCAAACTCCCCGAGTCCCTGCCCTCCAGAAGCCCCCAGTTGAGCTAGGGAGACAGACTTAAGACAGTCAGCAACACTGTGGTGTTTTCATTATACAGCTAATCCAATCTGTTATTTCTGCCATTTCAAGCAGAAGACACACACACACACAACTTAAGTTACTTCAGCCTTTTTTTAGATAGGGATGGCCTATAAATACATTTAAGTAAGTAAAATGCAGTGATGCCTCTGGTGTATCTCTGAGATCACAGACTCAGAGAAAACTTGGTCCCTTGTTCCCCCACTCGGGATACCTATGGATCCCCAACTCAGCCACCCCACCCTTGCTGGAGATCCTTGAGGGCATGTTGTCATCCCCCTCCCTGACACCCAGAAGCAGCTACATGAGCAGCCGCACAAGCTCTGTGCCTGTGCTTTAAGTGACGTGGCAAAACAGATGTATCTCTCACCAAATCAATTTTTCTCTGAGGCACTCAGTCTCCTGAAGTAACCTTTCTTTATAAAGGAGGAGTTCTGTTTCTGTTTTATTACAGATGAATGTAAAAATCTTGGGAAAGGTTACAATTGTATACCATACATTCACCTTGTCCATTAGATTAGGTGCATGGTTATGAGATTTAGGTGCATGGTTACGAGAGCCTGCCTGCATCTTTTGTCTCTCTGTCGCTGTCTCTGCTCTGGCTTGTTTCTTTAGTTTCTGTCATTTGCTCTGGCTTTCCATCTCTGGCGTTTTCTCTCTGCAAGTGGCTGTGCCCTGTGCCTTCTCTAGTTGTCTTCCTTTCTCTGAACCCTGTGTCCAAGTGTGTCTGTTTGCCACTTGAGGCCCACTGTACCCACATTGCTGTGTTTCTCCAGCCTCTTCCATTTTCTCTCTCTCCTTTTGTATGTGTTTCTCCAGAAAGGCATCCCTTTTTTCTTTTCTTTCTTTTTTTTTTTTTTTTTTGAGACAGTGCAATGGTGTCATCTCAGCTTACTGCAGCCTCTGCCTTCAAGGTTCAAGTGATTCTCCTGCCTCAGCCTCCTGAGTAGCTGGGATTATAGGTGTGCACCATCACACCCAGCTAATTTTTATATTTTTAGTGGAGATGGGTTTTTACCATGTTGGCCAGGCTGTTCTCAAACTCCTGACCTCCAGTGATCCACCCGTCTTGGCCTCCCAAAGTGCTGGGATTACAGGCGCTGGGATTACCCTGTGCCTGGCCTCAGCTCTTTTTTCTGTCTCTGTCTCACCCTGTCCTGCCATCCGCTTCTGCCTTTCCCCATGCCTAGGTGTCTCTCTTTCCATCTCTGTCAAATCTATTTCTGCTTCTTCCTGCTGGTTACTACCCTCGGACTCAGGGGGATTGGCGCTTAAGTTTCTCTTCCCTCCACCACCCAGGCCTTGAGGAGCTGGTTCTCTCAGAGATGAACTCACCAAGCCGGACTCAGACAGGGGACAGCAGTAGCATCTCCTCCTTCAGCTACCGGGAGATCTTGCGAGAAAAGGAGAGCTCGGCTGTTCCAGCCAGGGTAAGGGGCAAGGAAGAACCTACAGCCCCAGCTTCTCCCAACCTAAAAATCTGAGAACCCCTCTCCTTTTCTCCTTACCTAAAACCATCTCCTACTTTGGGACACAGCACACATATTTTCTTGTCAGCTTCTCCCCAAGCCCACCAACTTGGATTCAGATTGTTATATGGGCAACAGGCCAGTCATTCTCTCTCTCTCTCTCTCGCTGACTCTGTTTCATCATCTGTGGGCTAATTTCCCCTTCACTGTAGTACATTTTTTAAAAACCACAAATGATGCCGGGTGTGGTGGCTCACACCTGTAATCCCAGCACTTAGGGAGGCCAAGGCGGGTGTATCACGAGGTCAGGAGTTCGGGACCAGTCTGACCAACATGATGAAACCCCATCTCTACTAAAAATACAAAAAAAATTAGCCAGGTGTGGTGGGGGCCTGTAATCCGAGCTACTCAGGAGGCTGAGACAGGAGAATCACTTGAACCTGGGAGGTGGAGGTTGCAGTTAGCCAGGATCGCACGCACCACTGTGCTCCAGCCTGGGCAACAGAGTGAAACTCCATCTTAAAAAACACACACGCACACACACACACACAAATGAGCAAAGATTTTTTTTTTTTAAGAGACGGGGTCTCGATATTTTGCACAGGCTGGAGTGCAGTGGCTACTCACAGGCGCAATCCCACTACTGATCAGCACGGGGGTTTTGACCTGCTCTGTTTCCAACCTGGGCTGGTTCACCCCTCCTTAGGCAACCTGATGTTCCCCCGCTCCCGGGAGGTCACCATATTGATGCCGAACTTAGTGCGGACACCCAATTGGCATAGTGCACTACGGCCCAGAACTTCTGGGCTCAAGTGATCCTCCCACCTCAGCCTCCCGAGTAGCTGGGACTACAGGCACGTGCCACTGCGCCCAGCCAGCAAAGATTTTTTAAAACTTTAAATGTCTGGCTGGGTGTGGTGGCTCATGCCTATAATCTTAGCTCTTTGAGAAGCCAAGGTGGGCGGATCACTTGAGCTCAGGAGTTCAAGACCAGCCTGAGAAACATGGTGAAAACCCAACTCTTAAAAAAAACAAAAACCGCCAGGCGTGGTGGCTCACGCCTATAATCCAAGCACTTTGGAGGCCTTGGCGGGTGGATCACCTGAGGTTAGGAGTTCAAAACCAGCCTGACCAACATGGTGAAACCCTGTCTTAATAAATAAATAAATAATAAAAACAAAAACCGAAAAACCTTAATGTAAAAAAAAAATTTTTCACTATCCAGAAGTCACCATTGTAAATTCTTTTTTTTTTGAGATGGAGTTTTGCTCTTGTTACCCAGGCTGGAGTGCAATGGTGCGATCTCGGCTCACCGCAACCTCCGCCTCCTGGGTTCAGGCAATTCTCCTGCCTCAGCCTCCTGAGTAGCTGGGATTACAGGCACGTGCCACCATGCCCAGCTAATTTTTTGTATTTTTAGTAGAGACAGGGTTTCACCATGTTGACCAGGATGGTCTCGATCTCTTGACCTCGTGATCCACCCGCCTCGGCCTCCCAAAGTGCTGGGATTACAGGCTTGAGCCACCGCGCCCAGCAGCATTGTAAATTCTTAGTTCAGGACCAGGCTCATGCCTGTAATCCCAGCACTTTGGGAGGCCGAGGTGGGCAGATCACTTTAGGTCACAAGTTTGAGAACAGCCTGGCCAACATAGGGAAACCTTGTCTCTACTAAAATGCAAAAATTAGCTGGGGGTGGTGGTGCATGCCTGTAATCCCAGCTACTCGGGAGGCTGAGGCAAGGGAATCACTCGAACCCAGGAGGTGGAGGTTGCAATGAGCCAAGATCACACCACTGCACTCCAGCTTGGGTGACAGAGTGAGACTCCATCTCTAAATAAATAAATAAATAAATAAAATAAATTCTTGCCAGGTGCCGTGGCTCACGCCTGTAATCCCAGCACTTTGGGAGGCCGAGGTGGGTGGATCACAAGGTCAGGAGATCGAGACCATCCTGGCTAACATGGTGAAACCCCGTCTCTACTAAAAATACAAAAAAAAAAAATTAGCCAGGCGCAGTGGCACACACATGTAGTCCCAGCTACTCGGGAGTCTGAAGCAGGAGAATCGCTTGAACCTGGGAGGCAGGGGTTGCAGTGAGCTGAAATTGTGCCACTGCACTCCAGCCTGGGTGACAGAGCGAGACTTTGTCTCAAAAAAGAAAAGAAATAATAAATAAATTCTTAGTTTATACTCTTCCAGAATTCTCTCTCTTTTTAAAACCTAGATGAGATTAACCTGTTTTTATTCAACTGTTGTCTCTACCTTCCCAATTTGATAAATTTTCAAGTCATCAGCTGGGTACGGTGGCTCACGCCTGTAATCCCAGCACTTTGCGAAGTGGAGATGGGCAGATCACTTGAGGTCAGGAGTTCAAGACTAGCCTAGCTAACATGGTGAGACACCGTCTCTACTAAAAATACAAAAATTAGCTGGGCGTGGTGGCACATGCCTGTAATTCCAGCTACTCGGGAGGCTGAGGGAGGAGAATCACTTGAACCTGGGAAGTGGAGGTTGCAGTGAGCCAGGATTGCACCACGGCACTGCAGTCTGGGCAACAGGAACAAAACTCTGTCTCCCAAAAACAAAAAAAATTCATGTCATCTAATACTTTGACCTTAATCAGATTTCTCTAGTTTGCCCCAGAATGTCCTTTCTTGCTGGTTTTATGAAAACTAGCATTCAGATTCAGAGCACATGTTACATCTGGTTGTTTTATGGCCCTTAAATCTCTTTAGTGTGATCCCTTTTTTCCTGAGACCAACTTGTTGAAGAGGCCAGCCCAGTCGCCGCACAGGAAGCATGCTACCTTTTGGGTTTTTCTGCTGGCTTCCTGATAGTATGATTTAGCATGTCCCTCTCTCTTCCAGTTTTCCTGTCAGCTGGAAGTTAGATCTCATGTGCTTTGGGATCTTCCTTTAATCCTTTCCATAAGGCTCTGATGTCGTTACTCTCTACTCCTGTTTAGGCAGAGGGGAAAACAGTCTGAGGGTACCAAAATGGACCTATAGTCCCAGTTTCAGGGTCTATGTTCTCTCACCTACCTCTGGCCTGGTTATCCTCCCCAGTACCTGACACTTGTCTGGGGTGGGTGGTGCTAAGCCTGGGGCTGGCGTCTCCCCTTCTCTTTCCTACAGTCCTTATCCAGCAGCCCTCAGGCCCAGCCCCCTCGGCCAGCAGAGCTGTCAGATGAGGAAGTGGCTGAGCTCTTTCAGCGGCTGGCAGAGACACAGCAGGAGAAATGGATGCTGGAAGAGAAGGTGCTGCCTGCCTGCCTGCCTGCCCGCCCGCCCGCCCGCCTGCCTGCCTGCCTGCCTGCCCATCCTCACTTGAAGTGCCCTTGGGGGTGTGGGATATGGCCGGGGCCGCCTCATGTGTGAACATGTATGGTAGAGAGGTCTCAAGTGGGCTGGGCCATCCTGCAGGTGAAGCACCTGGAGGTGAGCAGTGCCTCCATGGCAGAGGACCTCTGCCGGAAGAGTGCCATCATTGAGACCTACGTCATGGACAGCCGGATCGGTCAGTGCCCCCTCCCCACCCTTAGCCCTGGTCCAGCCTTCACTTGGCCTTCCCTCTCCCTTCTGTGCATGGGCTTCTCTCCTCTCTTGGAAGTGACAAGACCATGACCTATGGAGGGGAGAACAGGAAAGCGCTATCTCTTGCTCTCGCTCCTCCCTCTTCTGTCTCTGTCATCTCTCCACTCTCATTCTGCAGTGTGTCTCTCTGTCTGCTTTCTCCTTTCCTCTCCCTATGCCTCATCTTCCTCTCCCCTCTCTCTCCCTTCTCTCTTCCTGTTTCTTTTTCGCCCACCTCCTTCATCTTGTCTTGCTGTCTATATTGTTCTATCTCCATACATTTTCCTTCTCTGTATCTTCATTGCTTGTGCTTCTTTCTTTCAAACCTTCTCCTTCACAGATTTTTCTTTATTAATCAGAATCATACCAACCAACATGTGCCAAGGGCTTTCTGTGTGCTCTGCGCTTCACATGCAGTCATGTGCATCTTTCCAGTCCATGAGTTATCCTCATCTCTCAGGGCCGCAGAGCTAGTGAGTGACAGAGCTAGGTTTCCTATGTCAAAGCCTCTGCCCTACATGGCGTGGCTTTTCCTGCTCCCTTCTCCCCTGGTATTCGTCTCGCTCTTTTCTCCTCTGGCTCTGCCTGGCTCTCCTCTGGCTCTGCTGAGGGGGTGGTTTTCAGCCTGGGCCCTTGCAGATGTGTCTGTGGCAGCAGGCCACACAGACCGCAGCGGGCTGGGCAGCGTCCTGAGAGACCTAGTGAAACCAGGCGACGAGAACCTTCGGGAGATGAACAAGAAGCTGCAGAACATGCTGGAGGAACAGCTCACCAAGAATATGCACTTGCACAAGGCGAGTGTGGCCTGCCAGCCTACCCATCTGTTCACCCAGCCACCTGCCTACCCAGCCACACAGCCCCTGGGTCGTCACCCACCCACCCAGCCCGTCCTCCCAGCTATCCTCCTACCCACTCAACTACCCCATCATGCTCTCATCTTCCACCCTCTCATCAACTTACCCATTTGTTCCTTCCATGTACCCGCTCATCCATTTATCTACACATTCACCCAACCATTTGCCCATCTGTCCATCTACCCAACCTACTACTAATTCATCTCATTGTCTACCTCATGTCCTGCCACCCATTTCCTGACAGATCATTCTCTCACCTACTCATCAGTTGCCCCTTATGTTACCTTTCACCCACCCAGTGACCTCCCTGCCTACCTGTTGATCTCCATCTGTCCTCTGGACAATTCATTTGTTCACCTATTGGCCTACAATAGATCCCCCATGGGTCCACATACCCATCTGTTTGCCCAACCTGCCACCCAAAGACTTCCCCCATCTCTGAGAGTCAGAAAGGAGTCAGATCCAGCTCCTGCCTTTGAGAAGTAAGTGCACACTTAGTAGAAGGGCAGGTGGCCAGAGTGGTGGTGTATCCTGCAGCAGCACCATGCTGCAGGAGGCGCCGCACTCCCTTATCTGTAGCTCCCCACCCATCTTCATGACTTTTGAGCCCAGCCTACTGCTGGTGGCGCTGTGAGCTTCTCCAAGTACCTTCCCATCCCAGGCCAGACACAGCTGAGCATCGATTAATGAAGGGGTGTGAAGGAAATCACAGATGATACCCTAGGTTTGGCAAGGGAGCAGCCTGTTCCGTCCTCTGGCCCCTGATGGTTCATTTGTTTCTTAGGACATGGAAGTTCTGTCCCAGGAAATTGTGCGGCTCAGCAAGGAGTGCGTGGGGTCTCCTGACCCAGACCTAGAGCCAGGAGAAACCAGCTAAAGACCTGCAGGCTGTACCCACCCCCTCCCCTTCCTACCCGCTAGGATGCCATTCCCTTGGGCTGTGGTGGGAAAATGAGGGCTGGAACCAAAATCAAATACGTTAGGAGACTGGACATTAAAGGGGCTAGAGGCCTGACGGTTAGTGTTAATGATCCTGTCTTAGGGCAGAAGCCACTGGGAAGTGGGGATTCTGAGGGAAGGGGCAGGGATTTCTCCTCCTCCTTGGTCCTGGCTCCCAAGGGCTTCTGCCTTCATCTCTGCATGAGCTCTCCTTCCCAGAGACCAACTCTTTTTTTATTTTATTTTATTTTTTAATTTATGTCTGGAGCCTGGCTACTCTGCATTTGGGATTGGGGATGTTGGGTGGGTGTGTGGTCCATGTTCAGCGTTCTAGCAACACGTGTGTGTGTGTATGTAAAGGCTGTGCAGCCAAAATACCATCTGGCCAGACGGGCCCACCCACTGACTGACTGGTCTCGTTCTTTTCAACCAGGAGGGATGTGCTGGGGGCGGGGAGGTTCACACCATTGGAATAGGGAGGGAGGTCTCTGGCTGCAACGTTACTTTCTTTTCCCTACCCTCATCCAGCCTGTCTCTATTTACTGCTGACCAATCCCTCAAACTGAGTGGAACTGAAATACCTGCAGATATGTAAATGGGTAGACGTGTATGGGATTGTGGGTGTAGATGAGTAGACAGATGGGAGGATGGATAAGTGATTAGATGGACTGATGGATGAATAATTGGACAGTTGCATGGACTGATGATGGATAGGTTGAAAAATAAATGGTAGACATATGTATATATGGATGGATGGGTGGTTGGATGAATAAATGGGTAGATAGATTGGTAGGTGGATAAAGGATGGATAGTGGAGATGTAAATGCACAGGTAGATAATAGGTCTGTGGACAAATGGATGGTGGGTGAATTAGGTAGATAGGTGAATGGATGGGTTTATGGACAGGTTGGGAGTAAATGGACCAATGGATAGGGGAATGGATGGATGGGTAGATGAGCTAATGAATGGGAAAGGTAAAGAGTGGGAGAAGAAATGATGAGTGGAGCTATGTATGAACAGAGATGGGCGGAGGATGTCACCTTGCGTGTGTTCTGGGTGGACAGAGATGGGTGAAGGATGGATACATACAGATAGGTTTGTGGTTAGGTGGATGGGGTGAACTTACAAATGGATGAATGAGTGGGTGGGTGGATTAACAACTAAGTGGACAGATGGGTGGGTGGAGAGATGGATAGAGTAATTGGTTGTGTGGGTGGGAGAATGGGTGGATGGGTGGGTGGAGGAATGGCTGTAGAGATGGACAAATCAGGAGTGTGCCAAGTGGGCAAATGGAAGATTACATGGGTGGGTAAATTGGATGAAAGGCTAGGCCTGGCCCTGTGATACGATGCCCCCATCATCACACTCCTTTAAGGTTAAGCATCCCTGGTGCTATGTCCTGTGCCATCACCTTTCACATCATGTAATGCTCCAAATGACGCTATCAAGTTAGGGTAACACTCTCCATCTTACAACTGAGGAAACAATGCAAGTCACTTGCTCAAGGATGTAGCAAGTCAGTGGCAAAGCTGGAGTTTGAACCCAGTGATAGCCAGCCAGAGGCACTCCATAATCAGTGTTCCTGCCATCCAGAAGCAGAGCCCTCTAGCGGAGGAGGTGTGATTTGAGGCCACTGGATGTGGACAGATAAGGGAGACCCCCCTCGGAGTGGGGCCTGCCTGGGAGATGACTTGGTAGGGGCGTGGGACCTGGATTGTCCCCCTCTACATTCCCTTTACCCTCATTTCATATCTAAAAACAGGAAGTTGCGTGCTCCAGTCCCACAGCCTAAATCTTAGAGCAGGGGCTCTAACCTATGCTGCGTCCCTCAAGGGGCAGCTTTGGAGACTTGGCCATCTAGAGAAACACTCCCCAGCAATTACCCCCGGTTCTCCTGCCCTTCCACAGTCTGGGGGGCAGGGAGGGGACAGCGCTGCATCATTCCCTGTGGCACTCCGCTCTGGGGCCATTAACAGACGCCTCCCCATCGATCGGATCTGCTAAGTGCTGCTGATTCAGGCGAGTGGGGGTGGGGGCCCCTGGGGGCAGAGGGGGTAGGAGCTGGGCAGGAAGAAAGGGGAGTCCAGGAAGGAGGTGGGGAGAATTGGCAAAGTTCCCTGCCACCCCCATTTTCCAGATGACGCGACTGAGGCCCAACCAGCTTTGTAGGAGGCGGAGTCTCCCCAGGGTCCCTCTCTGGCTGTCCTAGGGGAGGGGGCTCGGGGAGCCACGAGGCCCCTCCCTGCCTCTCTCTTCATCTCCCGGCAAGCTTGGAGGGGCGGGGAGAGAGAGCCAGAGGAGGAGGAGAACTCAGGCAGCTCTGCAGAGGGTGCCAGGAGCTCGGGTGTTTGGTACCCCCAGCCCCACTGCTGTTGCTGCTGCTGCAGCGGGGACACAGGTGAGGACGGACCGAGAAGGGGGGAGGGGGACCACCACTAGCGCTGTCCTCATCCTTTCCTGGTCCAGCCCCCACACCCTAGCCCATCCTGGGATAGTCCCCAGGGGTCCCGCTGGACCTTGTCCTTCCCAGGTATCCTTCTGGGGACCCCGAGCCCTCCCCCTGCCTATGCCACCTTCTCTCCTACGCCTGGCTGTGGTTGCTTCTCTTCCTTCTGCTGCCGCTGCTGCTACTGCCACTGCCCGGCACGCACCGCCAGCCCCTCGGGGTGTGGTTTCCCCAGACCTGCCCCCAACAGTGGGACCCAGCCTTCTCCCAGCCTCCCCTGCCAGCTTCCTGCAAAGCCCAGGAGCACCCCCTCCCTGGAGACACACCCAACTCCCTTACAACATCCCACCCCCTCTTAATCCCATTTTGGGGTAACCCCCTTCCTCTTATTTAGTCTTTATAGATCCCCTGGGTGCTCTGGGACTGTGCCCAACTTCCTAACATTTGAGTCCTAGTCCCTTGGAATTCCCCAGGCCCCTTTTTCTTCCCCGTAGAACTCCTGAGAATGTCGACCAGGCTTTCTTGGCCCCTCTAGATACTCACCTCCCCCAGGTAACTCTCGGCCTCTCAGAAAATAACCCAGCCCCTGTCTAACCCTTTAGATGCTGCCTTCCCCTCTCTAGCCCTACTAGGAGGCCCTCGCCTCTCCTTTCTTCCCCAGAACTCCTGTAGAGTACAGACACCCCCCCGGGCTATTCTTGGCAGCTCTAGGCACTCCCAAGACACCTTTCAGCCTCTTTACAACCTCCTGGCTCCACACCCACCCCTCGAGATGCACCAGCTCCCTTTCCAGATTCATGAGGGGGCTCCAACTGTCTTATGCTTCCCCTAGAAGTCTTGAGGGTGTGGGCAGCCCTCCTCACCTGTCTCAGCCCCTCTAGAACCCCCACTTCCAGGCACTCTTAGCCTCTTTCAAGGACCTCAGGTCCCATTTCTATCCCTCTGGATGCCCCAGTCTCCTCTCCAGCCCTGCAAAGGAGTTCCAGGCCCTTCTGCCTTCCCTGAGACTCGAGAGTGTAGACAACTCCCCACATGTGTCTTGGCTCCTCTAGACGCCCCCCATACACCTCTTAGGCACAGGCTGATTCCATTAGAATCATCTCAGTGTCTCTAAACCCTCCCTCAGCTCCTTCTTGGCCCCATCCCCACACCCTTTTTCTGCTCTTCAAATCCCCAAGTCCCTTCTTAGTCCCTCAGGACATTGCCCAGGCCCTTCCTAGGCCCTGTAAATGTCCCTCAAGCTCCTGCCTATCTCTCTAGTTCTTCCTCCTGGTTCCTCTTGGCCTCTCTAGACACCCCCAGTTTCCTTGTTCTGGTGGCTCAAGGCATCTCCAAGCCCCCACCATCCTGGAGACAGCCACATTCTCCTAAACGCCACCCCTGCTAAGTCTCCCTGGGCTTGGGGAGTGGCACAATGGCGGCAGGCCTGGCCACGTGGCTGCCTTTTGCTCGGGCGGCAGCGGTGGGCTGGCTGCCCCTGGCCCAGCAGCCCCTGCCCCCGGCCCCGGGGGTGAAGGCATCTCGAGGAGATGAGGTTCTGGTGGTGAATGTGAGTGGACGGCGCTTTGAGACCTGGAAGAATACGCTGGACCGCTACCCAGATACCTTGCTGGGCAGCTCAGAGAAGGAATTTTTCTATGATGCTGACTCAGGCGAGTACTTCTTTGATCGCGACCCGGACATGTTCCGCCACGTGCTGAACTTTTACCGAACAGGACGGCTCCACTGCCCACGACAGGAGTGCATCCAGGCCTTCGATGAAGAGCTGGCCTTCTATGGCCTGGTCCCCGAGTTAGTCGGTGACTGCTGCCTTGAAGAGTATCGGGACCGAAAGAAGGAGAACGCTGAGCGCCTGGCAGAGGACGAGGAGGCCGAGCAGACCGGGGATGGCCCAGCCCTGCCAGCGGGCAGCTCCCTGAGGCAGCGACTGTGGCGGGCCTTTGAGAATCCACACACGAGCACAGCAGCCCTCGTTTTCTACTATGTGACCGGCTTCTTCATCGCTGTGTCGGTCATCGCCAATGTGGTGGAGACCATCCCATGCCGCGGCTCTGCACGCAGGTCCTCGAGGGAGCAGCCCTGTGGCGAGCGCTTCCCACAGGCCTTTTTCTGCATGGACACAGCCTGTGTACTCATATTCACAGGTGAATACCTCCTGCGGCTGTTTGCCGCCCCCAGCCGTTGCCGCTTCCTGCGGAGTGTCATGAGCCTCATAGACGTGGTGGCCATCCTGCCCTACTACATTGGGCTTTTGGTGCCCAAGAACGACGATGTCTCAGGCGCCTTTGTCACTCTGCGTGTGTTCCGAGTGTTCCGCATCTTCAAGTTTTCCAGGCACTCACAGGGCTTGAGGATTCTGGGCTATACACTTAAGAGCTGTGCCTCTGAGCTGGGCTTTCTCCTCTTTTCCCTAACCATGGCCATCATCATCTTTGCCACTGTCATGTTTTATGCCGAGAAGGGCACAAACAAGACCAACTTTACAAGCATCCCTGCGGCCTTCTGGTATACCATTGTCACCATGACCACACTTGGGTGAGTGCAGACTCTGTGTTGGGGGCTGCCCAATCAATTACATTCACCCTTTCTGCAAAATTAGGAAGTTTAAAGGAATGATCTCTTTCTTTCTTTTCTTTCTTTTCTTTTCTTTCCTTTCTTTTCTTTCTTTTCTTTCATTCTTTCTTTCTTTCTTTTCTTTCTTTCTTTCTTTCTTTTTTTTTTGAGACAGAGTTTTACTCTATCACCCAGGCCAGAGTGCAGTGGCAAGATCTCAGCTCACTGCAACCTGTGCCTCCCAGGTTCAAGTGATTCTCCTGCCTCAGATTCCCAAGTAGCTCGGATTACAGGTATATGCCACCACGCCCAGCAGATTTTTGTATTTTTGGTAGAGATGGGGTTTCACCATGTTGGCCAGGCTGGTCTCCAACTCCTGACCTCAGGTGATCCACTCACCTTGGCCTCTCAAAGCGCTGGGATTACAGGCATGAGCCACAGTGCCTGGCCTCTTTCTCCTTTTGGGCTTCAGTTTGCTCATCTGTATAAACTGAGGGAGCTTGACTTATTCTTCAGATCCCTCCCAGCTCTGACAATACCTTAATTTTCTAGGTCAGGAGACTTGGGTTCAAGGATTATCTTAGCTGCTGTCTTTCTGTTGATGTCATTTTCTCGTGGCCTCAGTTTTCCCCTCTGTAAAATGGGAAATGCTGATCCCTTCATCATCTAGAGAGGATTCAATGGCATCACAGTTGTGAAAGTTCTCTGAATGTTTCTGGTGCAGGATACATAGGTGTTGGCTTTCTAGCACCTCTTTTTCTGTTTTGGGGACCCATGTCTCCCAACCTTCTAGAATTGTCTGCTGTATGGGGCACGACTTCTGTGCCTTTGTGATTCCTGGATGTTTCCCAGAACAAGATGTTTTCAGCATTTTTTTTTCTTTTGTCGATCCCTGCAGAAGAAACAGTTGGGATAAAAGTATCGAATGGAATCATCGAACTCATGAGCTTTCTAAAGATATTGTCTAGGGCAGATGCTGTGATCCTTCTCTAAGTTTCTATCACTGGGATTGAGTATACAGTTGGTGCTCAGTGTTCATTGAAGGAATGACTGAATGAATTGGGTTTGTTCAGTGCCTTCATAGAAGTACAAAAAAAATTGATATGGGGTTTCTAAAGAGTAGATATTAATTCTGGTTGGAGGCCCAGGATCAGACCGACAGACAAATACTAAGTGCTTACAGTGGGCTGGAACTGAGTATTTTGATGGCTTTTACTATTCAAGTCCTCACAACAACTCTGTGAGGGTGGATGGCTGCCCATGTCTCATAGTTGAGGACACGGTCTGAGATGACACATCACAGAGCAAGCAAAGGCCAAGTTGGAGAGACTTTTGAGCAGAGTCCTGCATGCTTAAAATGAGTCAAAATACAGAAATAAGGAACAGCCATCCTAGGGCACAGCCTGAGAAAGGGCTTAGAGGCTGAAGACTGCAGAGACTGTGTTTCTGTGGAGGAATTCTGATTGGTTCTGCGATCAGAACAAAAGTATGCAGTGTGATCTTTGGCGAGTCAGTTACAGAACCTCCCTGATCTTCAGGGGATCACTCTGTGAACAAGTTAGTAAGGCTGACTCTGCTCTATCTCTATGGGAGGTGGGTGGCATGGAGAAAGGCAGGGGGGTTTCAAGGCTCCTCCCTGTTTTGTCATATGTGGACAGTTATCAAGGATTCCCCTATAGGGGAATGAGAAGGGGTCCTACCTAGACCAGGTAAGACAGAAGCAGCCAAAACCAACAGAACACTCCTCCCAGGACTTAAAGCCCTTCGGCTCGCCTGTGGTGCTGGGACTCTCTCCCCAGGAGGCTGTGTTCACTGCCTGTGAATTCTTCATGCTCCCCTCTGCTTGGTTTTCATAGATTTCCAGCTGACTCAGGTGCTTGGTGTATAGCTTGGACAGGGGCAGCAGATGTTAGGGGCTGAGGGCCAGGCCCATTTCTCATTTGGCCCCCTGACATTTTACAGAGCAAGAAACCAAGGCACTCAGAAGGTTTGAGTGCCTGACCAGGGTCACAGAGCTAGTCTGGGTTAGATGGGATGGAGTGGGGGACTGAGAGGTAGATGGGCACTTTTCCTGACCTTGACCTACCTCCCCTCGCTCCAGCTACGGAGACATGGTGCCCAGCACCATTGCTGGCAAGATTTTCGGGTCCATCTGCTCACTCAGTGGCGTCTTGGTCATTGCCCTGCCTGTGCCAGTCATTGTGTCCAACTTTAGCCGCATCTACCACCAGAACCAGCGGGCTGACAAGCGCCGAGCACAGCAGGTAACCACATTTCCCATCTGAGCACCTCCTACTGTCCACACCCCAAGCCAGTCTACTTTGGGGCCTACCCCCTGACCCTTTATTTCCTCTCTCTGCAGAAGGTGCGCTTGGCAAGGATCCGATTGGCAAAGAGTGGTACCACTAATGCCTTCCTGC
This sequence comes from Sapajus apella, assembly GCF_009761245.1. Classification (NCBI taxonomy): domain Eukaryota; kingdom Metazoa; phylum Chordata; class Mammalia; order Primates; family Cebidae; genus Sapajus; species Sapajus apella. The sequence goes on along the minus strand of NW_022437043.1, from coordinate 5,941,452 downwards.
AGTACAAGCAGAATGGGGGCCTTGAGGTGGGTTGGGGTCTGGACTGGGGTTAGGGTGAGCCATGACAGTGGGAGGAAGGTGCTGCCCTTATCGCTCTGTTCCATCCACTCCAGGACAGCGGCAGTGGTGAGGAACAGGCTCTGTGTGTCAGGAACCGTTCTGCCTTCGAACAGCAACATCACCACTTGCTGCACTGTCTGGAGAAGACAACGGTAAGGCCTAATGTGAGGTGGTATAGCAGAATATAGGGGGTCCCTCCGTGGCCATGCCAGCTCTCTCCCTTGGATGGGAGGCTCACTACAAATTGTGGAAATCACACAGAGCTTCCTGGAAGAGGCTACAGGAGAGCCAAGCCTTGAAGGATGGGCAAGGGAAGGGAAGAGAAGCAATTTCCAGAAAGGAGAAAACAGCCTGAGCAAAGGCTTGAGGGTGAGATCAGCTCCCATGGGATGCCCCGTGACTCTGCCTCCCTTCTGCCCACAGTGCCATGAGTTCACAGACGAGCTTACCTTCAGTGAAGCCCTGGGAGCTGTCTCGCTGGGTGGCCGCACCAGCCGCAGCACCTCTGTGTCTTCCCAGCCAACGAGGCCCGGCAGCCTGCTATCTTCTTGCTGCCCTCGCAGGGCCAAGCGCCGTGCCATCCGCCTTGCCAACTCCACTGCCTCAGTCAGCCGTGGCAGCATGCAGGAGCTGGACATGCTGGCAGGGCTGCACAGGAGCCCTGCCCCTCAGAGGTAAGCAGCCCTCCTATCTGCTAGCCATGCCTGGGGAAGCTCAGAGCTTGCACCAGCGGTTTTGAGATTTCATGATTCCAGGCCTAGCAAGTTACGCTCGAACACAAACCCCTCCATGCTGGGAGCTTGGGTTTATCTTGTCTGGAACTCATTCTTCATATATTTTTTTGTTTTGTTTTGAGACGGAGTCTCACTGTCACCCAGACTGGAGTGCAATGGTGTGATCTCAGCTCACTGCAGCTTCCACCTCCTGGGTTCAAGTGATTCTCTCACCTTAGTCTCCCAAGTAGCTGGGATTACAGGCATGTGCCACCATGCCTGGCTAATTTTTTGTATTTAGGAGAGACGGTGTTTTCACATGTTGGTCAGGCTGGTCTTGGACTCCTGATCTCAGGTGATCCACCCGCTTTGGCCTCCCAAAGTGCTGGGATTGCAGATGTAAGCCATCGTGCCCGGCCTAAGATAACTTTTTAAGAGACTTCCTTCTCCACCCTTGTCCACAGCCGCTCAAGCCTCAATGCCAAGCCCCATGACAGCCTTGACCTGAACTGTGACAACCGGGACTTCGTGGCTGCCATTATCAGTATCCCTACCCCCCCTGCCAACACTCCAGATGAGAGCCAACCTTCCTCCCCTGGCGGTGGCGGCAGGGCCAGCAGCACCCTCAGGAACTCCAGCCTGGGTACCCCTTGCCTCTTCCCCGAAACTGTCAAGATCTCATCCCTGTGAGGGGTAGGCCTGCCTATTCAGAGGGCCCTCTTCATTTCTGGAGACTCCTTTCCAAAGCCATATTTTTGGGAGGCAGAGAGGTGCAGGCTTGGGGACCCCTTCTGCCCCCCCACTGAGAACTATGCAATGGAGTTTTGTGAAATGGTACACATGGTGGGGAAGTAGCCAGGGAATGGGAAACTTCCCCCCATCCCAGACATTTTTCCTTGTGGTAGCTGAAGCAGTGGGCTTCCACAGGCCCCTGGCCTCCTTGTCCCAGCACACTGGGAATGGCTCCTCTCTCCCAGCTGGACTCCTGCATGCTCCTCCCCTCGGGCTCTCAGACGAAGGTAAAGCTTTGATCCAACATCTGAGCTCTGGCCTAAGAAGGAGAGTTGAGATTTCCTTCTCCCTCCAGCTGGGACGTGGAGCTTTGGAGGTTCAGAGAAGAGAACCCTCACCTCTGATCTGGCCTCTAAGCGAGGTCCTCACCCTCCATCTAGCCCAACAATTCCCAGATTCTGAAGCTTGGAATGCAAACACAGGCTTCATGGGCTGTGGCCTCTGCAGTGATCTGCCATCCCCAGGCCTTGCCTGAGGGGTCAGGCTGCCTCTCCCAACACACAGATAGCACAAACTTCACCATCCCCTTCCCTGGCTGCTGGAAATGGGACCCTGCAACCCTATCCTCTGCTGGGCCCACAGCAAACTCTAGCAATAGCAGCTGCTGCCGTGTCATTATGCAAAGCCTCTGACCAGTTTGCTGCAGCATTTACATCTGCCCTAATCAGGGGGCCACCTCTAACTACCCTTCCTCCTCTCTTCTCCTCTGGTTTGCTTCCTTCCTGGGTTGGGCTGGAGTCTGGACTGGCTGAGATAAGAGCCTGGCAGCCAGCAAGAGCTGGGCGGTGTCTGGAGATCATGGGCTGATTCCATGTTCTTGGGCAAGGGTCCAGAAGCATCAGGGGCTCAGGCCTGGGATGTTCCTGAACTTGGGAGTTATAGGAGACAGGAAGAACTTCTTGATCTCCTCCTCCTCCCTTACAATTCCTTTTCACATACTCCTTTCTTCTCCCTCAAGTCACCTTCCAGAACTCTGCTCTCAGGCTGAAATCTGGCATCATCTCAGGTTCCCTGTCCCCAGCACTGTCCCCATGGAGCTGGCGGCTGACAAAGATGTAGTTTCCATCAGTCAATAAAACCTGGGAGGAGAGATAAGGACTATCTCCTGGCTCTGTGGGTTTGGGGGCTGGGTTGGGCTGGAGGGGTTGAAAACACTCTGATTTTGATCCCTTTTAGCTAGGAGAAGGGCTGGTATGGGTCAAGGTATGGGAGATGGATGGTTGGTGATATATTCTGGAAGATGGGGATCCAGGAGTAATGAAAGAACATGGTTTGAAGAGTCCATCTACAGTCAGTGAGGAAGGCCAGGGGGTCCTGAGACATTCCTCCTTGGATATCATCTGCTCCAGTCTCCTCATTCATAGATGGGGAAACTGAGACCCAGAGAAACACATAAGTTGGTTAGAGGAGACTTAAACCCAGGCTTCCTGATAGCAAACAACTCTGAATTTAACCCTAATAAAAGCATCTCTTGGTTTGGTAAATTTCCCTTCCTTGTGGGCACCCCCTACATTCTCTCTTCTGGGCTACTGGCTATACCAGGCTAGTGTGTGGCTGAGTTCTGTAGAGCACTGAGCAAACAGACCATGGATTCCGGTTAACCTGGGTTCCAATCCCTGGGTGAGAGACTCATTTACCTTCTCTTGCCTCAGGTTGCTAATCTGCAAAACAGGGATAATTTATTTAGTCACCAAATATTTATTAACTTCCATCATGTGCCAGCCCTAGGGATACAAAGATGGGCAAAGTAGACATTGTCTCTGATGTAGAGTTGAGCATGGAAGGCAGACAATTAAGTCATTACAACATGGTGTGGCAGAACTAAGATCCAGGTGTTATAGAAGCATGCAGATGGCAGGAGAACCTAACCTGGCCAACACACAAGGAATAAGTTGGAGTTAGCCAGGCAGCAAATGAAAGGATGCAATGTTCTAGGCAGAGGGAACAGCATGTGCAATGACCTGGAGGTTAGAGAGTGAGCTCAGGCCTTTGGGGAACTGAAAGTAGTTCAGTCCAGCTAGGGAGGAGAGTGCGAGGCTGTGAGGAGAGAAGGGATGGAGAGGTAGGCCAAATAACAAAAGGCATTGGAAGCTATGACGCAAATTTTGAACTTCATCCTCAGGATAGTGGGGACCTCTAAAGGCTTTTAAACAGAAAAGTCATAATGAAGTTTGTTTCAGAAGGATCATTCTGTCTGTGAAGAGTGGATATAAACAGTCCTGGAAGGAAGAAAAGTAGGGAGGAGGCTTTCATAGTAGTCCAGGTGGCAGGTGACAGTGGCTTGGACCAGAGTAGTGGCAGTAGAATTGGAGAATCTAGAGATTTGGGAGGTAGAATTGGCAGGACTTCGGATTGACAGGCATGTGGGAGTTGAGGAAGAGGGAGCAGTCAAGGTTGACCCCCAGGTTATGGCTTGAGCAGTGGCTGGATGGGAGTACTATTCCCTGGTAAAGGGAACCTCAAAGCTGTTAGCACTCAGTGCTAGGTACATAGTAAGTACTTGGTGAAAGGTAGCCATGGTTACTATCATGAGTTCAGTTTTAGATGTGTAGTGAGTGGAATATGTGGGGCTGGAGTGAGATGATCATGAGAAGATTCAATATGATGTGCATAGGTATTTGGCACAGAGCCCTGAACACAACAGGTCCAGTAAACATGAAAGTCTCCTCCTCCCACTAAGTCTCATGAGCAGAAAACACTACTAGAGCCCATTTATTACTTAATGCCTTTCAGGGAAGAACTTCAACTAGGGTTAGTATCTGAAGGGAATCAAAGCCCTATTCAAAACAGCTTTCCCATGGTCTCTTTCAGTCAACCTGTTGTATGGCTTGTCTCCTAAGACTGAAAGTGAACTCTAAATACCTTCTTGGTTCATCAGCTCATCTGAACCCCATAACCATTCCCTGAGATAGTATGGGCAGGCATTATCATTCCTGTTTTAAACATGGGTAATCCCAAAAGCAACACAATGAGTTCCTCAAGGTCTTAGTTGGTAATGGTCCATCTGTGCCTGGAACTGAGGTCTTTCTGGCTCCAAAGCCTGGGGTTCTTCCACTGCACCACCATGCAGACTACTTTATTGAACACTTCCTATGTGGTGGGCACAGCACCAGGCCCTTTACAAGCATTAATCTCTGATCCTCAGATTGGAATTATCATTGCCAATTTATTATAGTGTGGAAATTGAGGATGGGTCCTCGCTTCCCAGCACATATACTAAAATTAAAACGATACAGAGAAGATTAGCATGGCACCATGTGAAAGGATGACACGCGAATTCGTGAAGCGTTCCATTAAAAAAGTAAACAACAGGCCGAGCGTGGTGGCTCTCGCCTGTAATCCCAGCACTTTGGGAGGCCGAGGCGGACGGATCACGAGGTCAGGAGATCGAGACCATCCTGGCCAACATAGTGAAACTCCATCTCTACTAAAATACAAAAAATTAGTCGGGCGTGGTGGTGTGAACCTGTAGTCCAAGCTACTCGGGAGGCTGAGGCAGGGGGACCTTTGAACCCGGGAGGCGGGGTGCAGTGAGCTGAGATCGCACCACTGCACTCCAGCCTGGTGACAGAGGAAGACTCCGTCTCAAAAAAAAAAAAAGTAAACAACAACAAAAATTGAGGGCGGAGTGGGTGCTAAATGACTTGCCAAAGATCACTCAGACAGGAAGGGCAGAGCTAGGATTAGTGTGTAGCTCTCCAGCCACTCAATAGCAGGGATTTTGCCAACCCCATTGCGAGACGCTGACTGGTGACAGACGGTTCATTAACCTCGATCGACCCAGGCAAACTTAGTTTTAGAAAAAGGCTAGGCTTGGCCAGGCACGGTGACTCATGCCTTGTCCCAGCACTCTGGGAAGCTGAGGCGGGAGGATCCTTTGAGCCCAGGAGCTCTAGATCAGCCTGGCAACCTAGCGAGACTGTCCCTACAAAAAAAGTGGAAAAAAAAAAAAAAAAAATTAGCCGGGCGTGGTGGTGTGCGCCTGTGGTCCCAGCTATTCGGGAGGCTGAGGCGGGAGAATCGCTTGAACCTGGGAGTTGGAGTCTACAGTGAGCTACGATCGCGCCACTGCATTCCAGCCTGGGCGACAGAGTGAGACCCTCGTCTCAATTAGATAAAAAAAAGGCTGAGGCGCGCCTGCGCACTAGCCATAGGGGCGGGGAGGTCACCGCGAGGGCGAGAGTGCTGTGTCGCCAGAGAAGGCGTGCCTGTTTCCCAAACTACCACTGTCCCCACGGTGCCTGTCGGTCCCCAGGTTGGTCGGTATGACGGGAGTGACGGCGTCTCTTAACCAATCACCGCAGAACTTAAGCTGTTGCCGGGGTGAAGCGGTGTCCACCTCCCCCGGAAGGGTATTTGCAAGTGGGTGGGATCGGAAGTGACGCTCGAGAGGAATGCTATGCTCTGGACTGTTGATGTTTTCCTGTCAGTCCGTCTGACAGCGTTCAAGTTGGAAGCCTGGAGGGGAGGCGTTTTTCCTTTCGTACGTAGAACAGGCCACGCTGTCCGTCCGCAGTAACGACGCCTGCGAGTCAGAGCTTCGGGGAGAAAAGTAAAGAGCAAGACGGGACCAACAGGGAGAAAGGCTGGGAACGAGGGTGTCGACTTTGACTGAAATTTGAGACGGAGGGCACCGGAGGGCAAGCACTCGCCTCTGATTGGCCCGTGGGCTTCGTCGAGGATTCACGTAGCTGCTCAATTGGTTGGTGTTAGCAATTGTTGTGGCGGCGGCGACGATTTTGCCCACGTACTTCCGAGCGAGGGGCGGGGCTGTGCCCTGGAGCGCGTGCGCAGCGCCCCGGGGCCCCACCCGGTAGTGCAAGAACCTGCGAGGGGGCGGAGTGAAGAGGTGCTTGTTTTGGTTCTGTTTCCTTTGAAGCAGAAGGCCGGAACAAGCGTAGCAATAAACTTGGTGGACTTGGAGAGAAGGCTACGACAAACTCGCCGCACTGCCTTCATCTTGGACTTCACATACGGGTTCTCCTCCCGGCGTGACCCGCGCGCCGTCGCCGCCGTCGCCGCCGCC
>NW_022437043.1:5867952-5929861 GCF_009761245.1 Sapajus apella | reverse complement strand
CCGCGGCGCCGGGGTCTGTTTATCCGGGTCTTGCCGTTCCCGTCGTGCTTCGCGCACTACACTAGCCCCCTCATCCGGGTTCTCTCCCGGCGTGCTCTGCGCCGGGTTTGCTGGGGGGTACTCGGCGGTGCAGCCATGACTATACTCCCCAAAAAGAAGCCGCCGCCTCCCGACGCCGACCCTGCCAACGAGCCGCCGCCGCCCGGGCCGCTGCCTCCGGCGCCGCGGCGCGGCGGGGGCGTGGGCGTGGGCGGCGGCGGCGCGGGCGTGGGCGGCGGCGATCGCGACCGTGACTCCGGCGTGGTGGGGGCCCGTCCTCGAGCTTCGCCACCGCCTCAAGGCCCGCTACCAGGACCACCGGGCGCTCTTCACCGCTGGGCGCTGGCCGTGCCGCCTGGTGCAGTGGCGGGGCCCCGGCCACAACAGGCTTCTCCACCTCCTTGCGGGGGCCCAGGTGGGCCCGGCGGCGGGCCCGGTGACGCGCTGGGCGCAGCGGCGGCGGGTGTGGGTGCCGCGGGCGTGGTGGTGGGTGTGGGTGGTGCCGTAGGCGTGGGCGGCTGCTGCTCCGGGCCTGGGCACAGCAAGCGGCGACGTCAAGCTCCCGGGGTTGGCGCGGTTGGCGGGGGTAGTCCCGAGCGTGAGGAGGTCGGCGCAGGCTACAACAGTGAGGACGAGTATGAGGCTGCTGCAGCACGCATCGAGGCTATGGACCCTGCCACTGTCGAGCAGGTAAGAGCTGTGGGGTGATGGGTGGGCGGCTACGGTAGATGGGACCCCCACACTGTGAAAATACTGGAAGGCTGTTTGAGATCGCCCCAAGGGATCTAGGCCTTTTCACTGGGCCTGACAGTCTTCTCTCGTGGTAGGGGTGTGAGACACCTTCTTTCCTCTCCTCTAGGGATTTGGGGCCCGAGGCCCACGATGAAGTGGCAGACTTAAAGGTGGGATCCGAGGCCTCTTTTAGGGTCTGTAGTCGTCATTCCAGTTCCTGGGACCTCATCTTGTAGGGCCAATAGGTGGGAATTCTCCAAGAGACACAGGTAGGATCGCGCCCCTCTTGAACAGGAGTCTCAGGTTTCCCAAGAGACCTAGGTCTGTGTTCAGTGGCTTAAGAGCTCTTTTTCTCTGGGATAGAAGTTTGAGATTAGCCCTCCAGGGAAATCAAAGTGGAGACCTCAGAGATGGGGTATGAACATCGCCAAGGAGCCTAAGCCCCTTCAAGAGTCTGAGACACTCTGCATATAGGACCACCCTCTCCGCTTTGCTGGGTAATAGAACACAGGACCACTGAATAGCCAGACCTGAGAGCTCAAGGGTCCTAACTCTCTTCAGGGGCCTGAGAGTCCCTCTAGAATCAAGGTCCTGATAAACATATAACGCCCTCTTTAAGGAGAGAGATCTTCTAAGCTTTTTCCAGGGATATAAGGCTTTTTGCAGGAAGATATGATTCCCTTGCCCTTGGGACAGGGGCCAAAACCAACACACAAGGACCAGCAGCTTTACTTGAGTACATGAGACTCATCCCCTTTCTGAGTGACAAAGGTCTGCATTTTCTATCAGTGGCCTGCAACCTACCTCTTTGGAGACAAGGGCCTGAACCTCTCTTCAGAATACTAAGCTTCCTGTAAGAAGAGATGGGCGCTCAACGCCCCCACCTCCCACCAAGGGCCTGAAGCTTCTTCAGGAGAATGAGACTCAGAGCGTTGGATCCTAGGGCCTAAGATCTACCTTCTTATTGACTGAGGTTTTTAGGGACCAAGTCTGAGGCCTCTTCAGGGGCCTGGTGTCCTGCTGCAAAGGTGGTCTTTAGGAGACCCTTCTTCTTGAGACTGGTATCTGAGTGGTTTTGGGGGTTCAGACTCCCCATTCCACAAGGATATATGACCCTTTTACCCCAGTTATAAGGGACTGAAACATACCTTGGGGATACAATATCCCATCTTCTTCTCTGTAACAGTGGTTTGAGGCCCTTCGCCCTTGGGCCTAAGCTTCTTGTCAGAGACATAATGACCCATGTCTTGAGAACTTGAGCGTGAGACGACTACTCAGGGGACATGGGCAACATAGGATCCCAGAGATGATGTCTGGGGCCTCCCTGTGGATCTCTGCCTACCGTTAAGGGCCTGAGAGCCACTCTACCAAGGACACTAGAGCTTTCCTTCAGGAACAGGAGATTCATACATACCCTGGTGACTTCTGTGTCTAGAGGTAAGGTCTGAGCTTCCTTCTCAAGAAACTTGAGATGTACTGCTGAGAAACAGGAGGACTCCTCCCCCAGACCTGACCCCTGAGACCCTTTCCTTGGGGCATGGATAAAGGATCCCTGTGGAACAGGGTCCTGAGTCTACCCCCAAGGGTTTGAATCCTACCTCAGGTGTGTGAAGGCCTGTTCCCCACCTTAGGAGCTGATTTCTAAAACTGCCCTGAGGGTACTGTCATCTCACCTCAGACAACATACATTACACCCCAGTCATAGGGGTCATTTAGGGACATAAGATTTCCTGCCTCGGGGACTTCGGCCTCAGATTCCAACTCCCCTTGGGGATATGAATAGGGTAGGATTCTGAGGAAAAGAGTCTGGGGCCAAACTTTTGCTCTGGGACAAGAGATCCTTTGCCTTAGGGACTGGGGCCTGGCTCCCACTTGGGCATGAGGCTCTCCTACCACATTAGGCAATCCTTTCTGTCCGGGGAGAGGAATGTGAGGTCAACCTCTCCCATTGGATAGATGGACCTGGATGCTCTTCAGGGTCATATGAACCCCATATTCTGAACCCCCTTGTGGCCAGGGCCAAGAGGGTCCTCCTACTTTCTGTGAGAAGATTGTCAGGTCCTCGGGATATGGAGTGTGGAGCCTCCCCTCTGAAACCAGGAGTGATTCCGAGTCTCTCCCTGACCCAGCTGTGCTTGCTTCTCACCTCTAGGTCATGTAATAAGTTCTGAACTGCTTTTGACAAGCTTTTTTCTTCCCAGAGACAGGAAAGGGGTTTGGGACATTGCCACTCTGGAGAAACTCTCCTCCCACATTCCTTTTCCCTTTGGCTCAGGTAATCTTTCTGTAATTCACAGGGGCCCCAAGCCTTGTCTTGAGCCCCTCGTTCTTGTTCCCTTCCTCTCACCATTCTGGCACGATAAGCCATCCGTACTCAAGGGTCAGGACCAGTTATTTCTTCTCTCTCTGGTAAGGTAGTTTCTCTCCTCCCACAGAAGCAGGGAGCGATACATCAGTGGTCCCAGGGACAGAGGAAGAACATCCTGTGCTGGCATGAGAACTCAAAAACACCTCCTTACTCCCCCCCGCTTGAGATACATCCCTGGTTCCAGGTGCAAAGAGAAGGGACATCTTGTGCTGCCATTGTAACTCAGAAACACCTCCTTACACCCCTTGCAGTCCCTCCCTTATACTTGTCTTCACAAGAACATAGGAGTAAGCTGGGCATAGTGCTGTGTGCTTGTAGACCCAGCTACCTGAGAGGCTGAAGCAAGAGGATCACTTGAGCCCCGGAGTTCAAGACCTGCTTGGGCAACATAGTGAGACTTCATCTTTATTTAAAAAAACAAAAAAAAAAGGGCTGGGCATGGTGGCTCATGCCTGTAATCCCAGCACTTTGAGAGGCAAGTGGATCATCTGAGGTCAGGAGTTCAAGACTAGCCTGGCCATCATAGTGAAACCCTGTCTCTACTAAAAATACAAAAATTTGCTGGGCATGGTGGCACGCACCTGTAGTTACAGCTACTTGGGAGGCTGAGGCAGGACAGCCGCTTAAACCTGGGAGGTGGAGGTTGCAGTGAACCAGGATCACGCCACTGCACTCCAGCCTGGGTGACAGAGTGAGACTCCGTCTAAAAAAAAAAAAAAAAAAGAAAAAGAAAATCACATTCTATGGGCTTATGAAACCTGCCCTTCCTAATGACAGAGAAGAGGCTTTCTGTCCCTGCACTTTTTGGGACAAAGATGATCCTCTTCTCCCTTCCTCACCTGGTCCAACTGGAGAGCTTTTGGGGATGAGAAGAGGGAACATTCCTCCTACCACTGCAGTATTGCTCCTAAACTGTCACTGGGGCTGTTTGTAGCCTGGAGGTGAGTTGGATCCCTTGGGAAGAGAGGGAGTTGTTGAGAGGGAGTCTGGATGGCGATTCTGGTTCCGGTTCTGACTACTTGGGCTTCCTCATTGTCCTGATTCTCTGAATGTATCTCTACTCCCTTTAGGAGTCTTTTTGGTACCCTGGGGTCCAGGTGCTGGGTGGGTGATGATGTCAAGGGTTACCAGGCATGGCTGCCTTGCTGAGAGTCTGCTCTATGAAAAGGTCGGCCTGTAAGCATCCTGAGTTTGGAGACCCCACAGAGAGCTGTTTGAGAAGGGGCATATGAACTGAGGTGGTGGAAGAAGCTGGGCGTGGTACCATAGTTGTTGCCTGGGTTCCAACTCTGGGTCTTTCAGGGCTTTGCTGGGTGAACCAGGGTAGGTTCTACCTATGCTCTCTGGGCCTCAGTTTCCTTACTGGTCGGGCAAGATGCTGGTGAGGTGGTGTTTAGCTTTGGGATTTTAGGGAACTCAGTCCAAAGCTCTCTGGACCTGGAGGTGATAAAGAATGATGGATGTCTTTTGAGGAGGAACTGGGTTTCTCCCCTCTCTTCCTGGCTCCTCTGTTCCCTTTCAGCCATCCAAGCTTGGTGGGCAGGACAAGCAGCCTGTTTCGTATGAGGCTCAGGGTTGAAGAACAGCCATTTTTTGTGGGCAGCCGTGTTGTAGTGAACAAGCTCGGTGGGATTTCCTGTCCAGAGGCCTGTTGGATAGTGATGTAGAGAGGTAGAGTTGTGTGTGGAGTTTGGGCTTCGGAGCAAGGCAAGCTTTGAGCCATCATCCCTCAATTCTTTCATCACCTTCCAGACTTCAGTGTCTCCTCCTTAACTGCTTTATAGCTTTAGGCAAACTACTTCCCCCCTCAGCTGCCTTTATTGCAAAAGTTCATTCATGTCCAGCTGTGAGTGTGTGACCTTGCTCACCTTGGACCTTGTTGGGTTCTTCGTCTTGGCCAGAATAGGCAGTTTGCCCCAGGGTCATCTTGGTTCTTCCTAGAAGACTTTGTCCACTCCTAGTAACCTATCTTTGGTAGCAAAAGCCCTTCATTTGGCATCTAGGAACCTGCTGATTTCTTGGGCTCTTCTTACCCCACCTGGAATTGGGTAGCTAGCTGGTAGGGAAGCAGGAAAGGGTCGCTGCCCAGGCAACATGGATATGAGTCCTGTTTCTGCAGTAAGTTTTTTTGTGGTCTTCAGGCAGTTCACTTTTCTGGTTCTTGGTTTCTCCCTCCATGAAATGGTTAGTGGTGATGAGGGAGGTTAGACTCACTGCTCTGAAGTAAGTTGTAGTCTTTTCTTTAATTCCCTGCTGCCACTCTCCTCATCCTTCAGGCAAGTTTTAAGTGGGACCTCTTGACTTTTGGGGGTTGTACTAGGACATTTCAAGCAGCGTTTAGCATCCTCCTTGGCTGGTGCTGAGCCCTTGGATGTGTTTATTTTAACAACTTTAATGAGAGGTAATTCATGTACCGTACCATTTACCTATTTAAAGTGTACAATTCATTGGCTTTTAGTATATTCACAGATCTGTGCATTCATCACTACAGTCAATTTTAGAACATTATCATCACCTTAAAGAGAAATCCTGCACTCCTTAGCTATCATCCTCCAATTTTCTTATCCCCTTCCTGCCTCTGGCAACTACTAATTTACTTTATGGCTTTATTGATTTGTCTATTCTGGATGTTTCATGTAAATGGAATAATATGCAGTTATTTGTTACTTGGTTTTTTTCAGTTAGCATAGTATGTTCGAGGCTTATCCACGTTGTAACATGTATCAGTACTTCATTCCTTTCTACTGCTGAATAGCAGGATAACAGGATCTTGGTTTTTGTTTTTTGTTTTGCTTTTTTTTTTTTTTTTTGAGATGGAGTCTCGGTTTGCCACCCAGGCTGGAGTGCAGCAGCTTGATCTCAGCTCACTACAACCTCTGCCTCCCGGGTTCAAGCGATTCTCCTGCCTGAGCCTCCCGAGTAGCTGGGATTACAGGCCTCTGACACCATGCCTGGCTAATTTTTGTATATTTTTAGAGATGGGGTTTCACCATGTTGACAAAGCTGGTCTTGAACTCCTGACCTCAGGTGATCCACCCTCCCCGACCTCCCAAAGTGCTGGGATTACAGATGTGAGCCACCATGCCCGGCCAATCTTGGGGGTTTTTAGTCCCCCTCCTCTCAGTGGCCTAGCCAAAGGTTGGGGCCTTGCTCTTTGTCCCTTCTGCCCTGGAGGGGTCGTGTTGGTCCTTAGAGCGCAGTGTGTCTATGTTTCTCTTTGGATGGGTTGCCTGTGTTTTGTCCATGGAGCCAGGCTAGTGTTCCTGGGTGCTTTGCTGGAGGGGGTGGTCTTGGCACCAGGGCTGCTGAGACAGAACTGTGAATCCCAGAATACTAAATACCTCTTGGCCATGGGCTCTGGGAAGACATCTGTCCATGAGCTGCCACTGCTGGTGCCATCTTTTGTCCTCTCCCCACTTCAGTGGCAGCCCATCCATCCATAGGCAGAATCAGTAGCTTCCCAGGCTGAGAGGGAGATTCCAGGGCCCTGCTGCCTTAATTCTAACTTCTTACCCTGGAGGATGCTAGGTAGGTGGACCCTGAAGAGTGGGATCCATGCCATGTTGTCTCACAGCTGTGAGGCCCTAGGGCTCAGACACCAAGGAGTGCTACCAATGTGTATGTTAGTTTCCTGTGGCTGCTGTGATATTACCACAGACTGGGCAGTTTAAAACAACAGAAGTTGGCTGGGCACGGTGGCCCACCCCTGTAATCCCAGCACTTTGGGAGGCCAAGGCGGGTGGATCATGAAGTCAGGTGTTCAAGACCAGCCTGGCCAAGATGGTAAAACCCCCATCTCTATTAAAAATACAAAAATTAGCCAGGCATGGTGACAGCGCTTGTAATCCTAGCTACTTGGGAGGCTGAGGCAGAGAATTGCTTGAACCCAGGAGGCAGAGTTTGCAGTGAGCCAAGATCCTGCCATTGTACTCCAGCCTGGGCAACACAGCGAGACTCCATCCCAAAAACACAAACAAAAAATACAGCAGAATTTTATTCTCTCACAGTTCTGGAGGCCAGAAGTCCAAAATTAGTTTCACTATATCCAAATCAAAATGTTGGCAGGACCATACTCCTGGAAGCTCTCAAGGAGAATTCAGACCTTTTCTAGCCTCTCACGGCTGTCAGCATTCCTTGGTTTATGTTATGGCTGCATCATTCCAATCTCTGCCTCCATCTTCACCATTGCCTTCTCTGTATATGTGGTTTCCTCTTCTGTTCTTATTAAATTTCCCTCTGTCTCTCTTTTATAAGGACACTTGTAATTGCATTCAGGTCCTAGCTGATACTCCAAGATAACCCCCCATCTCCAGATTTAATAATGTAAGTTAATTAGATCTGCAAACACCTCCCCCTCCCCCTCCCCTTCCCCTTCTCCTTCCCCTTCCCCTTCTCCTTCTCCTTCCCCTTCCCCTTCCTTTCCCTCTTCTGACAGGGTCTTACTCTGTCACCCAGGCTGGAGTGCAATGGCGCAGTCTTGGCTCACTGCAACTTCCACTTCCTGGACTCAAGTGATCCTCCAGCCTCAGCCTCCCAAGTAGCTGGGACCACAGGTGTGAGCCATCATGCCCGGCTAATTTTTTATTTTTATTTTTATTTTGAGATGGGGTCTTGTTCTGTCGCCCAGGCTGGAGTGCCGTGGTGTGATCTTGGCTCACTGCAACCTCCACCTCCCAGGTTACAGCAATTCTCCTGCCTCAGCCTCCTGAGTAGCTGGAATTACAGGCGCCTACTACCACGCCTGGCTAATTTTTGTATTATTAGTACAGACGGGGTTTCACCATGTTGGCCAGGCTGGTCTCGAACTCCTGACCACAAATGATCCACCTGCCTCAGCCTCCCAAAGTGCTGGGATTACAGGTGTGAGCCACTGCGCCTGGCCTGTATTTTTTGTAGATATGAGATTTCGCCATGTTGCTCAGGCTGATCTTGAACTCCTAAGCTCAAAGCAATCTGCCTGCCTTGGCCTCTCAGAGTGCTGGGATTACAGGCATAAGCCACCACACCTGGCCCTACGTTTTTCATTATAAGGTAGCATTTACATGTTCCAGGGGTGTTAGGGTTTGATATCTTTGCGTGGCTATTAATCAGCCTACTACAGAGGCTTTTTTCCCTTCCAAGGAAGGGAAGGGAACTCATTAAGTGGTCTCTTCCCTTCAAATATTACAGGGGAAGCCCTTAACATTTGAGTCTGCCCAGCATCCCTATTATTGGGAGGCTTGGTGTCCCCATTCACAGATTGGAAAACTGTGGCTCAAAGCAGTTCTTCACATGGCTAATAATTGGTGGACCTAGATTGGAACCCAAGGCAGTTGGGTTCCACAGCCTGCTCCAACTTCACTTGGGCCTTTAGACCACTAGGTGACAGAATTTTGCCTCAGCTCCTGGGATCCCGTGGTGTTAGAGAGCTTTACTCGGCTTTTTTATGGAGGCTCAGAGATAGGGAGGGACTTTCCCACAGGCTCTGCAATGGGTTTGCAAGGTTCACAGCCTGGACTTGACCTCCTCAGGCAAGGGCACTGTTGGAGCTTAAACTTATCTATGGCTGAGCTATCCCCTACCCCCAAATCGTAGCAGCCCTTCCTAAGCAACGTTTTACCCTCAAAGGGAGAAAGAGAAAGGCCAGAGCCCAAACTCTTCAGGCTGCTGATGCCAAAGCCAGTGGGTGGCTAGCAGTCCAGCCTCTAGATCCAGGCCTGGATGCCAATTTGGCTGGCCCAGGACCCAAACCCCGCTGTGCAAGGGACCTACTCAGGTCTCTTTCATTTTTAGAGACAAGGATATTTCATGAATGGACTGCAAGGTATGTCCTCCATGCTCTGGCTCGTGGGAGCCTTCCCTGTTGTCTCTACACTAGGCTTTGCTGGTATCCAAACTCCAGCTCCTTTCTCTTTCTGCCTTTGTTTTTTTTTTTGTTTGTTTGTTTGTGTGTTTGTTTTTGAGACAGAGTCTTGCTCTGTTGCCTAGCCTGGCTGGAGTGCAATGGCACAGTCTCAATCTCAGCTCACTGCACCCTCCGCCTCCCAGGTTCAAGTGATTCTCTTGCCTCAGCCTCCTGAGGAACTGGGATTACAGGCACACATCACCACGCCTAGCTGATTTTTTTGTATTTTTAGTAGAGATGGAGTTTCGCCATGTTGGCCAGGCTGGCCTCAAACTCCTGACTTCAGGTGATCCACCCACCTTGGCCTCCCAAAGTGCTGGGATTACAGGCGTGAGCCATCACGCCCAGCCTCCTTTCTGCCTTTGTAAAGTGTGGGTAATGTTTCCTGCCACCTGGGCTGTGGTCAGGACAATTAAATGAGGTCACTCTTTGCATCTGGTGTGGGGTAGATATTTAGCTAATATGAGTTCATCTTCCTGGCCCTCTCTGCTTACCTGCCTAGTACTACCCAGAACTTTAGCTCTACTGGATTCATTGCTGGGCTCTGGGCATCCCTGGTGCTTTGTGGCAGAAGTGACTTCATTTCCCAACCAGTTAACAAGCATTTTTGGAGGTCTTGATGTTTTAATGCTTTGCTCAGATGGCACCTCCTCTCAGGTGCTTGCCTAAATGGGTGGGTCAGGTCTCTGTTTCTTTTCTTTTCTTTCTTTCTTTCATTTTTTTGAGACAGCCTCACTCTGTCACCCACCCAGACTAGAGTGCAGTGGCATGATCCTGGCTCACTGCAACCTCTGCCTCCCAGGTTCAAGCGATTCTTCTGTCTCAGCCTCCTCAGTAGCTGGGATTACAGGTGTTTACCACCACACCCAGCTAATTTTTTGTTGTATTTTTTAGTAGAAACAGTATTTCACCATGTTGGCCAGGCTGGTCTTGAACTCCTGACCTCAAGTGATCCACCTGCCTCAACCTCCCAAATTGCTGGGATTACAGGCGTGAGCCACTGCACCGGGCCCCTCTTTCTGTTTCACGACACCTGGTATTCACCTTTTTCATAGCCGTATTCATACCTTGTGGTGGTTACCAGTTTCTCTGTCTCTCTGCTAAGTAGTTTGTGAACTTATCAAGAGTAGAGACTAAATCTGATTCATTTCACTGTCCTCACTGCCCAGCCCAGGATCGATCTTAGTAGCTACCTGGTAAGTCTTTCTTGGCTGGATAATAGGAGCCCCTCTCCTGTTTGATCTCCTTTTCTTCTCTCTTTTTTCCCCTCTCTCCACAGGCAGGAAGTTGTGTTCCCTTCTTTTTTAAGAACCTTTTCTTCTGTCAGGTTTGGTATTATAGTTACGGTTGCAGCATCCCTGCTGGAGACCCCTGGCTGGGGCAGGCCCATGACTCTGGGAGATGGCTAACCCTGTGGGGCTAGGATGGACTTAGGGATAACTGGCTGGAGTGTGTTAATCCACAGGCTCGGGGGCAAGGAGGGGCACCTGGACCACTGGAATGTTGTGTACAAACAGGAGTCTTTGTGCTGCCCATAGAAGCTCATTAAGGGCTTCCAGATGCCTTTGTCATCTTTAGAAATCTAGCCATGTCTTCCTGGGGTATGGGCCCTGATGATGGGGCTGACTGGGTATTCCCTTGTCAACTCTTCATCCCCTCCTGTCCAGCTACTCAGAAGGACTTTCTGAGGGCTTCTCAGTTGTACATAATCTCCGTGCTGATCTCGTCTGCTTCTGTGATTGGCAACAACCTCCTCTAGTATATGGTACGTTATTTAAAAATAATCTTTAGGTCCTGATACTTCTCTGAACCTGTTGACAGCTCTGTCCAGTAGATCAACATATCCCCCATTCCATAGGAAACTGAGACTGATATCGGGCAGCAGTGTGACGAAGCTGGGGTTGGAACACAAAGCTCTTTGCTTCTGAACCTTGTGCTTACAGCTTTGCCAGCAATGCCTCTCCTCTGGCTTTTCTAGGGGATGGGTTCCACCCCTTGCCTGAGCTGGGGACAAATAGCCTTATGGATAGGTGGGCCCCTATATCTGATTTCTGTTACCCTGGATCGTATAAATCCCTGGGTAGGGCCGTGTCCCCAGGGAGCAGGCTTGGGATGCTGTAGTTTGCAGCCCTGTTGCTGGGTCAGGCTGGCTGCTTCTGGTAGCCAGCAGAGGGCGTGAGGGACCCAGGAAAGGCTGATCTGCTGCTTCTGGTTTGTTTTGTTTTGAAATGAAAATTATCTTTTAAAAGGTTATGTGGTCATTTTTTTAAAATTCAAAAATATGTATTTATATAGGTTCATTTAACTTGAACCTTTGCGGTGCTAGATGTGCTTTGGAATTTAGGAAAAATTCAGAATCTATAACACTCACCTGGTGTATATACTTTGTATTATATAACACCTCCAGCAGGGTCTGAGGCAGTATCTCATAATCAAACACTTGAATATTTTCTGCATTGAAATATTTGAATATTCACCCCAAGTGGGATAGATTCTTGTCAGTTCTGGTCAGGTTATCATGCCAAATGAGTTAGATAAAGACTTTTGATTTTCAAAGCTTTTTGGGTTTAGTATACCTTTATAAAAGGGAAATGGGCCAGGTGCAGTGGCTTGTGTCTGTAATCCCAGCATTTTGGGAGGCCGTGGTGGGCGGATCATGAGGCCAGTAGATCAAGACCATCTTGGCTAACATGGTGAAACCCCATCTCTACTAAAAATACAAAAAATTAGCTGGGCATGGTGGCACGCACCTGTAGTCCAGCTACTCGGGAGGCTGAGGCAGGAGAATCGCTTGAACCTGGGTGGTGGAGGTTGCAGTAAGCCAAGATCACGCAACTGCACTGCAGCCAGGGCGACAGAGCAAGCAAGACTGTCTCAAAAAAAAGGGAAAGTGAAATAAAATTGCTGATAACACCAGGACTTAGGGGTGATATTTTGCTGTCTAGTCTTCCCAATTTTGTGTACATGTGTTCGTATACATACATAAGTATATATGTGTATAAACGTGTTTGTATATATATCTGTTAAATGTGTTTAGTTACAGATGAGAGCATTGTTTGCAGACTTGTGACTTATACAGCATATCTTGGAATCCTCTAACTCTTTGTCAGATTCAGGATCTAGGCTCTTGCCAGTGACGTCCTCTTCAACATCTTTCCTAGATGAAACTCCTTGACGTAGAGCCACATTCTCCACCCAGACACTTGCTGGGTCTGAGTCTCTGGCTGTCTGGTGGAATGTGGCTCCCTGGGCCAGGCCCTTCAGGATCAGCAAAAGTCAGAAGGCAGTTGGGGCCACTGTTCTCAGGTTACAGTACTTGGGACCCTTTTGGAAGCAAGTCTTAGGTTCACCCAGCAACTGATTCCCTGAAAGAGTCTCCTACTTCACATTCATGGAGTGGTCAAACAGGGCTGAGAACTTTACTTTGCCCAACGTCCTCTCTGTCAATGATCTAGGCCTCTCAGGAGCTTAAGGTTGGGACCCTGGGGAGGGAGTACAGGTCTTCCCTGTTGCTGACTCCCACCTCTTCCCTCCAGCAGGAGCACTGGTTTGAAAAGGCCCTACGAGACAAGAAGGGCTTCATCATCAAGCAGATGAAGGAGGATGGTGCCTGTCTCTTCCGGGCTGTAGGTGAGTCTCTGCCTTAGTCCTTAAGGGCCTAGGACTGCCCCTAAGCAGTGTCCCAGTTATCAGGAATAGCCCCTGAGACAGGGTTGAGGCAGTTAGCTAATCTTTTAGGGACTCTAGACTCCACCCTCAAGTTGATATGTGACCTCTAGCTGTGGGTCTTGAGACATTGTAGTGGTGGAGGATTAATACTAATAATAGCAAGAATAGTGATAAAGAAAATAACATCCTTTGGGACACATTGGTCTGTCAGGTGCTACAGGAAACCTCTTTGATTCCCCACTAAGCTAGGTGAGTGTAGGCACTATTGTTGCTTCCATTTGTCAGAAGAGAAAAGTGGCTCAGAGATTGGGGGGTGACTTTTCTGGAGTAAAATAAGTAGTAGAGTTGGGATTCAGTGTCTGGGTTAGATTAGTCTGAGGCCCATGCTCTTAACCATAGCACACTGCTGTCACCCTGGGCTGTAGGACCCCTAGGTTTATACCCAGATCCCATCTCTGGTGTGTTGTGAGTCTCCGTTCCTCAATCTGTGTGTATGGGGGCTATGAACCTAGATCTCTACAAATTTCTTATATAATTTTTTTTCAACTTATACGAAAGAAGAAGGATGAACCCTCATGTACCCATCATCCAGCTTCAAAATAGTCAACACATGGCCAGCCTTGTTTCATCACTATCCCACCCACTCTTTCTCACTCCCCTGAAACAAGAGTATTTTAAAGCAAAACCCTGACATTGGATCATTTCATTCATAAATATTTCTGTATGTTTCTCTGACAGATACAGACTTTCTTCTTTTTAACGTAATCAAAATGCCATTACTGCACCTAACAGAATTAATAATGCCTTAATACCATCTGCTATCCAGTCTGAGCTGGATCTTTGAGGCCATTCTGGCTCTGAATCTATGACCCAATAGATAGTTGTAGGTCCTGTGCTAGGGTGAAGAGGAAGCTGGGAGTGTGACCTGATCCTCCCTTTGATACTCTGATATCTACCAAGGAAAAGTACCCTCTGATAGGAGCTTTGAGCTGGGAGTCAGAAGACCTACCTTCTAGTTCTGGCCCTGACTTGTAACTGCTTGTGACACTTGGCCTTGGTTTTCCCGTCTGTGAAATGGTGTTGATTCTCAGTGCCTCTTTGAGTTCCTTCTTGGTCTGCTGTTCTCTCCGTCTTTGGGTACCCCCATGTCTACTGGTGGGCTGGACTGTTTCAGGCCCCATCCCTGGCTGCGCCACTGATTCTCAGTATGACCTTAGGCAAGCAACTCTTCTTTTTGAGCCTGTTTCCTCGTCTATAAAATGGGGCTAAAAGACTCTCATGCTGTAATGATTTAATGAAGTTGCTTTGGTAAATCCCTTTAGTGCCTGACGCATATAGCAGACCCTCAAGGAACAGTAGTATTTGTAAAACCCAGATGCCATTTTCAGTGATGCCTCAGAGTCACATGTGTTTGTTGAAAGGGTGGAGTGAGTGATCTCCTCTCTATTCTGCCAGGCAGAAGAGGCCCAGGCAATGGGCTCTGTTGGACTGGGGAAAAGCTCACCCCTCCTATACCTCTGGTTCAAGTCTCTGTTCTCCCTGGGATGTTTCCCAGAGGAAGAGCTGGGTTTGGGGGCATCTTGGACAAAAGGAAGGCAAAGAAAGAATAGATGGGGGCCTGTTAGGTGCTAGGCCCTGTGTCGAGACCTCAGGCTGGATGTGGGGTAAGCAGGGCTGCCAGTGGAGTTAGGATCAGAGAATGCAGCAGGCATCTGAGTCTTGGGCAGTCATTGAGGGTAGGCCCTGGGGCTGGCTAGTGAGCACCTGGCTTGTGTAGTAACTCTTATCAAGAGCAGAGAGAGAGAGTGAGAGAGTGTGTGTGTGCGCGTGCGCGCGTGCGTGTGTGTGTGTGTGTGTGTGTGTGTGTGTGTTCTAGCTGTTCTCCCCAAATACCCCCGACCCTTCCTCCCACTGGGGCCTTCAGTAAGGGACCTCCACTTACAGGAAGAGCTGACCATGGCAGGTTGAAGGCCTTTCCTTATCGGCACTATGACTACACATTTCCCCTGACTGGGCTGCCTTTGGCTTTTCTCTGTAAAACCTCAGAAGTCTGTGGCCTCTCCCCAGAAGTCCATGGCCCCTGGTCTCTAGGCCTTATCTGGAGGTTTCCCTGGTGCAGAGTGCATAGTACATGTGCCTGGGAAGGGGACTTTGTCCCCGGGCTTTTTGCTGTCCCCCGTTTCCAGCCTAGCCTGGATGGGGACAGATGGCAGTCAGCTTAGGCTGTAGTGTGAAGCCCTACAGGCTGACTTCCTGCCCTGTGTTGAACAGTGGAAGGAACGTGTAGCAGAGTTGGAGTGGGGGGGGGTGTTGCAAATGTAGAGGGCACTGTTTCCTTGACCCCTGCTGTGTGCTAGGCATTCAGCTAGGTGCTTCAGGCTCACTTGCAAAACTTGGATCATTATCCCATGAGACAGGTAAAAAGATTGAAGCATAGAAAGGGAAATGACATGCTCAGAGCCATTAGCCAGAGCTGGCCTGGGAACCCAGAGGTGTCCAAAGGACACATTTTTTTTGTTGTTGTTGTTGTTGGTGGTGGTTTTTTTTTTGAGAGAGTTTCACTCTTGTTGCCCAGGCTGGGGTGCAGTGGTACAATCTCGGCACACTGCAGCCTCTGCCTCCTGGGTTCGAGTGATTCTCCTGTCTCGGTCTCCTGAGTAGTTGGGATTACAGTCTTGTGCCACCATGCCGGGCTAATTTTTGTATTTTAGTAGAGATGGGGGTTTCACCATGTTGGTCAGGCTGGTCTCGAACTCCTGACCCTCATGACCTACCCGCATTGGCTTCCCCAAGTGCTGGGATAACAGGCATGAGCCACCGTGCCCAGCCAGGACACATTCTTTTTATTATTTTTTATTTTTTTATTTTTTATTTTTGAGACGGAGTTTCACTCTTGTTACCCAGGCTGGAGTGCAATGGCGTGATCTCGGCTCACCGCAACCTCCGCCTCCTGGGTTCAGGCAATTCTCCTGCCTCAACCTCCTGAGTAGCTGGGATTACAGGCACGCGCCACCATGCCCAGCTAATGTTTTTTTGTATTTTTAGTAGAGACGGGGTTTCACCATGTTGACCAGGATGGTCTCAATCTCTTGACCTCGTGATCCACCCTCCTCGGCCTCCCAAAGTGCTGGGATTACAGGCTTGAGCCACCGCGCCGGCCAACACATTCTTTTTATGATCCTAGGACCCTTAGCTTCTTAGCTTGGTTGTCAACTGGCAGATAACCTTGGCTGTGTTCCTTGACTTCTCTGGGCCTTACCTCCTCCAAGTAGGAGCATGTGGCCATCTATTGTTGGGAGTCTTGAGGCAGGTGGCTTTCTGCCTTCTGTTCCCCTGGATTATCTTCTTTTTTTTTTTTTTTTTTTTTTTTTGACAGAGTCTCGCTCTGTCACCTAGGCTGGAGTGCAGTGGCACGATCTCAGCTCACTGCAGCCTCCACCGGCCAGGTTCAAGCAATTCTGCCTCAGCCTCCTGAGTAGCTGGGATTACAGGTGTGTGCCACCATGCCTGGCTAATTTTTTTTGTATTTTCAGTAGAGAGTAGAGATGGGGTTTTATCATATTGGCTAGGTTGGTCTCGAACTCCTGACTTCATGATCCACCTGCCTTGGCCTCCCAAAGTGCTGGGATTATAGGCGTGAGCTACCATACCCGGCCCATCACCTGGATTATCTTCCTGTAGGGTCCTACCATTTGCTTTAGAGACATCTGAGAACTGCCTACTCCCCAGGTAGCTGCCTGTCTGCCATTGGTTCCCCTGAGTGAACCAATATGCATTGGCTGCACTCAGTTCTCTCCCACCTCCTCTTATTGGGGATTCGTGAGCATAGGAACCTGAGCCTCAGAGGTAGCCTCAGTGGCCCACTCTGTCCCTGCTATGCTCAGATAACCTCCTCTTGGAAACGTGACTCTGCATCTCTCCCTTGCTCCCTCCCTCCAGTGGCTTTGACTCAGCAAAAACCTCTAACCCTGACAGGGTCCTGGTGCTAGCGTCTGTGGGCAAAGTGGAGGCCACATGGTTGTTTCTACATGAGCCATGGGGGAGCAGCAAGGTCTGTGCATGTTACCAGGATGAGGCCCAGAAACATTAGCTAGGCCCACTCCTCTGGGCCTTTTGGTCTTGGAACATGGACCATCAGCACTAGGAGGGATGGATCTGAGATCAATTTTGACTGTTTTATAAATGGGGAAACTGAGGCCTCAAGAAAGCTAAGACCCTACCCTATCTAGGCCATACAACCAGTGTCAGAACATTGGTATTTGAGGTTGAACCAGGCCACAGAATGAAGAAGATTCCCACGGGCCATTTCTTGTACACCAGTTTCTTTCAGCCCCTCTCTCCCCTGTATCCTTCAGTTCTTCTCATCCTTGCAGCGAGAACCCTTAAGCAGAGGAGCACACATCTCAGGGACCAGGCTATCCAGGAGGATGAGTTCTCCTGTCTCTCCCACTGAGGATATGCCAGTTGTGGTTGTTGGGGCCACAGACCAGGTCACACTACAGCTGCTTGACAAGCAGGTGAGACCTTTGTCCTGGCTCATATCCTCAGGAGATTTGTTCTCAGTGGGACCAGGGTTCCCACTGGACTAGGAGGGTAGTGTGGAGCAGACCAGGTCCCTGTCTCCTCTGCGGCTGTGTGTACACATGTTTGTGTGGTTTGTTTTTAGGTTCCCTGTAGATACCAAGCTTCCTTTTTTGCCCTTAGTAGAACTTACTATGGCTCTTCTGGCAGGTAAGCAGCTATTTGGGGAGTAGGCAGTTCTTAGCTGTCTCTAAAGCAAATGGTAGGACCCTATAGGAAGATAATTCAGGCTCCCGTGTCTTGCTTCTTCACATAAATCTGGGTACATACTGGTTACATTACATTGGTTACATAAGGACTTCTCCCAGACAGCAGAGGTGAGAGGTTGAGGCTAGTCTGTTAGAGCTCTTAGGGTTATTTCCCCTGCCCTTCACCTACCCTGCCAGAGGCTAGGAAAGAGGTTGGTGGGATAGGGGATTCTTCAGTTTGTAGAGCCTCACATCTTCAGTCTTTCCTGGTTAGTGGCAAGGGCATCTGCTCGTTGAATGTGATAGTTCTCTGTTGCTGTGGGATTTGTTGGGTGAGCATTTAGCTTCAGGGAGCATCTTTGGCAGGCTCTGCTGGGCGTGTATACACATATGCATTTCTACATCGTCTGTGTGTCCAGAAAAAGGAAAGAAGTGGGGTGTGTATGGGGAGGGTAAGGTTGGCCTCTGTGACCCTAGGGAGAGTTAACAGTCCCTGATATCTGTAATCTCTGCCCATTCCCATGTCTTTCCTGGGTTCTAGCTGATTCCTGCTTGTACTGGTATGGAAACTGAGGCACACAAGATCAGGTCCTGCCCCAGGGAGTAAGGTGACTAAGATGGTAGCTAGACTGGGGAGAGGGTGGTAATATCACCTGGGGCCAGCAGCTACCTTTGAGAGCGTGGCCTCACCTTCACCCCCCAGATGTGTGATTCCAGGTCAGCTTTGCCACATTTCTGTGTCCCCTGTATAAAGTCAGAGTGTTTTGGTAAGAATAGAATGAGTGTGAGTGTGAAAAGTCTTTGGTGGAACCAATTGTAGTATTGTACTGAGGATTTCTGAGCCCTGTTGGAGATGGGAACAGAGGTAGAATGGTGGGGGACCCCCTTCCAGCTGGCCTCTGGGAGGGGAGAACAGGTGCAGTTTGCCCGCAAGTGCAGCGTCAGCAAGAGGAGGAGTTTCAGTTTCTATAAAAACAAGTTCTCTGAATTCCCCTTCCTCTGCAGGTCATCCCCCCAACCTCAGACCCCTCCAAAGGGAAGTCTAGCCTGGCGCCCAGCCCTGTGTGCTAGCCTTCTGGGAAGAGGAGGGCTTTCTGGAGGACAGAGGTGGAGCTAGGAAAGTCAGAGAAATGAATTCTTTTTTTTTTTTTTTTTTTTTTTTGAGACAGAGTTTCGCTCTTGTAGCCCAGGCTGGAGTGCAGTGGCGCGATCTTGGCTCACTGCAACCCCAGCCTCCTGGGTTCAAGTGATTCTCCTGCCTCAGCCTCCCAAATAGCTTGGATTATAAATGTCTGCCACTATGCCTGGCTAAGTTTTTGTATTTTTAGTAGAGATGGGATTTCACCATGTTGGCTAGGCAGGTCTCGAACTCCTGACCTCAGGTTATCCACCTGCCTTGGCCTCCCAAAGTACTTGAATTACAGGCATAAGCTACCACACATGGCCAAAAAGGAATCCTTGTTGAGTACTTCCTATGTGTTTAGCTCTGTGCTTAGATGCTTTTCCTGCCTTATATTACTGGAGAAATCCTTCTATTCTCCTTGTTGTGGGGGGTACTATTGCTGTTTTCCTTGGTTTGGAGATGCATATTTTCTTCTACATTGATGATTCCAAACTTAGGGTATACCTTACAATCAGTGTGATGGGTTTCCCCCCTCAAAAGCTGTGATTAAATACATGTTATACCATATCACCTAACAGTGGCATCATAGGATTGAGGAGAGAAGGTGGTATTTTACATTTTACAGATAAGTAGAGAAGTGTCATAACTTGTCCATACTTTAAGACCCTATTTTATGAAGCCTGTATTGTTAATTTGATATTAATTTGACTGCTGAAGTTTTGAACTAACGGCTCAGAGGTAGACTTGTGGACCTTTGGTTTCAGTAAAGATAGAGAGCCGGGAGAGGACATGCAGCCTAAGCTCTGCTTTTGGGGCTTTCCTCTGGCTGAGGAATTGCAACAGAAATGAGGAGAAGGGCTTTATAAGTGGTTCTGGCAACATTCTGGCTGACTTGTGGGTAACTAGCAATATGAAGGAATCGTTGTCCTCATGACAAATGGTGCTCCTGTTTCTTGACCACCTACTGTGCCTTAGGTGCTTGGCAGACCTCCTGTGTAGTTTTGACAACACCCAGCAAATGGAAGGGGAGTTACTGTCTCCACCTTATGAGGACATTTCAGCTCAGAGAGGTTAAAGGCCTTATCCATTGCCACACAGCTAGGAGGCAGCAGAGCCTTTCTGCTAGGCAAAGGGGTCAGTGGCAGAGAAATGGGACCCTCAGGGTTTTCCCCCAGCTGCCTTCCCTGTTCCACGGTGTCCTCTCTTTCCCCCATTTTCCTGCATCTGGCTTCTAGCTCTTGAAGATAGAACTCCCAGGCCTGGAAATGACAATTGACTTTTCCATAGAGATAGGTTTTCTCCAACACCTCAGCCTATCTCTTTGAGCCTGGCCAGCCAACCCCTATTTAACCCCTTCACTCTCATCTGTGTTCCTGTTTACTGCAGCTGCTGACAGTACTGCCTCCCAGCACCCCAAGCTCAGCCTACAGAAATAGCTCCTCAGGCAGCTCACTGTGCGGGCTCTGTGGTTCTGGCTTCTAAGAAAGGCAGCAGCAGGGGGCCCCCAGCCTGTGCACAGGACATGTGACTTGCTGGAAATGCCGCTGAGGGGGCGGGGAAGAGTGTGGCCACAGAACCCACATCCTTGTTTACATTGGTGAAGGGGCTACCCCTTCCCGCCTTCACAACCTCCACACCCCCTCACCTTTCAGGTCTCTTTGCCTCAAAGAGGACTGGAGACAATTGTGGGCCCTATTTTCTATCTCAGAATAGCCTTTCTCACAGAGCCCTCCAGAGTAGGAAGGGGAAGGCAGGGAAGGCGTTCGTCTGACAGTTTTCACAAAGGTAGACTGACAGGGAAGAACTTAGAAGTGTTCCCTCCGAGGCGGGTGGATAACGAGGTCAAGAGATCGAGATCATCCTGGTCAACATGGTGAAACCCCGTCTCTACTAAAAATACAAAAAATTAGCTGGGCATGGTGGCGCGTGCCTGTAATCCCAGCTACTCAGGAGGCTGAGGCAGGAGAATTGCCTGAACCCAGGAGGCGGAGGTTGCGGTGAGCCGAGATCGCGCCATTGCACTCCAGCCTGGGTAACAAGAGCGAAACTCCGCCTCCTCAAAAAAAAAAAAAAAATAATTAAAGAAGTGTTCCCATATGACCTGATCCTAGCCCAGTGCCCTAAGGGAGATTCCATCAGAGCAGTGGTCCTCTGGGGAAACAAAGGGAAATTCCCTAAACCAGTGGAAATCAGACTTGCATGATCTTTAAGCCCACTTTAATTTCACAGGGAGAAGAGCTCCCTGGCTTACCCAGCCTATTCATTTGCTCAGTAAACTTCTGATTTCCTTTACTGTATCGGGCCCTGAGCTGGGGGTGCACTTTGGTGTGAACTGCCCTTTGCCTTCAGTGGGAGCCCAGTGTGGTCGGGCAGAAGTCTGTGCACACCTTTGATAAATCTGGTGATAGAGGTGTCCTGGGTAGTGGGAAACTGTATTAAAGAACATGTTGGGCCAGGCACGGTGGCTCACACCTATAATCCAGGCACTTTGGGAGTCTGAGGCGAGAGGATCGCTTGAGTCCAGGCGGTTGAGGCTGCAGTGAACTGTGATCATGCCACTGCACTCCAGCCTGGGCAACAGAGCGAGACCTTGTCTCAAATAAATAAATAAATAAAGAACACATTGGTGTTTGAGAAGTAGGCAGCTGACGAGGATGGAAGGAGCGTCCTGAAGAGAAGGAACGGCATGTGTGAAGATCCTCAAGCGAAGCAGAGGGAGTGTGTTTCCTTCTCGCCTTAGTTTGACCAAATCTCACGACGCCTGGACTATTCGGGCCACAGGCTGCCCATGCTGAGTTAAGCTAAAGTTAGTTGCATGTGTGTCTTATCTCTTTTACTAGACTGTGTGCTCCCCGAAGGTAGGGGCAGGATTTTACTCACCTCTGTCACCTTCACAGTATCCCATATTCAGGCCTCCCTACGGAGGAAGGAATTCTGATTTACTGTGTGGCTACTCTGTCCCAAGCCCAGTGGTAGTCATTTTATACCCATTATTTCATTTAATCCTCATAAAAGGCCTACCATGTTGTTATCCCTCTTTTTTTTTTTTTTTTTTTTTTTTTTTGTGAGACAGAGTCTCACTCTGTTGCCAGGCTGGAGTGCAGTGGCATGGTCTCAGCTCACTCCAACCTCTGCATCTTGGGTTCAAGCGATGCTCCTGCCTCAGCCTCCCAAGTAGCTGGGATTACAGGCGCCTACCACCACACCCAGCTAATTTTTGTATTTTTAGTAGAGATGGGATTTCACCATGTTGGCCGGGCTGGTCTCGGACTCCTGACCTCAAGTGATCTGCCTGCCTCGGCCTCCCAAAGTGCTGGGATTAAGGTGTGAGCCACTGTACCCAGCCTGTGAACCCTCTTGTTCGCATTTTACAGAGGCATGTGAGGCTCAGAACACTTGGGTCACTTGCCTCTGTCACTCAGCTCTCTAGTATCTGGCAGAACTGTGCTTAGAGCCCATTTTGTTTTTTCCTTTCCTTTTTTGTCTTTGTTCCCTTTTTTTTTCAACCTATAAAAGCCGTGCTGATTCGTGGGAGTCAGGAAAACTGAATTCCAGAGTTGACTCTCTCACAAACTGAGTCTTTGTGACCTTGGACAAACTACAAACTCCCCCTGAACCTCAGTTTCCTCATGTGGAAAGTGAAGGGAGGGTGTGGGAATCAATAGTGTTTGAGGCCAACCTATGGAACTTAGAATGTTCTTGATTTCTCTGAGTGGCCACGTGTACCCTAGACAAAGTCATCTGCCCAAGAGGCCTGTGGCTGTGTTCCTCTCACCTGCACTCGCGTTCTTCAAGTCTGGTCCTGCCTGCCTTATTTTTCTGTGACCCCGTTCTAGCCTACAAGGGCAAGAAATCTCCAGGCCTTGGGGTAGAAAAGGGAGTTTCCCTGGTTCCCGGGCTCCTCCTCCCCAAAGGATGTTCTGTGATTCAGAACTCTTCTCTGGCATCTCTGACCCCAAGGTGCTGCTTTCTTCTGTCCCCACAGCTGACCAGGTGTATGGAGACCAGGACATGCATGAGGTTGTGCGAAAGCATTGCATGGACTATTTGGTGAGAACTTAGGGAGGCCTTGGGGCAAGGGCAGGGTGGGAGGATTTCTTCTCCACTCTGACCTTGACCTTCCAATCTATTCTGCAGATGAAGAATGCCGACTACTTCTCCAACTATGTCACAGAGGACTTTACCACCTACATTAACCGGAAGCGGAAAAACAATTGCCATGGCAACCACATTGAGATGCAGGCCATGGCAGAGATGTACAACCGTCCTGTGGAGGTGTACCAGTACAGCACAGGTACTTCTGCAGTGGGTAGGTGAGGGACTGATGGCGCCTTGTTCGAGCCTGCCCTACCTGGCCTGCTGTGGATGCTCCCTCCTTCTCTTTCTCTGCAGACCCCATCAACACATTCCATGGGATACATCAAAATGAGGACGAACCCATCCGTGTCAGCTACCATCGGAATATCCACTATAATTCAGTGGTGAATCCTAACAAGGCCACCATTGGTGTGGGGCTGGGCCTGCCATCATTCAAACCAGGGGTGAGTGGGTCCCTGTGCCTAGCATGGCTGCTGGATATAGAGGTCAGAAACCTCTTGGAGTCTCTTTTGCCCCCACTCACAAAAATAATCTGTCTCCTCTCTGGGTCTCCCCTGAGATCTCACCCTTATAAAGTAGGGAGTTACTCAAGGAGATCTCTCAGGGCTTATTCATTGGTCTTGGTTTACCTCTCTGAGCTGGCTTACCTATCTTTTGTGCCCGTTGAGGGCTGGCATTTTAGGATACGGAGTCCTATTTGGGAGCAGTGAGCCAGGGCTTGGTCGGGGCATCTTGGCATGGATCTTCCTCCTGGGATCATGGTGGTTACAGATAGCTGTGGTCACAGAGACAAGGGGTACAGGCCTGGTCCCACCACTGACTCACTGTGTGACCTAGGCAGATTCTACAGGTATTCCAGGCTGGCAGCTTGGCTGATAAAGCAAGTGCCTCCCACTGGGCCTGGGAGCTACTAGATGTTCAGAAGGTGGCAGTGCATTTTCCCAGCACACACTGATAGATTCTCATTCATTTCTCTCTCTCTCTCTCTCTCTCTCTCTCTCTCATAGTCATCTGCTGGGGATTTTGATATCTTCTATTCAGGTTTCACTTCTACAAACACAAAGTACTCCTGCTTCATTTTCGGAAACACATACCCTAACACCAACACACCCTCCAGCATAGGATTCTTTTTTATTTTGTTTTTAAATAAACTTAATTTTAGAGCAGCTTTAGATTTATAGAATTATTGCAAAGAGGCCAGGTACGGTGGCTCACGTCTGTAATCACAGCACTTTGTGAGGGTAAGGCAGGCAGATCACCTGAGGTCAGAAGTTCAAGACCAGCCTGGCTAACATGGTGAAACCCTGTCTCTACTACAAATACAAAAATTGGCTGGGCGTGGCAGCGGGTGCCTGTAATCCCAGCTACTGGGGAGGCTAAGGCAGGAGAATCGCTTGAACCTGGGAGGTGAAGGTTGCAGTGAGCTGAGATTGCGCCACTGCACTCCAGACTGGGCAACAGAACGAGACTCTGTCTCAAAAAAAAAAAAAATTATTGCAAACATATTCCAGAATTCCGATATGCCCCACTATGATTAATGTATTAGCATAGTACATTTGTCATAGTTGATGAACCAATATTGACATATTATTAACTAAAGATCATACTTGACTCAGATTACCTAAGTTTTTCTCTAATGACTTATCTGTTCCAGGATCCAATCCAGGATGCCATTTTGTGTTTAGTAGTTGTTTCTCCTTTATCTCCTCTTGGCTGCGACAGTTTCTCAGAATTTTCTTGTTTTTGTTTTCGATCTGTTTACTGACTCTAGTTTTGCCTTTTCTGGAATGTCATATAATTGGAAATGTACAGTATGTAGCTTTTTCAGACTGGCTTTTTTCACTTAACACTATGTATTTAAAATTCATCTGTGACTTGTCCTGGTTTAAAGGCTCATTTTCTTTTTTGGTGGGTGGGTGGGGTGACAAGGTCTCACTCTGTCAACCAGGCTGGAGTGTAGTGGGGCAATCTAGGCTCACTGTAGTTAGGCTATGCTTCCCAGGTTTAAGCAAGCCTCTCACTTCAGCCTCCCGAGTAGCTGGGAGACTACAGGTGCTTGCCACCATGCCCAGCCAGTGTTTTTAAAAAAATTTTTTGTAGAGACAAGGTCTCACTATAATGGCGAGGCTGGCCTTGAACTCCTGGGCTCAAGTGATCCTCCTGCCTTGGCCTCCTAAAGTTCTGGAATTACAGGCATGAGCCACTGCACCCAGCTTCCTCTTTTTCTTTCTTCCAAAATGTGAATGTTTTGGCTGGGCATGGTGGCTCACGCCTGTAATCTCAACACTTTGGGCGGCCAAGGTGGGAGGATCACCTAAGGTCAGGAGTTTGAGACCAGCCTGGCCAACATGGTGAAGCCCTGTCTCTACTCAAAATACAAAAAAAGTAGCTGGGCATGGTAGTACACACTTGTAATCCCAGCTACTTGGGAGGCTGAGGCAGGAAAATCACTTGAACCTAGGAGGTGGAGGTTGCAGTAAGCTGAGATTGCACCCCTGCACTCCAACCTGGGCGACAGAGCAAGACTCTGTCTCAGAAAAAAAAATGTTTTAAGTTTTTATATTTAATAGACTTAATTGTTTAGAGCAGTTTTAGATTTACAGAACAATTGAGGAGATAGTACAGAATTCACACACATATCCTCCTCCTTCCAAACACAGTTCTGCTGTTATTAACACCTCAGATGATTATGGTACATTTGTTACAATGTGCAAACCAAATATTAATACATTATTATTAACTGAAGTATGCATGCCTCCTTAGACCTCCTGATCTGTGATAGTTTCTCAGTTTTATTTTAATGACCTTGACAGTTTTAAGGAGTACTGATCAAATATTTTGTAGGAAACATCTCTTTTGGGCTTTTTCTCATGATTAAACGAGGGTTGTGGGTTTTAGCGGGGAAGAGCACAGAGATTAAGTGCCATTCTCATTACATCATTTCAAGGGTGTATACTTATCAGTGTCATTTATGCCCATTGGTGTTATCCTTGATCACCTGGCAGAAGTAGTGTTTGTTAGGTTTCTCCACTTAAGGTTACTCTTTCCCACCTTTTCCATACTGTACTGTCTGGAAGGGAGTCACTGTGTGCAGCCCATACCTAAGAAATGGTTATGCCCCATCCCCTTGAGGGTAGGTATTTACAAAGATTATTTGAAATTCTTCTTCAAGGGAGCTCTGTCTCTCGTCCTTAACTCATTCTTAATTTATGAATTTTTCCAGTCATTTATTCATATCAATATGGTCTTTTTTTTTTTTTTTTTTTTTGGAGATGGAGTTTCGCTCTTGTTGCCCAGGCTGGAGTGCAATGGCGAGATCTCGGCTCACTGCATCCTCTGCCTCCCTGGTTCAAGTGATTCTCCTGCTTCACCCTCCCAAGTAGCTGAGAATTACAGGCATGCACCATGACACCCAGCTAATTTTTGTATTTTTAGTAGAGATGGGGTTTCACCATGTTGGTCAGGCTGGTGTCGAACTCCTGACCTCAGGTGATCCACTCGCCTCGGCCTACTTGGGAGGCTGAGGGAGGAGAATCACTTGAACCCAGGAGGTGGAGGTTGCAGTGAACCGAGATTGTGCCATTGCACTCTCCAGCCTGGGCAACAAGAGTAGGACTCCATCTCAAAAAAAAAGAAAAGAAAAGGAAAGAAAAGACATTCTTGGTGGGCCGGGCGCGGTGGCTCAAGCCTGTAATCCCAGCACTTTGGGAGGCCGAGGCGGGTGGATCACGAGGTCAAGAGATCGAGACCATCCTGGTCAACATGGTGAAACCCTGTCTCTACTAAAAATACAAAACATTAGCTGGGCATGGTGGCACGTGCCTGTAATCCCAGCTACTAAGGAGGCTGAGGCAGGAGAATTGCCTGAACCCAGGAGGCG
This sequence comes from Sapajus apella, assembly GCF_009761245.1. Classification (NCBI taxonomy): domain Eukaryota; kingdom Metazoa; phylum Chordata; class Mammalia; order Primates; family Cebidae; genus Sapajus; species Sapajus apella. The sequence continues at coordinate 5,903,299 of NW_022437043.1, read as the reverse complement.
GAGGTTGCGGTGAGCCGAGATCGCGCCATTGCACTCCAGCCTGGGTAACAAGAGTGAAACTCCGTCTCAATAAAAAAAATAAAAAAAATAAAAGAAATTCTTGGTTGCTTCCAGTTTTTGATGATTATGAGTAAAGCTACTATAATGTGCTTGCAGGTTTTTTCATGGACATAAGTTTTTAGACCAGTTGTATAGATACCTGAGAGCAGGATTGCTGGATTGTGTTTTAAGATTATGTTTTGATTTGTGAGGAACTTTGAAACTGTCTTCCAAAGTGGCTGTATTATTTACATGCCCACAGTAATTTTTTGGAAGCTCCTGTTGCTCAGCATTATTACCAGCAATTAATACTGTCTGTCATTGTGTTGGATTTTAGCCATTCCCTTAGGTGTGTAGTGGTATCCCATTATTTTAATTTGCAATTGCCTGATGGCAAATGCTGTTGAGCATCTTTTCATATGCTTATTTGCCATCTGTATATCTTCTTTGGTGAATTGTGTTTGTGACTTCCTGGCATACAATTCCTAAAATCCTTAGAAACTCCAAAGTGATGCCTTTTTGTATGCTAATGAGTTGACTGATGGCTGGCAGCCCATAGGTAGCTTCAGGGTGGGGGCTGGTGACCAGAAAGACCAAGGCAGGATTAGGGGTTTGAGACTTTAAGCCCATCCCCCAGCCTTTGGGGAGGGGGGAGGGCTGAAGATTAGGTTGATCACCAATGTCCAATGGCTTAATCAATAATGCCTACATAATGAAGCTTCCATGAAATCCTGAAAGGATTGGGTTCTGGGACTTCTGGCTAGCTGGATACGTGGAAGTTTCTAGAGGGTGGCACCCCAGGGAGGGCATGGAAGCTCCACATCCCTTCCCCCATACCTCATCCTGTGCATCTTTTCATCTGTAGCCTTTGTAATTTCCTCTATGTAAACCGGCAAACATGTTTCCTGGGTTTTGTGAGCTGCTCTAGCAAGTTAATTGAACCCCCCCTAAAAAATACTGTGGGAATCCCAATTTATAGCCGGTCAGTCAGAAATTCTGGAGGCCCAGACTTTCGACTGGTGTCCAAAGGGGAGTTGGGGGGAGTCCTATGGGACTGAGCCCTCAACCTGTGGGATCTTAGGCTGTCTCTAGGTGTTGAATTGCATTGGAGGACACCAGGTGTTCGCTGCTCGCTGTGTGGGAAAACACCCTCCCCCCAGCCCACACCTTTGGTTACAGAAGTCTCTTGTGTTGATTGTTGTTGATGGAGCAAGTAGAAAAAACACTTGGAATGTGTTTACACTGCCAGAGCGTGTTTAGATTTTTTGACTATTTTTTAATTGGCTTGTTCTAACATAGTTTTATGTATTTTTTTTTTTACTCTTATCCACAGTAAAAAATTACGTTTTATCTGAATGCAAGGTCTGCAGGAAAAGGAAAAGAATACATTTTACATGATTATTTAGCATATATGCATTTGTGTGTAGCGTATATATGTGCATTAAAATAATGTTAACTATGACATTTTGGGCTGGATGATAGAAAAATTTTTAAAAATTAAAAAAAAATAATGTTAACTAAAGCTTCATGAAATAATATTTGCACTTATTCCCTGGGATATACTCTGATAATCATTTTCTCTTTTTTTTTTTAAATACTGTTGGAGCTCACAGCCTGAAAAACAATACTCTCATATATTGTCGTGTAACTTATAGTACTCCACATCATGTCGATACTGCCCCCTTATCCCCTCACTCACCCGCTGCTTTCCCCAACCCCTCACATGCTTGAATACTCCCTCCACCCTGTGCACACATAGCTGATTTTTCTCTTTTGTCTCATCTGCTCATGTGTGAGGAAGGCCTCAGCATTGTGAAACACTCATCTCTGGATGGGGCTTCTTTAAATTAAGGCCCAGGCCAGGCACAGTGGCTCACGCCTGTAATTCCAGCACTTTGGGAGGCCGAGGTGGGTGGATCATCTGAGGCCAGGAGTTCAAGACCAGCTTGGCTAACATGGTGAAACCCCGTCTCTACTAAAAATACAAAAAAAATTAGCCAAGGGTGGTGGTGCCTGCCTGTAATCCCAGCTACTCAAGATGCTGAGGCAGGAGAATCGCTTGAACCTGGGAGACGGAAGTTGCAGGGAGCTGAGATCGCGCCACTGCACTGTAGCCTGGGCAACAGAGTGAGACTCCATCTCAAAAGAAAAAAAAATTAAGGCCCAGGCTGGAGGGCACCTGACTGTCTCAGTCTCAGTGCCTCAGTTGAGGTGGTTGGGGGTTGGAGTCAGGTTTTTCAAGCAAAGGAGGTTGGAATGACAGGTCTCACACCGTAAGCCTGCTTTCCCCCAGTCCCGGATCAAGAGGCGGTCTGCAGAGGGTTGCTCTGTGGGAACATCTGCTCTCCTGTCTTCTTTTTTTCTGGGCCTGTGGACCTACCCCACTGAGCCTGTTCTGGCTCTTGGGCAGGGTCAGAGTGTTATTGCACATCCCTGCTCCTCTCCCTCCTTGCAGTTTGCAGAGCAGTCTCTGATGAAGAATGCCATAAAAACATCGGAGGAGTCGTGGATTGAACAGCAGATGCTAGAAGACAAGAAACGGGCCACAGACTGGGAGGCCACAAATGAGGCCATCGAGGAGCAGGTGGCTCGGGAATCCTATCTGCAGTGGTTGCGGGATCAGGAGAAACAGGCTCGCCAGGTCCGCGGCCCCAGCCAGGTGGGTCATGGACTCTGTCACAGACTTGGCCAAGAACCCATTACTTCTCATGTTTTGCCCTCAAGCAAGCAGGAAAAAATTAAGCAGTTTTGACATCTGGGAGGAAAGGAAGCATCCAGCACCTGTAACTCATCTTGTGTCTTAGTTTTGGCATTATACCTTGGAACTTTAAATACTTGTGCAGAACAGGCACTTAAGGAGTGAGAGGAGGGCAGCCACTGCTGCTGGTGACACGAGAATGATGGATAGCTTCTAGCACACAAGCTTTTGTTGACTGCCCGTGTGTGCCAGGTTTCTACTGAGTATGTAACATCAGATCTGGACTGCTCTGCCCTCAACGATCTCATCTGCTGAGGGAGACAACTCACTGGTGGGATCCTTGACCCTGGCTGGGAGATCAGTGGAGGTGGGGGCTCCGGTTAGTCTTCAGAGAGGAAGGTTGAATCTTTTTTTTTTTTGAGACGGAGTTTCACTCATGTTACCCAGGCTGGAGTGCAATGGCGCGATCTCGGCTCACCGCAACCTCCGCCTCCTGGGTTCAGGCAATTCTCCTGCCTCAGCCTCCCGAGTAGCTGGGATTACAGGCACGCACCACCATGCCCAGCTAATTTTTTGTATTTTTAGTAGAGACAGGGTTTCACCATGTTGACCAGGATGGTCTCGATCTCTTGACCTCGTGATCCACCCGCCTCGGCCTCCCAAAGTGCTGGGATTACAGGCTTGAGCCACCGCGCCCGGCCTTGGAAGGTTGAATCTTTAGGGAAGGGAGGGGCAGGGCAAACAAGCATCTGAGGATTTGTAAAATCACAAGGAGTTTGGAGTGATTGTAGATGTTGGCTGGCAAGAGCTGAGTCTTATTCCACAAATACTTATTGCCAGTCTGTGCCAGGCATTGTTTTCAGTGTATGGGGATACATAGGTGAGCCCAGCAGGCCAAGATCCCTGTCCTTGTGATGCTCATGTGTTTGCAGATTGACACAAAATAAACAATAAACATAATGAATAAATTAGTTGGGAAGAGCTATGGATGGAAAGTATAGAGCCAGGATAAAGGGGCTGAGCAGGGATGTGAGTTCACAGTATTAAATAGCACAGTCGGTAGGCCTCAGAGCAGGTGAGATTTGAGCCTTGCAGAAGGTGAGAGTTAGCTGCACGCACAAGCAGGGGAGGGCAGCAGGCCCACACACCTGGTACAACTCAGGCACAGCCTAGAGGGACGCCAGTGTGCCCGAACAGAATGTAGTAGTAGTAGATGAAGTCAGAGAGGTGGTGAGTCCAATTGGGTAGGGGCTTGTGGGCTGTGGCCAGGACTTTGGCTTTTATTCTGAGGCAGAAGCCATGGGAGGATTGTGAGCAGACGAATGACAGGATGTGGTTGGGGATTTAACAAGATCGCCTTGCCTGCTAGTCATCCAGTGGAGCCTGGCGGATGAGGGCAGAAGCAGGGGCCAGTGAGGAGGAGGCTGCTGCAGTAGGCCAGGTGACCAGTGCCGGTGCTGGCAGTGGAGATGATGAGAAGGGGTTGGATTTGGATCTATTTTGAGGATAGAGGTAACAGGGTTTCCTTTCAGATTGGCTGTAGGGATGTGAGAGAGAGGGTAAGGAGCTTCACCCCTGTCCTATGAGGAGCCTTGTGGTCCACCGTGTGAGTGGGGATGATGATGACCTATGTAGAAGCTATATCATAGTCAAGGTCCTGGGAAGGGAGCCAGCATTCAGGGATGGGTCACAGGAGGGTCATGGCTGTTGGTCATCCTTACTGCATTTTCCTTCCCCACTGCAGCCCCGGAAAGCCAGCGCCACATGCAGTTCGGCCACAGCAGCAGCCTCCAGTGGCCTGGAGGAGTGGACTAGCCGGTCCCCACGGCAGCGGAGTTCAGCCTCATCACCTGAGCATCCTGAGCTGCATGCTGAGCTGGGCATCAAGCCCCCTTCCCCAGGCACTGTCTTAGCTCTTGCCAAACCTCCTTCACCCTGTGCGCCAGGTCAGTGACTTGCTCACAGGGAATGTGCTGGGGGTTAGGAGGCACTGTCTGGGTCCTGGGTCCTGGGTCCTGGATCCTGGATCCTGGGTCCCTACCTTTGACTGTCCGTCTGCTTCAGGTACAAGCAGTCAGTTCTCGGCAGGGGCCGACCGGGCAACTTCCCCCCTTGTGTCCCTCTACCCTGCTTTGGAGTGCCGGGCCCTCATTCAGCAGATGTCCCCCTCTGCCTTCGGTAAGCCTCCTTTGTGTCGGGGATGGAGGCTACTAGGAGCTGGGAGAGACTAGAAAAAGCGGCAAGTCCTGAGAGGGAGTTTCTGGAGCCTCCGGCTATCTCCCCGAGAAAAGAAGAGAGAGGTGCTGGAGGGGATTTTTCAGGCCCAAGGGGATTTTTCATCCCCAGAAGGGGCCTAGGATCTAAGTGGGGTTTCACAGGCCTAGCAGATCCTTCTGTTTTAAGAAAGGAGTGAGAAGGGCCCTATGGGATTTCTCCAGAGCCCCAGATACCGGCACAGGGTGAGGAGAAGGCAGGCTGAGAGCACTCCATCATCCTTTTTCTCTTCCTCTGGCCCAGCAGGTCTGAATGACTGGGATGATGATGACATCCTAGCATCGGTGCTGGCAGTGTCCCAACAGGAATACCTAGACAGTATGAAGAAAAACAAAGTGCACAGAGACCCGCCCCCAGACAAGAGTTGATGGAGACCCAGGGATTGGACACCATCTCTCAACCCCAGCACTCCTGCCCTCTGGTGCCGCCTCAACCTTCTTTGGCTTCTTCCCTCTTGCCTCCTTCTGTTCTTCCTGCTCTCCCCTCTTTTCCCTCCTCCTCACTTCCCTCTGGCTAGCCCACCCCTGTGCTCCCTCTCATTGCTGCTGCCACTATCACCTGTCTCTCTGCCAGCTGACGTGCCCTGTTGCCCCCCACCCTGCATAGCACCATCCCTGCATTCCACAGGGGACTCGGGCAAGGGTGCCGAAGATAGACGAGAGGTACACAGAGACAGACCAACTGGCAGCCAGGCAGCCCCAGAGGAGAGAGACATTCAGACAGAGGAAAGTCTCCCTGCCCCGTATTCCTTCCAAGATGAGAAAAAGTTGCTGTCCCCCCTCCACACTGATGCCAGGGAGGTGGGAGGAAGAAGTGGGAAATTTCCCTTTCCAGTACCCCATGAATGTCTGAGCCTTCAATCTTGAATTTTTTTCTTTATGAAAATGTACTTTTATCTTATGAAATCAACTAATCAAAAATGATATAGATGACAGCACTGGGTCTGTGAAGGTGGCATCTTTCTGGCCAGGCAGGTCATGGGGCATGGAGGGGGGCGAAAAGATGTGGGTTGCTGTCTTCTAGCCTCCAGCTGCATGGAGGCGGGCCCAGGGCCAAGGGTGTGCACTGGGCAGGGCAGCAGGTGTCAGGCCAGCTTGGACAATGAAACCCTGACCTTGCTGCATTCCTTTTGCTTCCACCACCACTAGCTTCTTTGGAATCTTGGGGTGGGGGGCATCTTTGGGGATCATGGCTGCCACCCGGGATTTGAGTGTAGCGAGTGTGGGAGCAGCCTTGGCAGATGGGGCACCCGTGCCCTGCAGGTGTTGACAAGATCCGCCATCTGTAATGTCCTTGGCACAATAAAACCAAATGTCAGTTTCCCTGAGCGGCTCTGTTCTGTGTGGGGCAGGGGTTGGGTGGGCTTCTGGGCAAAGGAGGGAATGGCACGGACCTTGGCTTGACCTCAGAGGTGTGAATCCTCTCCAGCAGGGTCTGTCTGGGGGCCTGGAGTTTGTATTTGATTTGCTGCTTATTAAACGTCCTCCTATTACCACTGGAAAAGCTGCATCTTTGCCTGCTGACCCCACCCCTGCCTATCCTATTTCCTGGGATGTGATGGTAGCAGAGGACTGTGAGCTTGAACTTCCTGCCTGAATTCCAGCTTCTCAGCCTGCCTCTCGCCATGAATGTTGCTCTTTCCTTTCCATGATCTGATGAAGAAAAGCCCTGGAAAAGCACAACTGATCATTAACATGAGTTTAGTGGAAGTAACCAGAGGGGCCTCCCCCAGTGGGTTCTAGAAGGTGAAGGATGGCTAAATCCTTCTTTGTTCCTGTCCCCTAGTCCTCTGACACCTCTTTCCCTGCCCTCCCTAGGGGTAGATCCAAGGTAGAGAAGGCTGGCTGGCCTCTAGGTTTTCCATCTTTTATGTAGACCCTCTGGCAGGGTGTATGTCTGGTTCTGCAGTTGAGGGCATGGCTAGCTGAGTGGCTGGCTGCAGAGTATCTCTGGAACCCAATGGCCAAGCATCTATTTGTTGTAGAGTTGCTTTGAAACCTTCCCTGGCATTTTCTAGCTGTGTGGCCTTGGTCAGTTCATAGTTTCTCTGAATTTCTTTTTTTTTTTTTTTTTTTTTTTTTTGAGACAGAGTTTCACTCTTGTTACCCAGGCTGGAGTGCAATGGCGTGATCTCGGCTCACCGCAACCTCCGCCTCCTGGGTTCAGGCAATTCTCCTGCCTCAGCCTCCTGAGTAGCTGGGATTACAGGCACGTGCCACCATGCCCAGCTAATTTTTTTTGTATTTTTAGTAGAGACGGGGTTTCGCCATGTTGACCAGGATGGTCTCGATCTCTTGACCTCGTGATCCACCCGCCTCGGCCTCCCAAAGTGCTGGGATTACAGGCTTGAGCCACCGCGCCCGGCCAGTTTCTCTGAATTTCAAGTGTCTCATCTGTACAAGAGAGGTGATTAGGCTGGGCACAATGACTCACGCCTATAATCCCAGCACTTTGGGAGGCTGAGGTGGGTGAATCACCTGAGATCAAGAGTTTGAGACTAGCCTGGCCAACATGGAGAAACCCATCTCTACTAAAAATACAAAAATTAGCAAGGTGTGGTTGTGCCCACATGTAATTCCAGCCACATGGGAGGCTGAGGCATGAGAATCACTTGAACTTGTGGGGTGGAGGTTGCAGTGAGCCGAGATTGCACCATTGCACTCCAGCCTGGGTGACAGAGACTCTGTCTCAAAGAAAAAAAAAAAGTGATAACTACTCCCTCATGCTGTCTGCTTGTGATCATCGAGAGGGAGTAGGCATGGTCAAAGAAAGTAATGTGCTATTGGGCACAGTGCCTGGCACATTCGGAGGGCGCAAATGTGTTATTTCTGTAGAAGTTTCTGTACCATTTGGCCCCTGCCATTCTCTTGCCGCTTTGTCCAGTTTTGTTGGCCTTTGCCTGCAATTTGCCCTCCTCTGTCCTGAGCCACCAACCTTTGTCTTTCAAGACAGGTAGTGGGTCACCTGCTGAGAAGCCCATTCACTTTTTTTTTTTTTTTTTTTTTTAGTGTCTGTTGCCAGGCTGGAGTGCAGTGGTGTGGATCTCAGCTCACTGCAACTTCCTCCTCCCAGGTTCAAACTATTTTTTTAGTATTTTTAGTAGAGATGGGGTTTCACCATGTTGGCCAGGCTAGTCTCGAACTCCTGATCTCAGGTGTTTCACCCACCTCAGCCTCCCAAAGTGCTGGGATTACAGGCATGAGCCACCATGCCCGGCAGGACATTCTCACTTCTATCTAAAAATTTCCCCAGTAACTACTGCAGATAAACTTCATGGCACAGGTTTGATGCCTGACTTATTTGTGCATCTCTAATATCAACATCCCCACCAAGTGTTGGTAGGCTTATAGTAAACCCCTAATAATGTTGGGTGAACAAAGAAGAGTACATGTATGCTCATTCAGTGTTGTCTGTGTGTGTGACTGTGGTGAGTCCAAGTCTTCATGTGCAGTTCACCGAGTGTCTCCAGTTGTGTGTGGTGAGGGCTTGTTTCCAGGTGTATCAGATGGTGACTGAGTGTGGGACTCTGAGAGTTTGTGTCTAAATCCAAGATGCGTGCATGCCTGCGTGGGTCTGTCTGTGACAGTGCATCTGTTGTTTCTGTCTGATGGGGTAGATGTCCGTTTGTGTTCCTGCCACAGATTCTGGATAGCTATTTCTGGACAGTCTGTTCCATTGATAAGCTGCACATGTGATGGTGTATGTGTGTCTATGTCTGAACAGGTCTATCCATGCCTGTTTTTGTGACACTGCCACAAAATGTGGCTCTGTCACATTAGTACATGTCTGCCTTCAGAGCAGTGCACGTGTGTCTCGGGAGCATCTGTGTATCTTCCTGTAACAGACTCTGTGTCTCATTTCTGGGACAGTACAAGTCTTGCTGTGACAGTGCATGTCTGATGGTGCCAGTGTGTTTGTGACAAGTTCTGTCAGTGTGTTTGAGGGGACATTTCTGTGTCATCACATGGCCAATGTAGGTCTGCATGAGTGCCTTTCTGTAACTGTGTCTCTGGGTGTCATTCTGGGACGTAACTATTTTTCTAACAATGTGCCTGCGCCTGAAAGTGTTTTGTCAGTCTCTGTATCATAGTGCATGGCTGCATGTGTATCTAGGTCGTTTCCGTGAATGTGACAGTATGTGTTTGTGTATATCATGGCGTTCATGTGTCTTGGGAGTGCATTTTTCTTCCTGAGGTGTGGCGCCTTCTCTGGCTGTTTTTCACAAATTTGTGTACTAGAGTTGCCACTTCTCTAGCAGCCGCTATCATGTCTCTCAGTCCTTGCCTCTCTCAACTCCAAGTGCAGCCCAATGCCACCACCACCCTGGGCTCACCCCCATCCCCCAAGAACCACCCCCTGCTGTTCTAGATTCTAGACCTGCTGACTGGGCTCAGGGCTCTGGGTTAGAAACTCCAATAAACAATCCACAGACAGCAGCCTTAAGCCATGGGAAATGTTGCCTTTGACCAATGCGCACCCGCGGCGGTGGTGGCGGGGGTTCCCCCTCCCTGGCTACCAGATTTTTCTAGGGCCCTGGTTTCAGCTTTCCAGTGAAGGCCACCAGTCTCCTGGAGGACTTTGGTGAAGGATGACAAGCTCCTTTCGAGACGGGGTCCTGCATAGCCACAGGCTCGAATTCTTAGAAGCCCGGCTGGCGGTATCTCTGTGCTAATTTCGAGGCAGCGGCGGCAAACCAACTTCCCAAGAAAGGATACTGCGCAGTTATTTTTTAAGTGTAAATACACACATCACCACAACTACCAACAACAACCCCGCGCAACAACCAAAACAAGCGCGGTTGCTGCGAGAGGATTCCCAGAACCGGTTTCCTCTTGGTGTGAGCCCCACCTCGAGCCCCCTCATTTACATGCAGGCCCCGCCTCCTCGGAAGAACCGAGCGTGTATTTGCATAAGGGAGCATTTAAAACGGAGAGGGTGGTATGCAAATAAGAACTGGCTCCGATTGGCTGTGGTACAGCAGGTGCCGCGTCCGGATTGATCAAAGCCAGGTGGGCGGGGCTGTCGCCCAGGGTGACTCTCCCGGGAGGCGCGTGCCCCGGCTCAGTAGCTTTGGGGCTGGCGCGTGCGGCGAATCTTAACGCTGCGCCGTCTGCGGGCGCTTCCGGGCCACCAGTTTCTCTGTCTTCCACCCTGGCGCCCCCCAGCCCTGGCTCCCCAGCTGCGCTGCCCCGGGCGTCCACGCCCTGCGGGCTTAGCGGGTTCAGCGGGCTCAATCTGCGCGGTGCATCCTCCATGTTGACCAAGCCTCTGCAGGGGCCCCCCGCGCCCCCCGTGACCCCCACGCCGCCGCCAGGTGAGCGCATCCACCCCTACTGCAACCAGACGGGGGTGGGCTGGAACGATGGGTTGCAGGGCGGTGGGGAGGGAGTCGTGGCTGGGCTCAACACGCCGCCACCCTGACTTCCTTGCCTCCGCCTGCGTAGGAGGCAAGGATCGGGAAGCGTTCGAGGCCGAGTACCGACTCGGCCCCCTCCTGGGTAAGGGGGGCTTTGGCACCGTCTTCGCAGGACACCGCGTCACAGATCGACTCCAGGTATCCGTCACGAGGGTATTGGGAGGGTCAGGTGCGTGTGTCGGGGTCGGGGGTCCTGGGCATGGAATGCTGGTTGACGGAGTAAGCCTGCAGAGTGTGTAGAGGACCGAGAGAGAGAGAGAGAGAGTGTGTGTGTGTGTGTGTGTGTGTGTGTGTGTGTGTCCGTCCGAGGAGTGAGCCTGCAGTGTAGAGGACCGGGTGTGTGTGTGTGTGTGTGTGTGTGTATGTGTGTGTGTGTGTCGGTCTAGGGGGTTGTGTGTGGAGGGTAGGGGGCTTCAAGGCAAGGATTTCTGGAAGTCCTCGACCCCCAGGGTCCAGGCTGTGTATATGTGGGAAAGCGGGGACCTAGATGTGAGATTTATGGGATTTTTGGAGGTAGGTGTCCAGTGTGAAGTCATGCGGACCAGGACTCTGGTACAGAGTTGGGGTATCGTAGGAAGACTGTGGGCCTGGGGTATCAGGAAATCTGGAACTCAGGACTTTGAGTGATGAGTACCGATGCCTGAGAACGGAAAGCCCAGGGCTGAGGAGGGTGGGAGAGATGAACTTGGTTCCGGAGACTTTGAGGGCAGGGGAGACGCCCTGGTATGGGTTGTGTGGGGTGTTGTGGTTGGGGACCAGAAAGATTAGAGTGCTGCTGGATGGAGGAGCACTGGAGGTGGGCAGAAGGTCTAGACTGGGAGGGGTCTGGGGATCACCTGCTGGCCTCCTTATCACGGCCCTCTTCTCCAGGTGGCCATCAAAGTGATTCCCCGGAATCGTGTGCTGGCCTGGTCCCCCTTGGTGAGTACTTTTGGAGCCCTTCCTGACCTATCCATCACTGATGATGAATTGACCCCCTTGCTTTTCCAGGGCATGTATGACTCCTTGGGCCCTGTAACAGTAAGAACACTCCTACCAGCCCATGTTTACTCCCTTGGGGTGACATACAGTTCTGATTCACCCCAATTCCCCTAGAGCCCTGGAGTCTCCCCTTCAACAATCCTTTTCCATCCTCCCTCCAAACACTGCTGGAGGACTGCCCGCAGAGCATGCTGGTGGGGAACGAGGGGCAGAGGTCACTGGTTGCCATGGTGATAGTGGCTGCTTCTCTCTGGCCATTGTAGCGCTAACGGACATCAGGGCGGGTCTGGACGAGTTGTAGAGTTGGGGGCGCCCCCTGGCGGAGTCTAGAGGAAACTGCGCCTGCGCAGTCCGTGGGACCCAGGAGACGATGCGCCTGCGCAATATCAGAATTTTTGCATCTCTGTGAGAAAGTCTGCTGCCGTGCAAGTCAGCAGCCTGGCCAGGAGAGGGCTCTACCTCAGCCCAGAAGGTTGCTGCTCGAAGTGTGCCTGCTCAGGGCTTGGGGAGCGGATTTTGTGGCCAGTAGCATTTATACCTTCTTTTTTTTTCTTTTTGAGACAGAGTCTCCCTCTGTCTTACAGGCTGGAGTGCGGTGGCGCGATCTCGGCTCACTGCAACCTCTGTCTCCCGGGTTCAAGCGATTCTCCTCCCTCAGCCTCCCGAGTAGCTGGGACTATAGGGGCGCACAACCACGCCCGGCTAATGTTTGTATTTTTAATAGAGACAGGGTTTCACTATGCTGGCCAGGCTGGTCTCGAACTGCTGACCCCAGGTGATCTGCCTGCCTCGGCCTCCCAAAGTGGTGGGATTACAGGTGTGAGCCACCACACCCCGCTGCTTTTATGCTTTTTATTGACTGGTTCTAGGTGCTTGGTGATGCTGACAAAACAACACTAAGTCCTTTTGTGCTAAGTCCTTTGCAATTAATCACTCAGCTGTTTAACAAGGGTATATTGACCACCTACTATATGATAGACATAATTCTAGACACTCAGCAAATTATTACATAATAGTTATTGAGCTCATTTTGTGCTAGGTCCTTTGTTACTAATTGTTGTTACCTGTTTAACAAAATATTCAGCCCTATTTTGTTAGCAGGCACTGTTGTAGTGCTTCAGATACATCTGTCTGTGAAGAAAACAAACCATTACACAATAACAGTGTTATATTGAGTGCTAACTGCTTGTCAGACTCTATGCTATCAAGTTCTTTCATCTGTTTAACAAACATTTATTGAGCACCTACTCTGTAACGTACTATTCTAATCTGGGATAAGTCAGGGAATGAAACATAAAACACTACATAATGGTGCTGCTTCTGCTGAAGGCCTTTTGTTAATAACCAGTTTGTTGTTGTTTTGGTTCGTTTTGAGACAGTCTTTCTCTGTTACCCAGACTGGAGTATAGTGGTGCGATCTTGGCTTACTACAACCTTTGCTTTCTGGGCTCAAGAGATCCTCTTACCTCAGTCTCCCAAGTAGCTGGGACAGATGCATGCCACCAAGCCTGGCAAATTTTTGTGTTTGTGTAGAGATGGGGTCTTGCCCTTTTGCCCAGGCTGATCTTGAACTCATGGGCTCAAGCGATCCACCTGTGTCAGCCTCCCAAAGTGCTGGGATTATAGGCATGAACCACTGTGCCTGGCTGAACTACTTTTTTTTTTTTTTTTTTTTTTGAGACGGAGTCTTGCTCTGTCACCAGGCTGGAGTGCAGTGGTGCAATCTCGGCTCACTGCAACCTCTGCCTCAGCCTCCTGAGTAGCTGGGACTACAGGCACGTGCCACCACGCCTGGCTAACTTTTCTATTTTTAGCAGAGACGGGGTTTCACCATGTTGGCCAGGATGGTCTCGATCTCTTGACCTCGTGATCCGCCTGCCTTGGCCTCCCAAAGTGCTGGGATTATAGGCGTGAGCCACCGTGCCTGGCTACTTTTATTTATTCAAATGTATTGATCTACTACATGCAAGATGTGTGCAGGCTCTTTGCTGGATTCACCCTCCCAATCCCTGTGTGAGTTTGTGTCTTCAGGCAGACTGAAGCCCATGAAGGGAAATGAATTGCTCAAGGACACTGTCAGGAGAACAAGAGGCCATGATTTGACCTTAGGAAAAAGTCAGCCTCAGAGCTGTTGACCTGACATCTGTCTTTTTTCTCTCCCTGCTTCCCACCCCACCTGTGCCCCCAGTCAGACTCAGTCACATGCCCACTTGAAGTGGCACTGCTATGGAAAGTGGGTGCAGGTGGTGGGCACCCTGGCGTGATCCGCCTGCTTGACTGGTTTGAGACACAAGAGGGCTTCATGCTGGTCCTCGAGCGGCCTCTGCCCGCCCAGGATCTCTTTGACTATATCACAGAGAAGGGCCCGCTGGGTGAAGGCTCAAGCCGCTGCTTCTTTGGCCAAGTAGTGGCAGCCATCCAGCACTGCCATGCCCGTGGAGTTGTCCATCGTGACATCAAGGATGAGAACATCCTGATAGACCTACGCCGTGGCTGTGCCAAACTCATTGATTTTGGTTCTGGTGCCCTGCTTCATGATGAACCCTACACTGACTTTGATGGTAAGGCTTCTCTAAATCTCACTGGAGGGATTGTTTTTACTTGATGGCCTTGTGACTTTTGGCCTCCAGTGGTGGGGTGTCCTGTAATCCTTGACCCATACTGCATCTATGTAAGATAGATGATCAATTTCTAATACTGGGGATTCTCAGCCTTGCCCTCTGATAAAGTCCATCTTCTAATGGTGCCCTAACTTTGTTCTGGACTCTTATTCTGGCAAGGGGATCCTTTTACTATCCTGAGTATTCTTTTCTCTGGTAAGGGGATCCCGTTACTTTTCAGTGCTCTTATTCTGTTGAGGGGACTCTGCTATTTTAGCTGCTCTTTATGTAGTGAGGGGACTCTGCTTTTGTATTGAGTGCTCTTAATTGTGGTAATGAGGCCATCTGTCCTGGGGAGTTTGGCATTGGAAAAGGGCATCATGAGAGAGAGTGGTCTAACCCCTGGCTTGTGTGCAGGGACAAGGGTGTACAGCCCCCCAGAGTGGATCTCTCGACACCAGTACCATGCACTCCCAGCCACTGTCTGGTCACTTGGTATCCTCCTCTATGACATGGTGTGTGGGGACATTCCCTTCGAGAGGGACCAGGAAATTCTGGAAGCTGAGCTTCACTTCCCTGCCCATGTCTCCCCAGGTGAGGCCTCACTAATCCCGGCCCAGAAGACCATCCCTCTCAGGGACCGGTACCTGCTACTGACTGCTAATCTTCCCTGTGCTTCTTGGCCCACAGACTGCTGTGCCCTAATCCGCCGGTGCCTGGCCCCCAAACCTTCTTCCCGACCCTCACTGGAGGAGATCCTGCTGGACCCCTGGATGCAAACACCAGCCGAGGATACACCCCTCAACCCCCCAAAAGGAGGGCCCACCCCTTTGGCCTGGTCCTTGCTACCCTAAGCCTGGCCTGGCCCCCAATGGTGGGAAGAGCCATCCCATGGCCATGTCACAGGGATAGATGGACATTTGTTGACTTGGTTTTACAGGTCATTACCGGTCATTAAAGTCCAGTATTACTGAGGTAAGGGATTGAGGATCAGGGGTTAGAAGACATAAGCCAAGTCTGCCCAGTTCCCTTCCCAATCCTACAAAGAAGCTTTCTTCCCAGAACCTGTGGTCCCTGATTCTGGAGGGGGAACTTCTTGTTTCTAATTTTGCTAACGACGTTTATTTCGGGTGAAGTTGTTTCCATTCTGAGCCCCGGGACTCATTCTGATGACGTGTCACCCCTACATTGGCACCTCCTCCTACCATCACACAAACTTCCTTCATATGCTCTTACTTGGGCAAGGGTGCTTTCCTTCCAATACCCTAGTAACTTTTATTTTAGCAAAGGGACCCCTTTCCCCTGGCCTAGGGTCCCATATTGGGTCAAGCTGCTTACCTGCCTCAGCCCAGGATTCCTTATTCTGGGGGAGGTAATCCCTTGTTACTCCAAGGCTTTTTTTTTTTTTTTTTTTTTTTTTGGTGAGGGGATCCTACTCTGTTATCCAAAGTGCTCTTATTCTGGTGAGAAGAACCTTACTTCCGAATTTGGGAAGGAATGGGAGATGGACACCACCGGACCCCACCAGACACTAGGATGGGATGGATGGTTTTTTGGGGGATGGGCTAGGGGAAATAAGGCTTGCTGTTTGTTCTCCTGGGGCGCCCCCTCCAACTTTAGCAGATTTCTTGCAACATTCTCCTGAGCCGGGATTGTCCAATTGCTAAAATGTAAATAATCACGTATTGTGGGGAGGGGAGTTCCAAGTGTGCCCTCCTCTCTTCTCCCCCTGCCTGGATTATTTAAAAAGCCATGTGTGGAAACCCACTATTTAATAAAAGTAATAGAATCAGAAGCGGCTGGCCATTTGTAGGGGTGAGGCTTTTATGGAGCATCTACTGTGCGCTGAGACAGACTGTCTGCTTTGTCCTCATGAAGCCAGTCTTAACTTGCTATTCTAAGGAGCTTTAAGGGTTCTGGAAGCTGCACCACACACAAAAAAACTTGATTTCCCCTGTCCATGATCTTATGCCGTGTCCAGTACATGCAGAAGGGCTCTCTGTTGGAGATACTGTGCATATTGAAGGTGTTTAGGGCACGTCCCCAATCAAGATGGCCATCTCAGTAGCAGAAAAAACTACTTCCCCAGCTGGGTATGGTGGATCACGAGGTCAGAATATCAAGACTCCTGGCCTACATGGTGAAATCCTGTCTCTACTAAAAATACAAAAATTAGCCGAGCGTGGTGGTACACCCCTGTAGTCCCAGCTACTCAGGAGGCAGAGGCTGCAGTGAGCCAGTATCGCACCACAGCACTCCAGCCTGGGTGACTACCTTCCCTGACACCCCTGGGGAGGGAAGAAGCCCTTTCCCTGTTGGAGAAGAAAAGCCCTATCAGGGTACTGGTGAAGGCAGGGCTGGAGTTGGGTGTTGACTGTAATCTTGTAGCTCTTGTCTACTGATGTGCAGAGGGCAGTCACCGGTTTTACTCTTTACCCTCTCCCCCATCTTTACCCTTACATACTCATCCTTCCCATTTCTCCTTAACACTTGACTACCTGTCCTGCCCTATTCCATCTTGATTTCACTTGTTCTAACCTCAGCTGTCCCCTCTTGCTCTGCTTTCATTTTTTAAAATTTGAGATGGGATTCAAGCGATTCTCCTGCCTCAGCCTCCCAAGTAGCTGGGTACAGGTGCGCACCACTACGCCTGGTTAATTTTTTTTAGTTAGAGAAGTGGTTTCGCCCTAGGCTGGAACTCCTGAGCTCAGGTGATCTGCCAGACGGCCTCCCAAAGTGCTGGGATTATAGACATAAGCCATCGCCCCCGGCCCGGTCTCCTGCCCTGTTTCCAAATGCTAGCTAACCTGTGAGCCTTTCACCTGTCTACTTTGCCATTCTCAGTGGTGACTCACTTGGCTTCCCTTATCTGCGTCAACTTTCCTTTGCATTTTCACTTGTTTATCCTCACCTGCTCTGCTTTTATCTGCTAGTTCACATGCTTGACTCTCACCTGATGCTTCATCCAGTATGCCCTCACCCGCCCCGGCCAGGTCAAAGTGTCTTCGTCCCTAGATTCCCGTGTGCTCTCCAGGGCGGGACCTCGCTGGGGAACGGGAAAGCGGAACTTCAGTCCAACCAGGAAGCACCTGGGAGTTTCTGATGCGGAAAGGGCGGTGCCTTCTAGAGAATCTGCTAATAAAAGGCCGACATGAAAGGGGTGACTGAGACTAGGAGACGGGATTGCGGGGTGATCTGGAAAGTGCGACCAGTGAAGCGGACGTGAACGCCAAGACAAGGCGGGTCTAGTGACTGGAATGGGCCGGTGAAGCTAAGTAGGGACGATGGGTAGGCCGAGCCGGCCGTGTACCCTGCGTCCCGATCCGACAGAATTTGGAAATCCTGGGGCTACTCTTACATTGAGCTTTTAGGAGCGGACGAGGAAAGCAACCACCCTGACTACCCCGGCTCTTACCCCACCTTCACTCAGGTGGCCCGGAAGCGGAAGTGACGAACACGGAAGTAGCCTACAGTTGCCGAGGGGACGGGCCGGGCAGATGCCAACATGGCAGCGGTTGGGGCTGGTGGTTCCACCGCAGCGGCCGGGCCAGGGGCGGTTTCCGCGGGTGCATTGGAGCCGGGGACCGCGAGGACCGGTGAGACAGCCTGCGGCCGAGCAGTCGCGTGGAGGCGGAGGTCGCGATTGTTAGGAGTCGGGAATGTTCCTTACTAAAGTGAGAGGGAGCATCCCGTGTGGTCCGACGTGTGTGTGTGTGTGTGTGTGGTGTGTGTGTGTGTGTGTGTGTGCGCGCGCGCGCGCACCTTGTGAGTGCGTTGGGGGCGGGGAAGAGAACATTGTGAGGTTGATTGTGGGATTCCTCCGCATATGGAGAGTAGAGATCATTGTCAGTGTGGAGGGTATTTCTTTTTGGGGAGGCTAAGGCCACCGAAACCATCCTGAATGTGTGGGGTCCTTCCGTGTGGAAGAGACCATTCTGCGGGTGTGGGAGTTCTTCGTTGAAGGGAGAGACTATTCTGAGGGTGGTGGTTCCTTCCTTATAAAGGGACAGAGACTATTCTGAGGGCGGGGCGAGTCCTTCCTTATATGACTAGAGAGGGTCCATTTTGAGGATGGGGATGTCCTTCATTATGGGCAGAGAAGATCGTTCTGGGGGCTCCCTTCCTAATGGAGGTAGAGATCATTGTACGTTCGGGTGGGAAGGCTCATCGTTATATGGTGGAGAAAGAACATTCTGAGGGTGCCGGGTCCTTCCTTACAGCAGAGAGAGCTAACTGTGAGTGTGGGTAGAGCAAGGAAAAGTTCATTAGCTAGAGGGTCGGTGTGCGGTGGTGGGAGGATGGTCCTTTTGGAGTGCAGGGAAATATTTCCTCATCTGTTTGAGGGAGCCAGACCATTCTTAGTGGGATAACCATTTCTGATACAGGATTCAGTCCCTGGGAGCATGGGGGAATCAATTCTTATATTCAGTGGATTATTCCGGGTCGGGAGGAACCAGTTGTCACAGGAGGGAGGGGTTGGAGAGACCATTCTGAGTATGAGGAGGATCATTCCATATGTGATATAGGCCATTCTGAGTGTGACGGAATCGAATATTTCTTTTTTTTCCCCCCCCCCCATTTATTTATTTTATTGCATTTTAGGTTTTGGGGTACATATGAAGAACATGCAAGATTGTTGCATAGGTACACACGTGGCAGTGTGATTTGCTGCTTTCCTCCCCATCACCTACCTCTGGCATCTCTCCCCTTGCTAACTCTCCCCAGCTCCCCACCCCCCACCGTCCCTCCCCTATTTCCCCACAACTGACCCCAGTGTGTAGTGCTCCCCTCCCTGTGTCCACGTGTTCTCATTGTTCAACACCTGCCTATGAGTGAGAACATGCAGTGTTTGATCTTCTGCTCTTCTGTCAGTTTGCTGAGAATGATGGTTTCCAGGTTCATCCATGTCCCTACAAAGGACACAAACTCATCGGTTTTGATGGCTGCATAATATTCCATGGTGTATATGTGCCACATTTTCCCTGTCCAGTCTATCATCGATGGGCATTTGGGTTGGTTCCAGGTCTTTGCTATTGTAAACAGTGCTGCAATGAACATTTGTGTGCACATGTCCTTATAGTAGAATGATTTATAATCCTTTGGATATATACCCAGTAATGGGATTGCTGGGTCAAATGGAAGTTCTATTTCTAGGTCCTTGAGGAATCGCCACACTGTCTTCCACAATGGTTGAACTAATTTACACTCCCACCAACAGTGTAAAAGTGTTCCTGTTTCTCCACATCCTCTCCAGCATCTGTTGTCTCCAGATGTTTTAATGATCGCCATTCTAACTGGCATGAGATGGTATCTCAGTGTAGTTTTGATTTGCATTTCTCTGATGACCAGTGATGATGAGCATTTTTTCATATGTTTGTTGGCCTCATGTATGTCTTCTTTTGTAAAGTATCTGTTCATATCCTTTGTCCACTTTTGAATGGGCTTGTTAGTTTTTTCTTGTAAATCTGTTTTAGTTCTTTGTAAATTCTGGATATCAGCCCTTTGTCAGATGGGTAAACTGCAAAAATTTTTTCCCATTCTGTTGGTTGCCGGGAATCGAATATTTCTTAGATGAGAAAGACCAGTCCTTAGGGGGTGAACGTACCTCATACAGTGGCATCATTCTCTGCACTGATTTATTCTTTACATGGGCCAGTCCCTCGTTAAATAGGAGCATCATTTCATATAAATCCTCAGTTTGCTCATCCATAAAATGGGAATCCTTGCAGTTAGAGATGAGAAGGATATGAGAGTCTGTAGAAGTAATCCATAGAAATCCCTTAACCCAGTGATAGGCACACATAAACAATAAACGTGGAGAATGTAGTTGTCAGTATTCTGCCCGGGGAAGAGTTGCTTCTCACTTGGGAGGGAGCCGAGGCACATGGCCAGGGTTTGCCTCAGCCATTTCCTGACACCTCGGTAAGGGTTCCAGGTATGGACTGGACAGGGTGGGGCCCATTTCTCCCTTCTGGCTCTTCCTGCTCATGGCTAAGGCAGTAAGCTGTTAGTGTTCAGACCTTCATTGGGTGAGGGCACGCAGGCTAAGGGAGCAAGTAGCAGTGGCTAGGAGGGTCCTGGGTGAGAAAGGAGAGAGGGTGGGTGGTGGTGTGACTATGCCCCAGCGGCTTCTGACCCCTCCCTTACCGCTTGCTCCTTCCGTTCCCCACAGCTCACAGGCGCCTGAAGTACATATCCCTAGCCGTGCTGGTGGTCCAGAATGCCTCCCTCATCCTCAGCATCCGCTACGCCCGCACGTTGCCTGGGGACCGCTTCTTTGCCACCACTGCTGTGGTCATGGCAGAAGTGCTCAAAGGTCTCACCTGCCTGCTGCTGCTCTTCGCAGAGAAGAGGGGTACGAGCCAGGGAGGGGGCTACACTGGGGTTGGTGGGTGGGACTCCTCATGTATGTGTGTGTGTTCACAGAGGGTTTGCTTCAGTTGTCTCCAAATCTGAACCTGCCTGGGGAACCACTCCAGCTATGCGTAGCTGCATCTTACACTTTTCTAGCCCTAAAGGCGGGGAGCTGGCCTGTGTGGACTGTAGGAGTGATTGTCTATACTTATAAAGTAGCAGGGGGATGGCACATGTGATTTACTCATCTTTAGCTTCATATTATGGAGAATTCCAAATACATGCAAAATTAGAGAGAATAATCAAATAGTAAAATATCCATGTACCCATCCCCCAGAGTCAGCAATTAGCAACTCCTGGCTGCTCATTAAACATCAGTGGTTGTCCACTCACTGCCAATCTATATGTCTACCTATGTCCTTATCCCATTCTATTTTGAAGTTAATCCCACACAGAGTAATATTGTCTGGAAGTAAATTCCCCCATATTATCTTGAATAAATGTTTTGGTGCATTTTTTTTTTGAAAAAAGTAAATAATCCCAGCATTTTGGGAGGCCCAGGTGGGCAGATCACCTGAGGTCAAGAGTTCAAGACTAGACTGACCAACATGGTGAAACCCCGTCTCTACTAAAATTACAAAATGAGCTGGGCGTTGTAGTGCATGCCTCTAATCCCAGCTACCTGGGAGGCTGAGGCAGGAGGATCACTTGAACTCAGGAGGCAGAGGTTGCAGGGAGCCAAGATCTCAACATTTCACTCCAGCCTGGGTGACAGAGTGAGACTCCGTATCAAAAAAATAAATAGCTAGGCACGGTGGCTCATGCCTGTAATCCCAGCACTTTGGGAAGCTGAGGCCAGCAGATCACCTGAGGTCAGGAGTTTGAGACCAGCCTGGCCAACATGGTGAAACCCCGTCTCTACTAAAATTACAAAATGAGCTGGGTGCTGTCGTGCATGCCTGTAATCCCAGCTACCTGGGAGGCTGAGGCAGGAGAGTCGCTTGAACCCAGGAGGCAGAGGTTGCACCATTTCACTCCAGCCTGGGCAACAAGAGTGAAACTCTGTATCAAAAAAAATAAATAGCCAGGCACTGTGGCTTATGCCTATAATCCCACTACTTTGGGAGGCCGAGGTGGGTGGATCACCTGAGGTCAGGAGTTCAAGACCAGCCTGGCCAACATGATGAATACCCGTCTCTACTAAAAATACTAAAAAATTAGCTGGGTGTGGTGGCGGGCGCCTTTAATGCCAGCTACTCAGGAGGATGAGGCAGGAGAATTACTTGAACCCAGCAGGTAGAGGTTGCAGTGAGCCAAGATCCCACCATTGCACTCCAGCCTGGGCAATAAGAGTGAAACTCTGTCTTGAAATAAAAAATACATACATACATACATACATACATACATACATACAGTACTAGCCTGGCACAGTGGCTCACGCCTGTAATCCCAGCACTGTGGAAGTCTGAGGTGGGTGGATCATTTGAGGTCAGGAGTTTAAGACCAGCCTGGCCAACTACTAAAAATACAAAAATTAGCTGTATGTGATGGTGGGTACCTGTAATCCCCACAACTCAGGAGACTGAGGCACAAGAACCACTCAAACCCAGGAAATGGAGGTTGTGTTGAGTGGAGATCACGCCACTGCACTTCAGCCTGGGTGACAGAGTGAGACTCCATCTCAAAAATAAAATAAAATAAAATAAAAATAAATACAACGGCTAGGAATCGTACATGAAAAAATTAACACTAATTTAAAAAGTAGGACGGCCAAGTGTGGTGGCTCACATCTGTAATCCCAGCACTTTGGGAGGCTGAGGTAGGCGGATCACCTGAGGTCAGGAGTTCAAGAGCAGCCTGACCAACATGGAGAAACCCTGTCTCTTCTAAAAATACAAAATTAGCCGGGCTGGGTGGCACATGACTGTAATCCCAGCTACTTGGGAGGCTGAGGCAGGAGAATCGCTTGAACCTGGGAGACGGAGATTCCTGTGAGCCTAGATCATGCCACTGCACTCCAGCCTGGGAAACGAGTGAAACTGTCTCCAAAAAAAAAAAAAAAAAAAAGCTGGGCATGGTGGCTCATGCCTTTAATCCCAGCACTTTGGGAGGCAGAGGTGGGTGGATCACTTGAGGTCAGGAGTTCGAGACCAGCCTCGCCAACATGGCAAAACCCCGTCTCTACTACAAATACAAAAATTAGCTGGGCAAGGCGATGCATGCCTGTTAATCCCAGCTACTTGGGAAGCTGAGGCAGGAGAACTGCTTGAACCCGGGCAGTGGAGGTTGCAGTAAGCTCAGAGCACACCAGTACACTCCAGCTTGGGCGACAGACTGAGACTCCACTTCAAAAAATAATAATTCAAAAAATGACATGGACATAGTGGAATAATTGGCCTTGGAGACATGAAAAGGTGGTAGGCAAGTCAAGAGAGAGAAATTTTCTAATGGGTACACTGTTCAGGTGATGGGTGCACTAAAAACAGACTTCACCAGTGTGCAGTATATCCATTTAACAAAACTGCAGTTGTACCCCCTAAATGTATGGGGTTTGTTTATTTTGTGTATTTTTTGAGAGAGAGTCTTACTTTGTTGCCCAGGCTGGAGTGCAATGGTGTGATCTTGGCTCACTGCAGCCTTGACCTCCTGGGTTCAAGCAATCTTCCCACTTCATCCTTCTGACTAGCTGGGACCACAGGCATCGCTAATTTTTGTACGTTTTGGAGAGACAGGGTTTTGCCATGTTGCGCAGGCTTACATCTTTTTCTGATTTTTTTTTTTTTTTTGACAAGTCCTGCTCTGTCACCCAGGCTGGAGTGCAGTGGTTTGAGCAATTTTCAGCTCACTGCAACCTCTCCCTCCCAGGTTAAAGCAATTCTCCTGCCTCAGCCTCCCCAGTAGCGGGATTACAGGCACCCACCACCACACCCAGCTAAATTTTTGTAATTTTTTATTAGACACAGGGTTTCACCATGTTGGTCAGGCTGGTCTCAAACTCCTGACCTCAGAGGGTGATCCACCCGCCTCGGCCTCCCAAAGTGCTGGGATTACAGGTGTGAGCCACCGTACCTGGGTTTTTTTTTTTTTTAGGACAGAGTCTCATTCTGTCGCCCAGGCTGAAGTGCAGTGGGTGCAATCTCGGCTAACAGCAACCTCTACCTCCTGGGTTCAAGCGATTGTCCTGCTTCAGCCTCCCGAGTAGGTGGGATTACAGGCACCTGCCACGACACCTGGCTAATTTTTGTATTTTTAGTAGAGACAGGGTTTGGCCACGTTAACCAGGCTGATCTTGAACTCCTGACCTCAGGTGATCTGGCCGCCCAAGATGCTGGGATTACAGGCATGAGCCACTACGCCCGGTCCTTTTTTTTTTATTTTTATTTTTTTTTTTTTGTAGATTGCTCTGTCGTTTGGCCGGAGTACAGTGGCTCACTGCAGCCTCTGCCTCCCAGGTTCAAGTGATTCTCATGTCTCAGCCTCCCGAGTAGCCTGGGACTAAAGGTGTGTGCCACCATGCCCAGCTAATTTTGTATTTTTGGTAGAGATGGGGTTTCACCTTGTTGGCCAGGTTGGTCTCGATATCTTGACCTTGTGATCCACCCATCTTGGCCTCCCACAGTATTGGGATTACAGGCGTGAGCCACTACACCTGGCTCCTTTTTAAAATTTAAATAAAAAATAGTCAAATAATCGTGACACTGTACTCCAGCCTGGGTGAAAGTGAGACTCAGTCTAAAAAAAAAAATAAATAAAAGTCAAATAATCAAATAATCCAGTCAGTGTTCAAATTTATAATGATTTCTTAAATGTTATAAAAGTTTTTTTAAAATTCACTGGTATTTAGACAATGTTTTGTAATTGGTATCTTTTTTTTTTTTTTTTTTTTTTTTTGAGACGGCTCACTGCAACCTTCATCTCCCAGGTTCAAGTGATTCTCCTGCCTCAGCCTCCTGAGTAGCTGGGATTACAGGTGGGCGCCACCATGCCTGGCTCATTTTTGTATTTTTAGTAGAGACGAGGTTTCACTATGTTGATTAGGCTGGTCTCAAACTCCTGACCTCATGATCCACCTGCCTTGGCCTCCCAAAATCCTGGGATTACAGGTGTGAGCCACCAAACAGATGCCTGTTTGGTATCTTCTAAATCTGTTACTCTAGGGGTTTTTTTTTTTTTTTTTGGTCTTTGCAATTAATTTGTTGGAGAAAACAGGTCATTTGTCTTGTAGACTTTGGGTAGTCTGGATCTTACTGACTCCTTCCCTGAGGCAAATATTCTCAAAAATTTAACAAATATTCTTCTGTCTTCTACATCTTTTGTAAATTGGGAGTTCTGTTTATCTACTAATTTCAACATCTCCCTGAAGGCCTTCTACTTTGAAGTGTTGCCCAATTGTTTCTCTAAAAAGGTCTTGCATAAGTAAAGGGATAAAGATGAATTATGCACCTTTGCCCATTGTTTACATTGAAGAGAACACTCACCCACTTGTTAACTCCAGGTTAACAAAATACCTGCACTTACCTTTATTGACCCTGTGGACAGTGTAGATGTCAACACTGCCTTAGGCCATGGGGTTGGATGGGTTAGCAATGCTGAGGAGCAGCTTGTCCTCATTGCTGATGGGAGATGGCAATAACAGATAGTCACAGTCTTAATCACAGGCCTTCCTCTCAGCCACAATTTCAGCTCCTCTCCCTCCCCTACCCCCTGAAATTTTTTTCCCCTGAATTAGAGTTTGAAGACCAGAAATTACTCCTGGGATTAGTAACATGAAGGGCAAGGACAGGGTTTGTGAATGAGCATCATTAGGAGTTCTGGGACAACCTTGTTCAGTGGCTGTTGAAGTTTTGCCTGCTGGAGTGACACCCAGCTATGACTTAAAAGATAAACTGCCAAAAAGTGGGGCAAGCTTTGCAAAGGCCTTATTACATAGCAAATGATTCTCATGTTTCCATTCTTTCTTTCTTTTTTTTTTCTGAGACAGTTTCACTCTTGTTGCCCAAGCTAGAGTGCAGTGGTGTAATCTTAGCTCACTGCAACCTCCACCTCCTGGGTTCAAGAGATTCTCCTGCCTAAGCCTCCCGAGTAGCTGGGATTACAGGTGCCTACCACCATGCCCAGCTAATTTTTGTATTTTTAGTAGAGATGGGGTTTCACTGTGTTGGCCAGGCTGGTCTCGAACTTCTGACCTCAGGTGATCCACCCACCTTGGCCTCCCAAAGTGCTGGGATTACAGGCGTGAGCCACCGCGCCCACCCCAATTCTCATGTTTTCATTGGAGCAGGTCCCAAGCAGACTTCTGCTTAATGGTCAGGCCTGCATTCATCCATGTGGCAGAGGCAACTCTGTGTGTCTAGGGCTGACAGAAAGATGCAACAAGGAGGAGATGGCCCCTGTCCTCAGACAGCACATGGGCCAGTGAGGAGCTAGGAGAAGTCTAAAAGTCTAGACTAAACTTCTCTTCTGTGTGGGAGACAGCCCTCCAGCCCAGCTCCTAGGGCTTCTACTTCATAAACTCTGAGTTAATAATGGTTCTTTTTTTTTTTGAGATGGAGTTTCACTCTGTTGCCCAGACTGGAGTGCAGTGGTGCAGTATTGGCTCACTGCAACCTCCGCCTCCCAAGTTCAAGCAATTCTCCTGCCTCAGCCTCCCAAGTACCTGGGACTACAGGCACGTGCTACCACACCCAGCTAATTTTTGTATTTTAGTAGACAGGGTTTCACTATGTTGGCCATGATGTTCTCGAACTCCTGACTTCATGAGCTGCCCGTCCCAGCCTTCCAAAGTGCTGGGATTACAGGTCTGAGCCACCGCGTCTGGCCTAATGATGGTTATTTCATTGTACACACATGTATTGAGTACTTGCCTTGAATGTGGCTCTCTGCCAGGGAGGTAGGCTCTGAGATGAGTGACATATTCTGTGAGTAGCAGACACAGATGGCTGATTCTTTTGCTGCTATTAAACTGAGTCTCAGAAAGGCTTGCTGGAAACACGGTTGCACTCTAGGGAAAACCGAGATCACAGACTTCATTCCAGCCCCCAGGAAGTGGAGAACAGGGTGGATAGGGAAGTCACAGGAGCCAGGCCTGGTCCCAGCTTTCAGGGGTTCCCGATGTATGGCTGTCAGTGCTAAAAAGGGTTCTCCTCCTCCCACCTAGGTAACGTGAAGCACCTGATTCTCTTCCTCCACGAAGCTGTCCTGGTGCAGTATGTGGACACGCTCAAGCTCGCAGTGCCCTCTCTCATCTACACCTTGCAGAATAACCTCCAGTATGTTGCCATCTCTAACCTACCAGCTGCCACTTTCCAGGTGAGCCCCAAGCCCAGCATGGCCCCAGAGGAACTAACTGGGTTGGGGACTGGAGTATGGGAATGGCGTGGTTGTGGGGTGGGTATTGCAGAGGACAGGGGCTGTGTTACCTCCAGAATGTCTTCAGAATGCCCTCAACCTTCCTTGTTTGTGAGAATTGGGGGTGGAAATAGTAATGCCTGTTCACTGAGATGCTACGATACTTAAAAGAAGTATCTATGAAGAGCCCTTGGCTGGCGATAGATAAGCTTTAGGCTATTTGTGGGCAGCTTTGTGAAATGGTTAGAGCCTGAGTTCTAGGGCCAGGCTGCTTGCGTTCAAGTCTTAGCTCTGCTACTTTCCAGCTGTGTGATTTTGAGGCATGTCTCCTAACCTCTCTGCGCCTTCGTTTTCTCATCTTTAAATCAGGGCTTATGGCCAGGCATAGTGGTTCATGCCTGTAATCCCAGCACTTTGTGAGGCCGAGGCGGGCGGATCACAAGGTCAAGAGTTCGAGACTAGTCTGGCCAACATAGTGAAACCCCGTCTCAACTAAAAATACAAAAAATTAGCTGGGTGTGGTGGTGCGCACCTATAATCCCAGCTACTTGGGAGGCTGAGGCAGGAGAATCGGGTGAACCCAGGAGGCGGAGGCCGCAGTAAGCTGAGATTGTGCCATTGCACTCTAGCCCGGGCATCAGTGTGAGACTCCATCTTAAAAACAAAAACAGGCTGGGTGTGGTGGCTCACGCCTATAATCCCAGCACTTTGGGAGGCTGAGGCGGGTGGATCACGAGGTCAAGAGATCGAGACCATCCTGGTCAACATGGTGAAACCCTGTCTCTACTAAAAATACAAAAAAACTAGCTGGGCATGGTGGCGCACGCCTGTAGTCCCAGCTACTCGGGAGGCTGAGGCAGGAGAATTGCTTGAACCCAGGAGGCAGAGGTTGCGGTGAGCCAGGATCGCACCATTGCACTCCAGCCTGGGTAACGAGCGAAACTGTCAAAAAAAAAAAAAAAATCAGGGCTTATAGTGGTACTCACTTCAGAATGGTGTTGTGAGGATTAAATGAATGAATTCATGTGCAGTACCTAGAACTGCACTGATAGGTAGTAAGCATAAGCACTATGTAAGTATTTGCTGACATTGTTGCTATTGATTCATTTGTATCAAGTCTCTTATCACAAAGATTACCTACTTCTTTTTTTTTTTTTTTTTTTTTAAGAGATGGGGTTTCATCATGTTGGCCAGGCTGGTCTTGAACTCCTGACCTCTAGTGATCCGCCCACCTCAGCCTCCCAAAGTGCTGGGATTTACAGGCGTGAGCCACCACACCCGGCTGAGATTACCTACTTCTATACCTCAGCCATATTTTATAGATGATGCCAGGGCTCAAACAGGACAAGTGCTTTGTCCCTGGTCACACAGCCAGGAAATGGGATTGGGATGTGGACTTCCTGGCACAGCCATCCTTTTGTGCACTTTCTGGGAGGGACCTCAGAGCTGTTTTGCTACAGCTCGGCCAATGGCCAGTGGCTGGCTACTTTTGCTGTTTTTACTGTCATCCACCCCACCCTGTCCCTCTGTTGTGCCTGGGGGCCCACAGTGGGTGCTGCCCCCCACGTGCACCTGTTGGGGGCTGGGGTCAGCCCTCAGTGCCTTCCATGTGCCACTCACAGGTGACGTACCAGCTGAAGATCCTGACCACAGCGCTGTTCTCCGTGCTTATGCTGAACCGCAGCCTTTCCCGGCTGCAGTGGGCCTCCCTGCTGCTTCTCTTCACTGGTGTCGCCATTGTCCAGGCACAGCAAGCCGGTGGGGGAGGCCCACGGCCACTGGATCAGAACCCTGGGGCAGGCCTGGCAGCTGTCGTGGCCTCCTGTCTCTCCTCTGGCTTCGCAGGTGTCTACTTTGAGAAGATCCTCAAAGGCAGCTCAGGCTCTGTGTGGCTACGCAACCTGCAACTGGGCCTCTTTGGTACAGCACTGGGCCTGGTGGGGCTCTGGTGGGCTGAGGGCACTGCCGTGGCCAGCCGCGGTTTCTTTTTTGGGTACACGCCTGCTGTCTGGGGCGTGGTGCTCAACCAGGCCTTTGGCGGGCTACTGGTGGCTGTGGTTGTCAAGTACGCTGACAACATCCTCAAGGGCTTTGCCACCTCCCTGTCTATTGTGCTGTCCACTGTTGCCTCCATTCGCCTCTTTGGCTTCCATGTGGACCCATTGTTTGCCCTTGGCGCTGGGCTCGTCATTGGTGCCGTCTACCTCTACAGCCTTCCCCGAGGTGCAGCCAAAGCCATAGCCTCTGCCTCTGCCTCTGCCTCTGCGCCCTGTGTTCACCAGCAGCCTCCCGGGCAGCCACCGCCACCACAGCTTTCTTCCCACCGTGGAGACCTCATCACGGAGCCCTTTCTGCCAAAGTCAGTGCTGGTGAAGTGAGGGCTGGCAGCAATGGGGGGACACAAGGGAGGGGGACTGGGTGGAGGGTGTTGGGCATCTGCAGGACCCAAGTCGCCACCCTCCGGGGCCTGGCTCCTCTGGGTTTGGGAGATGGTCTTTTCTCCCACATCACTGAGACTTCTGGAGGGGCATGAGACTAGGGCTGGGTGTCACGTGAACCCTTCCTGGTAGGCTGATCCTCTTCCCCTGGAGGAGGTTTTAGAGCTGCCTCCTCT
Organism: Sapajus apella; assembly: GCF_009761245.1. Classification (NCBI taxonomy): domain Eukaryota; kingdom Metazoa; phylum Chordata; class Mammalia; order Primates; family Cebidae; genus Sapajus; species Sapajus apella. The sequence continues at coordinate 5,873,975 of NW_022437043.1, read as the reverse complement.
GCCCCCTCTAACCTCTTTGGAGGCAGGGTTGGGGGTTATTGTCATTCAAGGCCTTTTTTTTGTCTGCCCCCTCCCCGACTCTGTGCCCTCTGCTGGAAGTGTCTTGTCTGGGAGAGATCCTCCCAGCAGTCTCTCCACCTCCATAAGGACACACTGGACAAAACTCCTGCAGCTCTTCAGGAATGACCGATGCCTACCTGTGGGGTTTGGTTGCCCATAGTTTGAGGCCTTCTCTCCTCCCTTACCACCGCTCTGGATCATGTTAGCAGTTCGGTCTTTTGTGTGGCCTTGGGGCAGCTTCCCTGACACCTTGAGGATGGGCTTCTTGCGAGTCCTGGACAAGAGCTGAGATTTTTGCATCAGCCCTTCTGGCGGGCGGTAGAGGATATTTTTTTTTCCAGTGGACTTGGGATTTGTGGTGTAATCAGATCATTAATGATCCAGGGCGTGGGAAAAGTGGAGGTCCTTGAAGTGGCTGAATCTCATTGTATTTAAGACACTGTCAGTTGCCAGATGCAGGGTTATTTATGGAGACATCTAGAGAGGAAAAATAAAGCTGCCAATCACACCCTTGATACCCCACTGGCTGTGTGAGGCACCCCTACCTCATGGGGGTGTCTTGGGATTGATGAACTGTGGAACCTGCCTCCTGCACTCCCCAAAGCTTATTAACCCCTTAACTGTATCGGGGCATGGGGTGTGTGTGTGCATGGAAGATGCCTGGGCTGTCTTTGCTATATGTAAATAGGGCCATTGGATCTTTATTTTTGATTAATTTGTTCTGATTTTTTTGGTTTGTTTTTTAAGGAACTGTAATGAACAAATGTCAGGATACCCAATGCCAAATAAAGATGTTGTATTTATTTAGTCCATGTGTAGCTTTCTGACCCAGGCGGGCACCGTTACTAACCCCCAGGACTACCAGCCTCACCACTGCCGCCCTCGCTTGCTCAGGAAACCCACCTGCCAGCCTAGCCCAGCTTTGTGTTTTTCTTTCCTCCCCATTCCCACCACAGGTTGCTCACCAAGGTGAAGGGTTCCTAGCCGCTGGGATTTGAAGACGTTGGCCTGGCCTCGTTCTCTCTTCTTGCCCTTGCCCAGCTGGGACCAAACTGATCAGTATTAGGGGTAGGATGAGGTAGACACCGGACTCCCTGTCCCCACTACCCCTGCCCCGTGCAGGGCCAACATGACTAAGCTGTCTCATAATGACCCGCCTTAGCTCAGCCCCCAGCCCCTGCCAGCCCCACACTATCCCTTAGCTGAGTTTTTGCAAATAAAACGTGTTGTACATCTTGCCGACTTGGGCTGGGCAGCCTCGAAGGAACCACTCAGGCATGGTGGGCAGCATCACCGGAAAACTTTTATTTTAACCCAGGGCTGGGAAGGCTGAAGCTTCAATCCTGCTGCTTGGTTCGGGAGGCCTCCGCATTGGCTCGGAGCACAGCCCCTGGGGATGGATATGGCCGCTGCTGGAAGAGGGGCCCGGCTGCTGTTGTGTCAGCGCCGGTCTTGGCCTCATTCCGCTTGGGGAGTCCCGTTGACCATGTGCCCCTGCCGATGAAAGAGTCAGGGGATGGGGATGGGAGATGTGGTGGACACAGCCCACCTGGTCCCAATGAGGAGGAATGGAGGAAGGAGGCAGGAGGATGGTGTCCACATACTGAGTAATGAGGGGCTGTCACTTACCGGGGGGCATCTGAGTATGAGCTAGGGTCCATGGGATCTAACTCTTCATCCTTTCGGCTTACTGCTGTGGAAGTGGCAGGGCAGGATCTTCAATAGAGGTACCAGGAGCCCCGATCACTGAGCCCCACCCCCCAAGAAGAAATGGAGCCCCTGGCTGCCATGGACCACAGCACCCTCCTCCAGGCCCCAGGTCCAGGCACCTTTCTGAGAGAAGGCTTCCTCCATGTGCCCTGTGCCTTGCTGGTTTCACCAGCCCCATTTTGCCCAGCTTACCCTTCTTGCTCTTGGGGTAGGGAGCCAGCTCCTCCCGGCGATGGTGGCGCCGTTCTTTGCCCTCTTCCCGGTCTGCTTTGTCATACCCGCGGTCCCGATCCCGTTCCCTGTCTCGCTCTCTCTCTCTGTCTACCTTGTCGTAGCCACGCTCTCGATCCCTGTCAGACTTGTCGTGGCCCCGGTCTGACTTGTCATGGCCCCTGTCTGGTTTCTCATGGCCGCGGTCTGACTTGTCATGGCCCCTGTCCGACTTGTCATGGCTCCGGTCCAACTTCTCTTCAGCATCTAAGGACATGAGTCTTGAAGTGACTTTCTCTTCCTACCCCAGGACCCAGCAGCCTCTGCCTTCAACAACCTCCCTTGCCTGAGGCTGGGCCCACCTGGTCTCACCTGCCCCTCTGATCCACTATCATTCTACTTGGCCTCTCAGTGAAAACTGCTAAGATCACTCAAGGCCCCCTTGTACCTGCCAACTCACCTGCATTACTGTTTCTGAGCTTCTTGGCAGATTTAGTGACCACAGAGTTGGGGTCATGTGGGGAGAGCCAGGATACGAGGTCTGTGTCCGCATTCCAGTAGTAAGGGAGCCCACTGTGGGGCCGCAGGAGGAGAGGAGTGTCAGCACAGAAGTCCTCGCCTTAGATCCTCAACTCTTGTCTCCCCAGTCTCTGACTATACTTGCCCCATGTCAGGACCCAGGGAGGATCCCCAGAATCTCATCTCTTAGAGAAAAGACTGTCTTCCAATCCCAGAGGAGCCAGGCCCCAGCATGCAGCAACTTGGGTCCTGCAGATACCCAACACCCTCCACCCCAGGGCCCCTCCCTTGTGTCCCCCTGTACTTCACAATCAAGGTCAGCACAGGAAGGCTGAAGTCAGAAGTCAGCTCCCCCTCATCCAGGCTCACCAGGAAGGGTCGAACACTTTATACCAGCTTGGAGGTAGGCCCTCCAACCTGGTGGCCTCGTAGTCCACAGGATCATCGTCATAGTCCTCGGCAATGATCTCTTCCTCTGGTTCTGACAGATCAAGGTGGGGAGGAGGAGAACAGTTAGGGACCAAGGGAGTCCTCATCCTACAGAGCCTAGAGACACACACACATTCACACAAGCCACATGTAAAAGACACGTGTGTGTGTACGCCAGGAAGGATATGAAGTATCCCTCACATTCCAAATCCAACTCTCTGTATTAGAAGGGTTACAAGAAAAAGTTTACCTAACTCTGTTCTGTTTCTGGGTTCTGATGAGTTCTATTGTTGGCCAAAGCTATCTGGTTTCAGAGTTGATAGGGATTCATCAAAAAATTTACCCTTCTTTTTTTTTTTTTTTCATTTTATTTTTTTTTTAAAGATGGGGTTTCACCGTGATGGCCAGGCTGGTCTTGAACTCCTGACCTCAGGTGATCCACCCACCTCGGCCTCCCAAAGTGCTAGGATTACAGGCGTGAGCCAGCGCGCCCGGCCAAAATTTACCCTTCTCTATTCAGTTCCTGAGTTCAGATATGTGAAACTGTGTTACCCAAATCTATTTAGATAAAATGGGTTTGAACGGTAAAGGATTAATCTGACAATATGTTCAATCTGTTTAGCATGCAAGCTTCATGATTACAGGGTAAGTCCCGTATATTGGGTATCAGGAGTTTGGATGGCAATGGAATTATCCAAACATTACTCTGAATCCATTAAGTTCCTGAGGCCTGACACACAGTAAGCCTGCAACAGATGTCAGTCAATATCATAGAATAAAAAGATTCCCTTAGCTCAGTGCCTGGCCCTCAGTAGGCCTATAACAGATTTCAGCTGTGGATATAATAAATAATGAAATGCATATGCCAGCAACAGCTGTCACACAGCAGAACCAAAACAGATGTCAGCTATATCATCACCACTACTGTTAATAAGAGGCTGGGTGTGGTGGCTCATGCCTGTGATCCCAGCGCTTTGGAAAAGGTGGAGGATCACCTGAGGCCAGGAGTTCAACATGAGACCAGCCTGGTCAACATAGTGAGACCACTGTCTCTACAAAAAAAACTACCTGGGCACAATGGTACATGTATGTAATCCCAACTACTCAGGAGGCTAAGGCAGGAGGATCATTTGAGCCCCAGAGTTTGAGCTTGCAGTGAGCTATTATCGTGCCACTGCACTCCAGCCTGGGCAAAAGAGTGAGACCGTGTCTCAAATAAATAAATAAATAAGATACATACCATAGGGACGGGTCATTCAGTAGGCTTAAAAGAAAATCAGCCTGGCCATCATGGTGAAACCCTGTCTCTACTAAAAAATACAAAAACTAGCCAGGCACAGTGGTGTGCGCCTATAGTACCAGCTACTCAGGAGGCTGAGGCAGGAGAATTGCTTCAACCCAGGAGGCAGAGGTAGCAGTGAGCCGAGATTGGGCCACTGCACTCCAAACCTGGGCAACAGAGTGACACTCTGTCTCAAAAAAAAAAAAAAGACGAAAAGAAAATCAATGATCATTGTCAATTTTATTAATCACAAGGAGGTCTATGCTTTGCATACAGTAGGCTTGTAATAGATGTCAGTTATCAATAAGGATAAGATGCATTTTTCAGTGCCACACCATAGCCTCAAATAGATGCCAGTTTTTAGTATTACTGACAATACGGTGTGATTTGCAGCCAGGGCACAATAAGCCTAAATGATAGATCCTCGCTGAAACTGTACTTGGCACACAGGAGACAGCAGTAGAAGTTTGGCAATCCTTCCTATTAGATACTGTGTCATCACTCCCAGAGTAATCCATGGATTTAACCTGGCATACGATAGGCCCAACATAGGCATTAGGTGGTTGGTATTGTTTTATGTTTTTTTTGGATTTTTTTGAGACAGGGTCTCCATGTGTCACCAAGGCTGAAGTGCAGTGGCACAATCTCGGCTCATTGCAGCCTCGACATCATCCCAGGCTCAAGCAATCCTCTCGCCTCAGCCTCCCAAATAGCTGGGACTACAGGCATGCACCACAACACACAGCTAATTTGTGCATTTTTTGTAGAGATGGGGTTTCGCCTTGTTGCTCAGGCTGGTCTTGAACCCCTAAACTCAAGTGAGCCACCAAGCCCATCCAGTCAGTATTGTTAAGAATGAAATATCCAGCTGGGCGCGGTGGCTCACGCCTGTAATCCCAGCACTCTGGGAGGCCGATGGGGGGTGGATCACCTGAGGTCAAGAGTTTGAGACCAGGTTGGCCAGCATGGTGAAATTGTGTCTCTACTGTAAATACAAAAATCAGCCGGGTGTGGCTGGGCGCCATAGCTCATGCCTGTAATCCTAGCACTTTGGGAGGCTGAGGCAGGTGGATTACTTGAGCTCAGGAGTTTGAGACCAGCCTGGGCAATGCAGTGAAACCCCGTCTCTACTAGAAATACATAAAATTAGCCGGGCATGGCAGCATACACCTGTAGTCCCAGCTACTAGGGAGGCTAAGACAGGAGAATTGCTTGAACTGCAGAGGCAGAGGTTGCAGTAAGCCAAGATAGCACCACTGCATTCCAGCCTCTGCCACAGAGCAACACTCAGTCTGCAAAAAAAGAAAAAACAAAAAAACAAAAAAAAATCAGCCAGGTGTGGTGCCACATGCCTATAATGCCAGCTACTCAGGAAGCTGAGGCAGGAGAATCATGAACCTGGAGGCAGAGGTTGCAATGAGCCTAGATTGTGCCACTGCACTCCAGCCTGGGCGACAGAGTGAGACTCTGTTTAAAAAAAAAAAAAAAAAAAAATCGCCGGGTATGGTGGTGTGCCTGTAGTCCTAGCTACTCGAGAGGCTAAGGCAGGAGAATTGCACTTGAACCCGGAAGGGGAGGTTGCAGTGAGCCAAGATGCTGCCACTGTATTCCAGCCTGGGCGCAGAGCCAGACTCCGTCTCCAAAAAACAAAATCAGCTGGGTGTAGTGGCACACGCCTATAATGCCAGCTACTCAGGAAGCTGAGGTAGGAGAATCACTTAAACCTGGGAGGCAGAGATTTCAGTGAGCCTAGATTGCGCCACTGCACTCCAACCTGGGCGACAGAGCCAGACTCCGTCTCAAAAAAAAAAAA